>NC_081411.1:541588803-542188803 GCF_030272615.1 Cryptomeria japonica
GCTAAGAATTCTTCACTGGCCTATTTAATGGTAGGATCTAGTTCTTGGCCTTTGAACTCATTGGTGGTTATGTCAATCTCAACATCTTCTGGCTCCTCAGGCATTCCATCATCTACTTCATCATATGTAGAGGTGATCTCCCCTAGACTCCCTAACTGCAACAATTGTTCAGCTGCTTCCTGCTCATCTCCTATATGAATGAGGGATTGAGATGGGGAATACAGGGGCTCATTAGTTTGCACTTCCTTTCCCACCCTTTGCTTCTTTGGGGAGTCCTAAATGTCAATGACATCTTGCATTTTCCTCTTCCCTTTTGAAGTAGAAGGCTCCCCTGTTGTTGGCACCAACACACTGTACTTGGATTTTCTATGTAGCACATAGTTGCTATGAGGAATTGCTTTAGCAGATGCTACCCTAGCTAGAACTAGTCTTGCCTTCTTAGGGTTGTTTTTAATCACTGCTTTCCTCTTCTCCTTTAGTCTTTGCATTACATCTTCAAAGAAAAGAATTAGGAATTTAGCCTTTTCCTCAAAGGGGTGAAAACTGGATAAGGGGTCATAGCTACTGTCAAATTGGTGTACAAAATCAACAGCCTTCTTATAGGCCACCCATTTCTCTTTCCTCAGCTCCTACTCATCCAAATCAAACTCATTTCTAATGAGATCTTCAGGGAATTTGAATTGGTGGGGTCTGCCTTTGCATACTGCCCTTTTCCTAAAGATACCATTAAAGAAATCTTTAGGGTCAGGAAACCTTGACACTGTAGTGGACAAATGGTATTGTTGAAAGAAATCCTCAAAGCACTTCCATCCACCCTTAGTAATCACAAATTGACGTGCTATTGTTACTGTAGGGAAAATGGTCCCTTTTCCTCTATTGGATAGCTCTGCCTCTTGTACACTCCCAATCTGCATGAGGACCTTTGCAATTCCTATTTTCAGTGGGACCTGATAAGGTAACAAGAATGGAGTGCCTATGAAACTGTACACTTTGTAAACTATGGAAACAGGGTACAAGTATATATCACCCCAATTGTGGACAATCTTGATTTCTTTAGCAAACTCCTTAGGCCTAAGAAACTCCAAAAGAGCTTTAGGGACCCTTGGATTCTCTGAGCATAAGAGAATTCTGATTTTGGATGCAAAGCGCTTATCAAACTTTAGGTAGCTGGCATCCACCCTGTCCCATGACAACACTATGCTCCATAGTTGAACTGAAATTTTCTCCCCATCCTTTTCTTTCACTAGATCCATGTCATTAGAAAGGTAGTCACCACCCTTGAATAAAAACAAATGCATGAGGGGGGAATACCATCCAAAAGGCCTATCAACCTTACCATTCTTTATCGATATCAAGCCTTCATGGATTGCATTAGTAATATAGGGGGCATAATCAAATGTTACTACCAAAGAAGGATTTAAAATTTAAGCTATCATTAACATGTAATGAGCTGGCATGTTCACTTCAGCATCCTCTCCAAAAATATGGCAGAGTGACTAGTATAATCCTTTGGCTCTAAGATTGAACCAATTTAGGGAGAAAGGCTTGATAGTATTAGGTCCTACCACAGTCAAACCTTCTATTTTGACAAAAAAATCTTTAAGAGGCCCATTTCTAAGATGATTCCTCTGTGCATTGTAGACTTGAGCTAATGATTCAAAATTAATTAGCTCCAAATAATTGGACACCTCGCTGAGCCTAAATACATTTCTGAATTTATCATCATTTACTTCAATGAGGTTTTTCCCATTTATATCCCTAACACTTTTGGTTATAGGGTCATAGTTGTGTGCAATCTGAGTTAGGAGATCCACAACCATGAAAACTCTAGGGACTACCAATTTACCTACATCCAACTCCCAGATATTATTCATTGGGGAAAGGGAGTGTCTCATACCAAATCCAACCTTGAGTAGACCCAAGCTAGACAACCCTATCTGTGGATCTCTTAGCCAATTGCCCTTGTCATATAATCCTTCTCCTATTCTAAAGCGAGGAGCCTTGGGCACTGATTCTTTAACTTTAGCTACTACATTTGTGGACATGGACAATTGTTCCAGGAAACCATCACAAATTGTTCTCTCCTGGTAATTAACTTTCCCTATGAAGTCCCTTCTAGGTGCCATCTCAATGATATGCAAGTAATTCAATTACTAATCATAGCAATTCTTTAACAGAACAAAACCACAATTCATCAATCTTTCAAGTAACTTGTAAGCAAAATACAAGAAAACCTATTTTCAGCCCAAAGAACTCTACTCTGCACCAGCTTTTCTGCAACAACTCTTCGAAATAATACTTACATTCAATTGATGTGAGTGTATATATGACAATCGGGTTCTTAACTCTGACATTAACACCACATGCTTCAGCCATCACCTCAAAATTTAATTCACAAACAAATTCAAAAATTTTGCTCCAATGGATCATAAAATGTCTATGTTTCTATCACTTTATTGTTTCATCATTTCACGAAGCCTAAAATCTGTGCATCTTCATCTAGCGAAATCACGCCAATCATCAGATCTAGCGAAACTTGCACAGCCTTTATTGACTATTCTTCATTTGGCGATGGGCTCAGATCTCTTTCGCTATTTCGCGAAGGCTAAACATCTTGCACATTCACCCAGTGATACCGCATGGGCTGTCTAATCAAAAGGAACTTTATTGGTCTTTATCCTATTCTGTGACTAGCAGTTTACTCCACTAACCATGCACCAAGCCTTGAAGACTAACGGTTTTCGTTGTTTTGCAAACGGTAATTGCCCTGTATCTTGGGTCTGCGAAATGGCGCCTATTGTCAGATCCTCTTTGAGATACCCACCTTTTAACAAACTTAACTAGTAGAAGTGGGCCCTCTGACTCAACACCGTCCAACCTGGACACTGATTGGCAAAGGAAACTAACGTGTCAATCACTTACTTGTCAAAAAACTTCCACAGGATCCACTTCAGGATTGCCATGTGCATTTGACAATTTGTCTTTTCATCAGCGATCTGATCCATTTGTTCTGCCACGACACCGACCAAGTGGCTGCCATGTCACTTCGCTATTTCATGAAGGTTAACTTTCAATAACCTTAGGGCTGCGAAATAGCACAAGTCATCTGATCAAAAGGAACTTGATCTGTCTTTATCCTTAGTCTTTGCTACCTTGCGGACCCAATTTCCTTTTTCGCCATTTCATGAAGTCTAAAACCTATGCACTTTTATCTTGCGAAATAGCATGAGTTGTTCGATCAAAAGGAACTTGATTGGTCTTTAACCTTAGTGAAAACCTAGATGCCAGACCCATTCCCACCTTTCACCACTTCATGAACAGTAACTCACGGGCATCTTTGAACTGCGAATTCATGCATGCCTCTAGATTAAAAAGAACCTGCGCAATGGTTAGGAAGCCCAATTAAAGATTAAGAACTTTAGGAAAAACTTAGAAAAATAAAGCCTTGCTAGACTCGCCTAGGAAGAAATAAAAACGGGGACACTTCTCACGATGGATGGACCCTTCCTTAAGTGAATAAAGTAACATGGAATTAGAATAAAAGGGTTTTTCTTAGACACAGGAAGGGTTAAAACTTAAAATCTTAAACCCTCTTTAGACTTAAAACAATCAGAGGTAACAAGACCCTACCAAATTTAAATTTTTAGACTTTTAGCCAATTATGGGACAAGAATACCCATTTTTTAAATAGTGATAACAACGGCTCTGACTGGGGATAGTTGATTGCAAGATCAACACAAGAATTCAGAAACTCTCTAGAGAAATAGACCAAAAACAAGCCCAAAACCAACAACAAAAGAAAACCTAAATATATACGAATAGGGACCTATGGTGCATGGACATCAAGAGAATTAATGCTTCAGGAATTGTGCATGCAATAGAAATTCATGTACTTCATCATTCATATTCTTCAAAAAATATGAGTCCTTTCCATTAAGATCACAAACCACAAAGCGGCCAATCCATAGTGACTCAAATTTCTTGTGCTTTCGCTTATCCTGTCCTTTCGCATTCCATTGAAGAATTACATCACCAATTTGGAACTTTCTCAATGAGGTTCTCTTGTCAAATAGGTATTTGGACTACAATTGGATCTTTAGATTCCTCTTATGGGCCAGAGTTCTAATTTCTTCAACTTCCACTATCTGGATCATCTGGTCTTCCATAGGTTCAGATAATTCCATGTCCTTAGCTTGTAGGAACTACTATATAGGAAGCAAGTTATTAATTGGCACCTTGGATTGTGTGCCATAAACTAATTCAAAAGGTGAAACCCTAATTGTTTTCTTGATAGTAACTCTATCAGCCAATAAAGCCAATTTTAACTTTTGGTCCCAACACATTTTATTCTCTTCTAGAATTTTCTTGATAATATTCAAGAGGCTCTTGTTACTAGATTCAGCTTGCCCATTACCCCAAGGATGATAAGGTGAAGAGTAAGACATAACTATTCCATGACTGGTGCAAAATTCAACAAACTCTTCTGACCTGAAGCTCATGGCATTATCCATCACTAGTTTTATAGGGACTCCAAATGTGCTTATAACATTATCCATCAAAAAGTCAATAACAACCTTACTTGTGGCTCTCCTATTGGGTATAGCTTCAATCCATTTCGTAAAATAATCAGTAGCCACTATAATCCACCTATGACCTCTTCCTGATTTCTCAACAATTTCTCCAATAAAATCAATACCCCATTGGACAAAAGGGGCTTCCACTGTGACTGGGTTGAGGGGTAAAACTCCCTCATACTTCAACTTTGATGAAAACTTCTGGCATGGGTCACATCTCTTGACATATTCATGGGCATCTTTAAACAAAGTAGGCCAATAATATCCAGCTCGGACTATCTTACCAGTAGTTGTCTTTGCAGAGTAATGACCTCCACACACTCCATCATGCATTTTAGTTAACACTCTCTTAGCCTGGGATTCATCTAAACACATTAGCAATGCCCCATCTCTATTCCTCCAAAATAGATCACCCTGAATGAGGACATATTTTTGTGACTTTAACTTCAGAGTTCTTCTATGATTATGTATCATTCCTTCTGAAAATGTTGCATCCCTTAGAAAATGCACTATCTCTGAGTACCAGGGTTGTGTTTCAATACTGGTGACCAAGATGTTCTCAACTTCAACATTATTTATTTCAACATCAAGAAGGTTTGACTCAGCCATAAGCTTAGCAAGGCCTAAACCTCTCACCAATTTAGTGATCTTTATTTCCAAATCAAACTCCTCGATTCTGTTTATCCATTTACATCTCTTACCTATGACCTCAGACTAGGATAAGATATCTCTGATAGCAGCATGTGGGACATAGGCAACTACTTGTGCATTTACAAGATATGGCCTGAAAACTTTGACAACCTTGACCAAAGCATATGCTTGCTTCTCCATGATTTCATATTTTAATTTTGTAGCCTGTAAAGATTTGCTATAAAAAGCTATGGGGTGTTCATATCCTTCATTATCCTTTTGTAAAAGGACTGTAGCCACTGTGTGATATGAAGCAAAAGAAAACAAAGAGAAAGGCTTACTGTAGTTAGGGGACTTCAACATTGGTGCCTCCTGGATAGCCTTTTTGATCTCAACAAAAGCCTTTGAAGCTTCTTGATCCCAACAGAATTTTGTATCCTTTTTAAGTAGTTTAACAATGGGCTTGACTATCTCTGTAAAATTTGCAATAAGTCTTCTAACAAAATTAACTTTGCCCAAGAAAGATTGGATACCTTTAACATTCTTTGGTTCAGGCACATTGTTTATTGCCTCTATTCTTTCAGGGTCTATTCTTATTGCCTCTTTAGAGGTAATATGCCCTAGCAGCTTCCCTTCAGTAACAACAAAATGGCACTTTTTAGGATTTAAGGATACTCCAAATTCTAGAGCTTTACTGAAAAACCTTCTCTAAGTGTCCATAGCGGTCATCCGCTCTTTTGGAAAAGCATGTCAAATCATCCTGATATACTACCATGATAATATTGATGAATTATTTGAAAGCTACATCCATTGCCCTCTAAAATGTAGCACCAACATTCTTCAAACCAAAAGGCATTCTGACATACACATAAGTTCCCCAAGGGGTGGTAAAAGAAGTTTTGAAGTTTTCTGATTCTTTTACTAACACCTGGTTATACCCTGAAAACCCATCCATCATAGACAATAGGTCACAACCAGTCACTCTTTGCAACATAGCTTCCATGTTAGGAGAAGAGTAATTATCTTTCAAGGAAGCAACATTTAGGTTTCTAAAGTCAACACAGAGTCTTATGTCCCCATTCTTTTTTCTAACCAGAACCAAATTTGAGACCCATGATGAATGTCTTATTGGCTTAATAATTCCCCCTTCCCTTAACTTGGTCAATTCTTGTGCATTTTAGATTCTAACAGGGGGTTAATAGGTCTTTGTTTTTGTCTAAAAGGCTTAGCATCTGGAGGCAAAGGGACTTCATGCTGAAACAAATCCTATCTATATGCCTTTAGATCTTCATAAGACCAAGAAAAAACATGCTTATACTTCTTTAATAAATTAATGAGATTCACTCTGACATGAGGAGGCAACTTTTTTCCAATATATACAAACTTAGGGGATGATTCTGTCCCCAAGTTTACTTCCTCTAACTCATCTAACTTAGTGGTTGATTGCTGGTGTAGATGACTATCATTGTAACTAAACATACCTTCCAGCTCTACCAACCCTTTAGGTATTTCATTAGTGTCTAACTAAACTAAATCATTTCCAAACACAGTTTCTCTATTTTCAATCACTTCCACTAAGGCATTGCAATCAATTTTTTGCCCATCATATTCATCAATGCACTGTATAAACCTGAGAATATCTTCATCATCAGCAAACACTTGCCAATTATATACATTGTCAGGAATGGTAGGCCTAGGTTTCACTTCAATTGTGGATATACCAGTTAGTGTTGCATCATCATTCTTTAATGCAACATTTGCTAAGCAGTCTGCCATGATATTTTTAGATCTTTCTATCCAATTTATAGAAAAAGCACTAAAATGCTCAATCACATCCCGGACTGCATGTTTGTACCTTTTCAATATGTCATTCTTGGATGCATACTTGGATCTTACTTGAGAAACAACCAATTTTGAATACCCTAACACTCTCAACAATTGAATCCCATGCCTTTTTTCAACTTCAAGCCCCAATAACAAGGCTTCATATTCAGGAGTGTTATTCATGCACTAAAAGGCCAACAAGAAAGAGTACTTAAAAGTTATACCTGATGGAGAAACAAAAAGAACTTCTTCTCCAGATCCTTCTTTGGAGCAAGCTCCATTAAAGTACATTTGCCACAAACCATGCTATTGAGATTCCAATTCAATCACAATAGAGTCAGTATTCTTTAATTGGGGTAAAATTGGATGCACTCTAAAATTATCAAGATCCACATCAATCATACAGTTGAGCATGTTAGGATCTACTTTCTCAGTTACCTTAGGGGCATGTGGTTCTTTGTACAATTTGACTTGTTTCCCATTAATTGCGATGGTGGCATAGGACAAATCCAACTAAATATTTCTGCCTACTGCTATAGCCCATCGCTTGGATAACAATATGCCATAATGAGGCTTGGTGTCATTTACAATAACATCCATCTTATAAGTTGCTTCAGGGAATGCTGCCATTTTCACCTCAACATCTTTCATTGTACCTATCACTGGCACTTCTCTGTTATCCATAGCATAACATTTCCCATACACTATATTCACTGACAATCCTAATCCTTTCATGACACCGTATGGCATTACATTTGCAGCTGCACTAGATTCTATCATACAGTTTTTTATTAGCCAGTTATTTACTAATAAAGTTACATAGAAAGGATCTACCTATGAAGGTTCTTGGGTAATAGTTGTTACAACATATACCTCTAGGGTTTGCAGCTCCTGAACCTTTTCATCCTTAGTTGAGCCAGAAAGTGAAGATGTGTTACTGTTAGGTATCTTAGAAAACAAAGATAGAGCAGCCTCTTTGTGTTCCTTTATTTTCAATAATTCTATCAATGGGACAGTAACCTTCATCTGGGTAAGAGCCTGAGCCATATCAAATGTGGAATTATTGATCAACTCAGTATTAGCTTTAGCTTTCTCTACCTTAGGCTGATTTGCCTTCTTCATTGTTGCAGCTCCTTGTGTATCATTAATAGCTTTATCATCTGTACCCTTGGGTACTTCTTTAACTTGAGCTTTCTTCTCTTGACCAGCTTGAGGCAAAGTAGCACTACTTGCTACTTTCTTCTGGGACACCTCTTTTATAAACATAGAACCAAGTTCACCTTGATCACTATCCCTTTTAGTGCTCCTTAAATTATAATTGTGCTTGGCTTTGGTTATAGCAGCCTTAGTGAGATTTTTTACTTCTTCATCACTAGGCCTCCTGAGATGAACCTCTTCATATTCGATTGTTGTTACCATATTCAAAGTGGGATGCCAATCAACTGTTAGTTGTCCTTGGTAGGACCTTTTGCTATCCAACACATCACAATCACTAAATTCACTTTGTGAACATTCCCCATCACTTTCTATGATAGTTTCAAACATATTTATATTAGGCTCAGCCTCTTGTCTCATGGATTCTTCAAGGACTTGAGCTACAACACACTGATGAGGAGAATGTGGTCTATCACAAGAAATGCACCAAGGAGTGTTCTTTATGTCATGAAAATTTTTTCCTTTTAAAGGATCAGGGATATCTTGGCTCTGAGTATTTTTTGGATTCTCATTTTGAGGTTTACCATCCTTCCAGGTAGTGTTGTAAGGCATGTCATGCAACCTGGAAGGTCTATCTTGCCAGTTGTAATGGAGTTTATCATTTTTGCTCACCTTGGCAATAAGATCCTTCATAGAAATCACCAACTTTTCTATTTTATCTTCTTCTTTAGCAACTTTGTTACGTTGCTATTTTGATTCTTGCCATAGCCTACCATCAGTTCTTCTTCCTAATTTTCTAGATGCTTTTCTATTGCTCTCTCCATTGATAGCAATTCTAAATACATCTCTCAGGCTATGCGGATTTTTATCCCTCAAAATATATGCCATTTTAGAATCAAATGCATTGTAATAAGTGTTCAAGCACATGTTGTCATCTAATCTCATTACCTGATACAATCTATGCATTGCTTTATGAAATCTAGCATTAAAATCAATGACAATTTCATTATCAGACATTTTGATATTGTTGAACTTATTGAGCATGAAGCTCACATTTGTCTTATCACCATACTGTTCCTAAAAACAATTTTTAAAATCCTCCCAAGCCCCAATGCTATTCATAGGAAGACCTCTATGCTAGTCTCTTGCATCATCTACTAAAGACTGTATAAATAGTTTCATGATGACATCTTCATCCACAATTTCATAATCATTAATCAAGTCACCAAAAGATTTTAAGTGCTCTTCTGCATTAATTGCATTATTTCCAGCAAATTTATGAAGTCTATCTCTTAACTCAATAGGAACATGGTTAGGGTACCTTGGGATTCCATCAAAAAAGAGTTGCCTATACAGTTCTAAGTTGATAGGTCTTCTCTAGAATGGGTTAACAGCATGGTTATTACCCACATTCATTCTTACATTGGGGCTCTGAGTTAGAGAGATCTGGTTACCTTGGTTAGTAACAGAGGCTTGATTGGTTGTTGCAGTGCTAACATGTAGAGTTGGCTAAATTTTAATAGGAGGGAGTGAAGCATGATGAGGAATGGGTTTATTTTGATCTACTGAGGGAAATGTGATAGGAGGTTCTTTTAGATAGCTAATCTTCCTTTTAACTTCTTGGTTAGCTACTTCTAATTCAGCCTTTTATAACTTCATTTGCAAATCTTCCTTCTCTTTCCTCATCTTTTCCATCTCTCTCTCATGTGCTAATAACATGTGAGAGATCTCCACTGTAGTCTTAGATCCAAACCCACCCTCCATGCATTTCTGCTTTCCTTTGTCAACATCATTTCTAACTAGCTATGGGTCACTAAGAACTTCCCTATTTGGTTGTACTACTGACTTGTATGCTGGTTTGGCTTTGGGAACTAGAATTTCTCTAATCACAGGACCTTCATCCTCACTCTTAGCCTTTTCTTAGGCAAGCAACTCAAGATCAGCAATTTGTCTTAGATGTCTATCTCTCTCCAACAATTTTTCCTTTACTTCTCTCTCTTTGTTTGCTTCCTTTTGGGCTCTTAAGGAGATCAAATGATGGACTCTTCTATTTAGGTCCTCTATTTCTTGGGATATCTTATATTCATTAGGGAAGATTTCTTCAGAGTCTAATATATTGACTCGATCAATATCAATTAAGCCGATGTTTCCATCAATTATCCTAGGTACAGAATCCTTGACTATGTTTGAACTATTTCTGTCTTTCCCAAAAAAACTAGCATAGGATATCCTTTGATTTGAAACATGGACATCTTCTTCATTCCCAAATAAACCAGAATGGAAACCTAAAACATCAAGCTCAGAATTGCGGGAAGAGGAATTTGAATTTGCATAGACAGGTCTCTCAGATATCTTACCCGTATTGGTGCTTTTTTGCACCCAAGAAGCATTAGATGCTTCATGAATCATTGATCTTTTCTGACCTCTAAATGACTATTCAGGTAATCCCTCCTGCAATGTCTCACGAGGATGCTTCTTCATGAATGACTTGTTGTTTTTTCCTCCCTGCATTATGCTTGTTTTCTTAAACAATTTCAATTATTTCAAAAGGACTGGTTAAGATTATCAGAGTCGTCACCCACTAAGATTGTGGGAAATATGAAAACAAGCTTTACACAAAAAATTTGTCAATCTTTAAAAATCAAAATCACAAAGATTTTTAGAGAGAGAAAGGAACAACACGAATCAAAGGTAAGGCAAACAATATTCCGAGCTAATTCAAATGCCAATTTGCATCTGGATACACACTATGACTCTCCCCAGTAGAGTTGCCACTTTTGTTGTTCTCAAATTCTAATTCCCCTCTTATCCCATGTAAGAAAAATAATAACTCTGTCTAAAAATAAAGAGATCAAAGAAAAAGAACCTCAGAGCAACATATAACAAGGTTTCAAAAAACCTTCTACACTTTGAACTTATCCAAAGTTCAGGCGGGTATACCTTCTATGAATAATTTCACACATTCAAAAAGGATCCACAGTAAACCAATATCTAAAAAGCCAATGGATCTTATCGCCTCAACATAAACTAAAAAAATAAAGAAAAGCTTATGCTCATTTTCAATATTGATCTTCAAGAGATGCAGAATGATACCAGTGCCTTATCCAAGCTACAGAGTCATCTAAATAAAACAAGGATTTCATAATTAAACATTTCCATACAACCCATCACTTCGGCTTCTATCAACCCCATACATGCCTAACATACATAAGAGTCCTTCCTTGTTAAACTAAATAGTGTTCATCAAATTCAAAGTCTCTAATAAAATAACCCACTGACAGAGATATTTATTGCATATTTAAGTCCCCTCCTAAAGAAGAAAGATAAGAAACATATCTATAGAGACTCCCTTACAATCCATGTTCAATTGAATAACCCTAGATTACCCACATGAAACCAATAAATTATTGAAAGCACACCAGAAGACAACACAAATTCTAGGCTCAAAAGTTTATGGTCTGTATATTGATATTCATTTTGAAAAAATCTTACAAAACTCTGAATGTTCTCTCTAAACTTAGAAAAACCCAGATATATTCCTGCAACGTTTCTTTACAAATTCTTGTGATCGCTTTTCTAACTAGTCCTGGTATCCATTTATAATATTTTGGATGCATACAAGCTTCGAACATTTTCAAAAAGGTTTGTTACAACAATCTTCTTGTTTCAACAAGAAGTTACAAATCTTTTCCATATTCTAACGGCCTCCTTTAGTCGGTTATCATTCTACAGCTTCTTCTTGAACTTCTGCATCTGGCACCACATACTTTCTTGTCCATTCTTGGTACATGTCATCAGGAGGCCATGAGAAGTTAATAACTTTCCCTTTTGTCATGGCCAATCTTTTCCAAGAGTTTCTCATTTTATTGACTTTTGAATTTAGAAAGCCATAGTGTGATTTTATCTTCTCTATCTCCTCAATTGTTCTAACAAATAGGGAAGTATCATCTATGCTAATGATTCCCTTAATCCTTAATGATAAGTTGGCCTCTAATTCATTAAGCCATACTTGTTTGTCCTTCAATTGAGCTGGACTAGCAAAACCCCCAGGAAATAATTCAAATTCTTGCTCAATGTATTCCTTTTTATACAAATTGATCTTCCTCTCTACATTATCTATTCCATTTGCTAGCTTTGTCAGATCCTTTGTTATGTCACATGTGGAGTTGAAAATGGGGTCAGCCCCTGCCTCATCATACGATACACATATGAGTCCTAGGTCCACCACCCTAGGCATCCACTTGTCCAAAATGGGCATTAGAATAGCCTTGTCTCCATTGAGCTCATTCCACATATCCAAAACTTTACTCATATTGTTATACACCAAAGATGATCCTATAGTGTCAACCAAACTCAAAATTTTGGCCCTCACTCTCTCTTCATACTTATTTGCAAATAGGATTTGAGCTTGTTTTAGCTTTTCCAACTCTTGAGGAGTGATCTCAACTGATTGGGAACCAAAAGGTGCAGGAGAAGGTTGGAATTCAATGATAGGGCTAGTAGATGGAGGTTGTGTAGGAGAAGAAGTAATTATTAAGGTTGAAGACTCACCTTGATGGTATTGTCCTGCCAATTGGCTTTTCAATTTAGCAATAATGGTGTCTCGGCTCATTACCTCTCCTTTGGCATCATTGTAAGCCTTTAAAACTGTCTCCAACTTAGCTTGGAGGTCTACCCTTTCCTTTTCTTCCTTCTCTGCCATTGCAACACTGAATTTTGAAGTTTCCAAGACTATGCTTGCAGCTTCCACCACTCCAGTATTTTGCACCCTATTTACTATCATACCTCCAAGGTAGCTGGACTCTGGGTTATCCTTTCTCCTTTTGTTTTCATTTATTTTCAGAGACCACATGACTAGGGTTACATCATCCTTGTTGAAGGTTACACCTTCCATGGGCTTGGTCTCTTTCTTGACTACCTCTAAAACCAAGGTATCTGCTATATCCCATTTAGGGAGGATGAGTAGACCAACCTTTGCTACGATTTCCCTTCCTTGCTCTAGGGTGATGGTCTTAAATTCAGTGAACATTTCTTGTTTTATTTCTTTCTCCACCATAGTGGCATCCTTGTGGGGCTGCTCATTCTTCCTCTTCTCACATCTGGCATTGAACTTATCAATATTCTACTTCCACACAAACTGCATGAAAGCTCCTGAGGTAACAAAGTTACTATTAGCTAAGAATTCTTCACTGCCCTATTTAATGGCAGGATCCAGTTCCTGGCCTTTGAACTCATTGGTGGTTATGTCCATCTCAACATCTTCTGGCTCCTCAGGCATTCCATCCTCTACTTAATCATATGTATAGGCAATCTCCCCTAGACTCCCTAACTGCAACAATTGTTTAGTTGTTGCCTGCTCCTCTCCTATATGAATGGGGGATTGAGATGGGGAATACAAGGGCTCATTTGTTTGCACTTCCTTTCCCACCCTTTTCTTCTTTGTGGAGTCCTGAATGTCAATGACATCTTGTATTTTCCTCTTCCCTTTTGAAGTAGAAGGCTCCCCTATTGTTGGCACCAACACACTATACTTGGATTTTCTATGTAGCACATAGTCACCAGGAGGGATTGCTTTAGCAGATGCAAACCTAGCTAGAACTAGTCTTGCCTTCTTAGGGTTGTTTTTAATCACTGCTTTCCTCTTCTCCTTTAGTGTTTGCATGACATCTTCAAAGCAAAGAATTAGGAATTTAGCCTTTTCCTCAAAGGGGTGAAAATTGGATAAGGGGTCACAGCTGCTATCAAATTGGTGTACAAAATCAAGAGCCTTCTTATAGGCCACCCATTTCTCTTTCCTCAGCTCCTGCTCATCCAAATCAAACTCATTTCTAATTAGATCTTTAGGAAATTGGAATTGGTGGGGTCTGCCTTTGCATACTGCCCTTTTCCTAAACATACCATTAAAGAAATCTTAAGGGTCAAAAAACCTTGACACTGCAGTGGACAAATGGTATTGTTGAAAGAAATTCTCAAAGCACTTCCATCCACCCTTAGTAATCACAAATTGATGTGCTATTGTTACTATAGGGAAAATGGTCCCTTTTCCTCTATTGGATAGCTCTGCCTCTTGTACACTCCCAATCTGCCTTAGGACCTCTGCAATTCCTATTTTCAGTGGGACCTGATAAGGTAACAAAAATGGAGTGCCTCTGAAACTGTACACTCTGAAAACTGTGAAAACAGGGTACAAGTATATATCATCCCAATTGTGGATAATTTTGATTTCTTCAGCAAACTCCTTAGGCTTAAGAAACTCCAAAAGATCTTTAGTGACCCTTGGATTCTCTGAGCATAAGAGAATTATGATTTTGGATGCAAAGCATTTATCAAAATTTAGGTAGCTAGCATCCTCCCTATCCCATGACAACACTATTCTCCATAGTTGAACTAGCATTTTCTCCCCATCCTTTTCCTTCACTAGATCCATGTCATTAGCAAAGTAGTCACCACCCATGAATAAAAATAGATGCATGAGGAGGGAATACCATCCAAAAGGACTATCCACCTTACCATTCTTTATCCCTATCAAGCCTTCATGGATTGCATGAGTAATAGAGGGCGCATAATCAAATGTTACTGCCAGAGAAGGATTTAAAGGTTGAGCTATCATTAACATGTAATGAGTTGGCATGTTCACTTCACCATCCTCTCAAAAAATATGGTAGAGTGACCAATATAATCTTTTGGCTCTAAGAGTGAACCAATTTAGGGAGAAAGGCTCCATAGTATTAGGTCCTACAACAGTCAGCCCTCCTATTTTAACAAAAAAATCTTTAAGAGGCCAATTTCTAAGATGATTCCTCTGTGCACTGTAGACTTGAGCTAATGATTCAAAATTAATTGGCTCCAAATAATTGGACACCATGCTGAGCCCAAATACACTTCTAAATTCATAATCATTTACTTCAATGAGGGTTTTCCCATTTATATCCCTAACACTTTTGGTAATAAGGTCATAGTTGTGTGCAATCTGAGTTAGGAGATCCACATCCATGAAAACTCTAGGGACCACCAATTTACCTACATCCAACTCCCAGATACTATTCATTTGGGCAAAGGAGTGTCTCATACCAAATCCAACCTTGAATAGACCTAAACCAGACAACCCTATCTGTGGATCTCTCAGCCAATTACCCTTGTCATATAATCCTTCTCCTATTCTCAACTGAGGAGCCTTGCGCACTAATTCTTTAACTTTAGCTGCTACATTTGTGGACATGGACAATTGTTCTAGGAAATCATCATAAATTGTTCTCTCTTGGTAATTAACTTTCCCTATGAAGTCCCTTCTAGGTGCCATCTCAATGATATGCAAGTAATTCAATTACTAATCAAAGCAATTCTTTAACAGAACATAACCACAATTCATCAATCTTTCAAGTAACTGGTAAGCAAAATACATGAAAACCTATTTTCGGCCCAAAGAACTGTACTCTGCACCAGCTTTTTTGCAACAACTCTTCAGAATGATACTTACATTCAATTGATTTGAGCGCATATACGGCAATCGAGTTCTTAACTGTGATATTAACACCACGTGCTTCGGCCATCACCTCAGAATTTAATTCATGAATGAATTCAAAAATTTCGCTCCAACAGATCATAAAATGTCTATGTTTCTATCAATTTGTTATTTCATCATTTCACGAAGCCTAAAATCCATACACCTTCATCTAGCGAAATCACGCCAACCATCAGATCCAATGAAACTTGCACAACCTTTACTTTATTGACTATTCTTCATTTGGTGATGGTCTCATATCTCTTTTGCTATTTTGCAAAGGCTAAACACCGTGCACATTCACCCAGCAAAACCGGATGGGTCGTTCGATCAAAAGGAACTTGAGCGGTCTTTATCCTATTCTGTGACTGGCAATTTACCCCACTAACTGCGCATGAAGCCTTGAAGGCTAATAGTTTTTGTTATTTTGCAAACGGTAATTACCTTGCATCTTCGGTCTGTGAAATGGCGCCTACCATCAAATCCTCTTTGAGATACCCACCTTTTAACAAACTTAACCGGTAGAAGTGGGCCCTCTGACTCAGCACCATCCAACCTAGAAACCGACTGGCAAAAGAAACCAATGTGTCAATCACTTGTCAAAAAACTTCCACGAGATCCACTTCAGGACTGCCACGTGCATCTAACAATTTGTCTTTTTGTCAGCGGTTTGATCCACTTGTTTTGCCATGACACCGACCAAGTGGCTGCCATGTCACTTGGCTATTTCGTGAAGGTTAACTTTTGGTCACCTTAGGGCTGCAAAATAGCGCGAGCCATCCGATCAAAAGGAACTTGATCGGTCTTTATCCTTAGTCTTTGCTGCCTCGCAGATCCAATTTCCTTTTTCACCATTTCGTGAAGTCTAAAACCGATGCACTTTTATCTTGCGAAATAGCACGAGCCGTCCGATCAAAAGGAACTTGATCAGTATTTATCCTTAGTGAAAACCTAGATGTTGGACCCATTCCCACCTTTTGCCACTTCACGAACGGTAACTCACGGGCATCTTTGAATTGTGAATTCACGCGTGCCTTTATATTAAAAAGAACTTGCACAATGGCTAGAAAGCTTGATTAAACATTAAGAACTTTAGGAAAGACTTAGAAAAATAAAGCGCTGCTAGACCCGCCTAGGAAGAAATAAAAAGGGGGACACTTCTCACGATAGACGAACCCTTCCTTAAGTGAATAAAGTAACACGGAATTAGAATAAAAGGGTTTTTCTCAGACACGGGAAGGGTTAAAACTTAAAACCTTAAACCCTCTTTGGACCTAAAACAATCAGAGGTAACAAGGCCCTACCAGATTCAAATTTTTAGACTTTTAGCCAATTATGGGACAAGAATACCCATTTTTTAAATAGTGATAACAACACCCTTACAAATTTTGTTGAAAAAGCAACTAACCTAATTTCATCGGAAAAGCAACAAACCGGTTTTCGTAAAAAATTGACAAAAACCAATATATTTTAGTCATCAATTTGGTGGTATACTAATATATTTAGTGGTTAATTTAGTCATTGATTCTTGTTAATTGGTTATTTACTTAGTCATGGTAGTCATTTATTTAGTCATTGTAATCATTAATTATCATTTAAATACCAACTGATTTATGTATATCGGTAGTATATATAGTCATTTGTATCTAAATAGTTAAGAGATAGTCACTATTATTCATAAGTTTGGATGTCATCTAGATATGAAATGTTGGTTAAATTTATTTTAATTCTAAATATTGTAATACTATTATTAAAATGTCCACTATTATTAAATTTAGAGTTCAAAAAACACTATTAAAAAACCTTCACAAAATTCTCATTCATCTATAAAACCTTTTTCAATATTAGCCTTCATTATTAAACTAATAGTTATATATATATATATATATGGTGCAGCCATAATCGGTGAATCCTCAAAGAGAACTGACTGGCTCATGCAACAAGAGTAACACAACAGAAGAAACAATAAAACATTGAAAGATCACAAAAATAGATCATATTATTGTCTTAGAACCTTCGGTAACCAATCGATTATCATCATACACTCATCATAGAATATTCAGTAATCAACTGGTTACGTGCAGGATAACATGCCAGATACAATCTATCTAGAACTCTCTGAGTCATCTAGATCTCTAATCATGAATCTAAATCCTCATTATGATCTATGCCCTACAAATGATTACATAATACCATATATATACCCTCTAGATAATATCTGGGTCGACCACAAAAGATTACATCTACAAATACAAGAAAATAAAATGTGTAGATAGGTTAGCCCCAAGAAAGAAAGGAAAGCCTCTGGAAAAGAACCACCAAGAAGTATGGATCAATAGGAAGTGTTGGCAATTGACACTCATTTGATTCATATGTTGTCATTGATGGAAACAAGATTCTCTAGAAGGCATATACCGACAGATACCGACATTTGGAGGCATATATTAGCAGATACCGGTATTGGAGTAATCGGGGTCATAATTGCCACCGACACTGGCACCAACATCCAACACTTCAGTAAAGCCGACATCAGTCTCAGATCCAAAAGGTTTTATTTGTAAAATCATTTTGTAATTATTGTATAGGACCGACATTGAATATCTTTTTTATTGTAAGCTGACATAAAGCATATTGTTTGTAAAGGGTATATAAGTCAGTCTGTTAGGCCATTTTGATACATCACAGGGTAGTAGAATAAGGTAATGCAAAGGATATGTATGTAGATCATTTGTATGTGAAATTAATATTATGCTATGATCAGTATATGGTTGATAAAGAATTCTTGGATGAAAGGAGATAGCGGTAGAAGGGTTCAGGGTTTATGAACCGGTACATAACAAAGCTATAACCATAACTCTTTTTGGCATTGCAGATGCATTTTGTGAGTTCACCATTACTGTTTTATATTAGTAGAAGCTTGTAGTTAGTGAGACTCTTTTATTTTGAGTAGTGTGCCTTCTTGCATGTGCAGGCCCCCATGCTATGTAATATCTTTCATATGGCCAGTGAATTGATATTGTGGGTCACAAATCCCACCATGGTTTTTCCTCTAAGATTTTCCACATATAAATTCAGTGTGTTATGGTGTTCATTCATGTGGTTGGTTTATTTACTTCATCTAAAATGTTTCTCCATTTACCAGTTTATATGTGTATGTTATAAAATTGTTATAAAATGTTAGAATCTTGCATTACCAGCATAACACTGATTCAGCCCCCCTCTCATGTTGGCATTCTACACTCATATGAGAATAGTTGATGTTATCATTGATGGAAACCAACTGGCAACCAACCGGCAATAGGTTTCTACATGCACCGGCAAACACCGGCACCGACAGGTTCTTACATTGGCAACAAAGCATATCGACACTCAAGTCGACATGTGACAAGTTTTGTTTATGTGAATTGTTTTGTAAATATAATTATCTTTTGTAAGTGAAAATGTTATATTGTAAAGACTTGTATATGTATGAGATCTCTTAAGTCATTTTGATGAAGTAGATGTAGACAATTTGTATGGTAGAAGATAATTGTTTAGTGGCAGGGAAGGTTTCTGGTTAATGTATCAATCTGAGCTTAAACCAGTACTGAACTTGGCATTAGAGATGTTGTTTTGAGTAGTACATTGTATTGAATTTAATAATCCATTTTGTAGTTAGTGAGACTCTTCATTGAGCAGTGAGCTCTAAGTTGTTGGCCTCCCTGCATGTGCAAGCCCCTATTGTAAGTAGTATTTAATCATTGGCCAGTGAGTAAATATTGTGGGTCACAAATCCCACTGAGGTTTTTCCCATATCGGGTTTCCTCGTTAAACATCTTGTGTTATGGTGTGTTTCTATGTTGTCTCTATTATTTCTATTTACTACATTAATTCTTGTTTACTGGTACACTATTTTTGGTGGCAAAGTTATAAATAAGTTTAAATGTTCAATTAACTGGTCAAACACTAATTCACCCCCCCCTCTCAGTGTCTATGGGAATGTCATTGAAACTAACAATTGGTAGGAGAGCCTGGTCCTCTATTTGCAAAAGCCTAACAGCTTGAGGAAGATTCTGAAACTGGTACATATGGAAAATTTGAGAAAACAGATGGAAGGAGCTCTTGAAGATTTTGATGTAGAAAAATTGAAGAATATCAAACTTGAAGATGATCTGAGGACTGCTAAGGAATTCATTAAAGGACTTTAGGAGAACCTAGTTATAGCACAAAATAAGAAAAATAACTTCATGAGAAAATGCAAAATGATGATGATGAAAAGGAAACTCTTAGAGACATTTCAAATAAGTTGAGACAAGAAAATAGTAATATGAGGAATGAAATACAAGATATGACTATGAGGTTATGTAAGGATATTGAAGACAAAAAGAAGAAAGAAGAAGACTTGGCTAGGAGACTTAATGATGCAGGAAATGAAAATTTGAGACTTTGTCATGAGAATGATATGGTAAAACTAGATCTGATTCACATGCAACATGATAAGGAGGAGCTTGCAAGACAAGTTGGAATTCTAGAAAATGAGTTGATCACTATAAATGATCACAAAGACAAATTCAAGAAAAGTTTAGAAAGACTTGATGACATACTGAAAATACAGAAACCTGATGGAGATACAATTGGACTTGGATTTGAAATTGGAGAAAGTTCTGGTACTGCAAATAATCAATATCAGAACAAACCGGTAAGACAACCTAATGCTTATAAATTTAATGGGAAATGTTTCAATTGCAACAAATATGGTCATAGAGAAAATTAGTGTAGATTTAGAAATAAACAGAATACAGACTTACCCATCGGTCAATGTTCCAAATGCAGCAAAGTTGGTCATAATTCAGAAAATTGCAAAATGAACGTGAAATGCAATGTTTGTGGTAGATTTGGGCATTTATCTAAACAATGCAGGTCACAAACTGGTCAAGGATATGGAAAGGCTATTCAGAGGAATAATGTAACTTGTTATGCATGTAACAAGATTGGGCATATTGCAAAATATTGTAGAAGCAAGACTTCACCGGTAAACAATAAAGGATCTAGTGTGAAGGGAAAAGAAAAGGTAGATGAAGTAAAGCAATAATTTTCAAAACAATGGATTAAGAAGAGTGATCATAGAATTGATGAAACTATCTCTACACTGGTAGAACAGAGTAACCCTCCACCGGTAGGAGAATCTTCATCTAACTAAGAAATAATCCTTAGGGGGTATTGCAACAAATTGAAAATCATGCATTGTACCCTCGATTGATGGTGAGAAGATACATTTCTTCTTTACTGGCAGATGTGTTAAGGTTTCACTTAACCGACAAGAATTTCATCCAGTTTTAAAGAACTTTTTGGCTATAAAGCACCCTAAATCCCTCATTTTTGACTCACTGAGCATTCAAACATTCAAAGAGCGCAAAACTAAGCAAGGGCATTGTAAGGCGAAGCTGTGAAGTGACTTTCAGGCATTCAGAGAATTTCGGTTAAGAGGTATTTATCTTTTGAAATGGAAACCTCATCTTTTGTTCTTGAGTTTATTGCAAACCCTACCATTGTTGAGAACATCAAATGCCCTAGACTCGTGTTTAAGATTATCCTCGAGATTGCAAAATAGGATTATTCTATCGTAGCCTTTTCAAAAATTTTGAAGGGTGTAGCATTTGTTGAAGACCCTAGAATCTACATACATTGCAACATAGAAGACCTAGGATATGAGGATTTGAAGAAAATGTTTAATGAGGTTATTACCAATGAACAAGGTGCAATTAAACCTAAACATAAGATTGTGGAAGACTTAGGTTTTGTAGAAATACTGAGCATTCCCAAATTTCCAAAGGAAGTTGTATGACTTGTACTAAGAAGAGTCCATGGAGAGTTCATATGGTTAGAATCAATTTGCAAGATAACCAAGGAATCAATTAAGGCAGTTACTGGTTCACCTTCAACTGCTAGTAGGCCTGATAAAACCAAGAAAATACCTAACAAGAGTGTGACAAGCTTAACTGGAGCTTCATCCGATAGCAGATCACTTAGAGTCAATGATGTTAAGGATATAAATGTGAGATATGTGAGTATGATACTTGGATATAAAGAAACACATGCAAATAGACTGAATTTTGTTTCTAGTCTTTGTATTCATAGTGCATATGAGATGGTGAAAAATAATGTTAAGTTTGATGTTTGTGAATTTCTTAAAGATAAACTGATTGACAATTTGAAGAAGATTAAGGGAGATAAGAAAGGTACTTTCCATTTTGGGAACCTACTAGTATGCTTGATGCTATACTTTACCAAAGAGATACCCGACATAGGTTACAAGGATTTTGGTTATGACATCCCAGTAGGCAAATAGATTAAGGAATTTTTCATCAGTATGGGCACTGAGTCTAATATGAACAATGCAAATTAATTCAAAACATTTCAAACTAAGATGAGAGCAAGAGAGAGATTACTGCAGAGCATAGCTGATAAGTATGACTAACAAATCCGCTTTATCATTAAGCGAGACGAAAATTGGATGGAAGTAGTAAGCCCTAGAACTATTTGGGTTACTGAGATGGGTTATGAGGTAGACCTACCTATTCTGGAGACATATGCAAAACCATTACTTGATGCACCTATGGAACCATCTAAGATATTCTTTGGTAGTGCTGAAACTAGTGAGAGTAATGTATCTATACAAAAGAGGAGAAAAAGAAGAGAAACATTTATCAGAGATGGATCCAAGAAGGTTAGTGAAATCAAGGAAAATGTCATGAATATAAGTGGTATATCAGCTAGTGAGCTTGAAGGACTGCAACCGGAAGCACATGTTTCAGCGGTTGTAACATCTCTAATACTAACAGTGGCAAGGCTACTGAGTTTAAGAGAGTTGAAAAAAGGAAGAGAAAACCCTCACCGGTACCCTCTCCTTCACCTAAGAAGGCAAGGACACTAAGGAAAAAGAAGCAGGCAATTAGGGAACCATGGAAGAAACTTACACCCAAGAAGAAACAAACACCAGTTACCCCTACACTGGATGATCTATTGAACTGGGTAAATGTAAACAAATTGTATAATTCTTATAAGGATTTGGACAAAAATAGTATTGAAGAAAGCATTATTCTACATTTGGATATTTACAAGAAAGTTTTGATAGAATTAATTGATTACTTACCTAATGATTTATACATGAGATTGGAAGCTAAAAGGCTATCTATGATGGAACTAGATAAGAAGTTGAAATTTGAAGCACTTCTGGCGATACATCCAATAAACTCTAAGGAAGAGATAGATGAGCTTATATCTGAAGCTAACTGGTCTGTATTTGTTAGTGGACACCGACAAGTAAGCCTGATGGCTAGAAGGGTTGAGGAAATTGTTGATGAGACTATAGATAAATGGGACATATTCTTTATTGAGAAGGAAAAGCAAGAGGAAAGAAACAGACCGAAAGTGGACAAGACATTCAAGGTATATCAAAAAGATAAGGGAAAAGGTAAAGTAGGTGGTGTACCTGCTATAAAAGTAATAGATAGCATCCCTCCACCAGATCAGAACACACCTCCATTAAATTCAACATCATCGGTACACACAGAAAATCCATTGGTTATGGCTACTGAAGGTATAACTCATGATGATACTACCGGAGTCAAAAATACCTTTTACCATGAATGTGGATACACAGGATATAACCATTGTTGTGGACAAAGAGACTGCAAAGGATAAGGTTAAGGACAACAAGATCTCTAAGATACCAACACACACTTTTGACTCTTAGGAAACTGGGATACCGGTACAAGCTAAGCAAATGGAGACTGAGAAACCTACAGAGGATAAGACAACTAACACAGGGCAACCGAAATCAGAGAAACTGATAGTTGTACAGACTGAGAAACAATCTAAGGTAGAGGTTCATGTTGAGTCTGGGAAACTGGCAGTTGTAGAGGTACTTAATCAAACTGAGAAACCATCAAAGGAAAAGGTACATACATAGACAAATCCACCGAAAGAAAATGTAAGTAAAAAGAAACAGATTTTTGGCAATAAGGAACAAATAATAAAGGTAGTTGGAGATTCTAGCACATTAGCAAGAGAATTCAGACTAACTAAAATAACTGATGTTCTATTGGATTCTATTAAGAGGATAACTGATTGCAATGCCTTAGAATTTAAGGCAATTGATAACACTTTACCTATCTTGAAGATTATTGCACCTAATTGTCAGATACATCACATTAATGATTCTTTAGGTAAATTGGACACATTTTCCGAGTTCATTGCTGATAATGTCATAACTCTAGAAAAAGTGAATGAGGATACCATTAAGGAGAGAGTTGAAAAAGAGAAAAATACATTATTTGAGAAAAGTATAAAGAATTGTACCGATCACTTGGACACACTTTTACCGGTACTCAATTCTACAATTTTAGAGTATAAGGAGTTGTATAGAGAAACATGTAAACCTCACTGTTTGACACAGGATATAGATGTGGAGATCAAGAAGAAAAAAAAAGAGATTGATGACATAGTGGACAATATGATAGGTTCATCTGAACTTACATCAATTTTTTAGTAGGAAATGGCAGTTTTTGAGGAGAAGTTCGAGAAAGTTGAAAAAGAGAAGGCAAGAATAAGGCTGAAGGCCCGGGAACTAAAGAATAAACTTGGTCTGAGGTTAGATAGTCTGATTACTCAGAGAGATGAACTTACTAAGGCAACAATTCCCAGAGAATGATCACCAGAGCATCAAATGCACTATCTCACCAGTATGATCCAGCAGACTAAGGCAACTCTAACTAACAGGAAGAAGTTTATGCAGAGTTTGAATTTAGTTCTGATAGACATCTTTCAGATAGTAACCAACCGGTAATAGACCTTGAGGTAGCATTTTTGTACTCTTTTGATTATTTATGACATCCTTTGTCATCGATGTAAAAGGGGGAGTAGTGGAGAGAAAAATGCATGTATAGAGGAGATCACTTGCTTAGGGGGAGCACATCTTTTTGGATTTCAGTTTTGGATTTTTCTCATGAGTGTTGCCATCAATGCCAAAGGGGGAGATTGTTGGCATTCTACACTCATATGAGAATAGTTGATGTTGTCATTGATGGAAACCAAATGGCAACCAACCGACAATAGGTTTCTACATGCACCAATAGACACCGGCACCGACAGGCGCTTACACCAGCATT
This sequence comes from Cryptomeria japonica, assembly GCF_030272615.1. NCBI lineage: Eukaryota > Viridiplantae > Streptophyta > Pinopsida > Cupressales > Cupressaceae > Cryptomeria > Cryptomeria japonica. Next base: position 541,613,637 of record NC_081411.1, read on the forward strand.
CAGACTACATCGGCAACAAAGCATGTTGGCACTCAGGCCTACATGTGACAAGTTTTGTTTATGTGAATTGTTTTTTAAATAAAGTTATCTTTTGTAAGCCGACATGGTATATTGTAAATACTCATATATGTATGAGATCTCTTAAGTCATTTTGATGAAGTAGATGTAGATGATATGTATGGTAGAAGATAATTGTTTAGTGGCAGTGAAGGTTTTTGGTTAAGGTATCAATCCGAGCTTAAACCAGTACTGAACCTAGCATTAGAGATGTTGTTTTCGGAAGTACATTGTATTGAATTTAATAATCCATTTTGTAGTTAGTGAGACTCTTCATTGAGCAGTGAGCTCTAGGTTGTTGGCCTCCTTGCATGTGCAGGCCCCTATTGTAAGTAGTATTTATTCATTGGACAATGAGTAAATATTGTGGGTCACAAATTCCATCAAGGTTTTCCCACACTGGGTTTCCTCATTAAATATCTTGTGTTATGGTGTGTTTCTATGTTGTCTCTATTATTTCTGTTTACTGCCTTAATTATTGTTTATCGGTACACTATTTTTGGTGGAAAAGTTATAAATAAGTTTATATGTTCAATTAACCAGTCAGACATTGATTCACTCCCCCGTCTTAGTGTATGTGGGACTATCATTGAATCTAACACTCAATGTTATTGGATTCATTGTATTCCAACAATTGGTATCAAAGCTTCGTACCTTAGAGGAAGTTTAATAGCATGAGGAAGATCCTGAAACCAGAATCATTGAACATGGCTATGGAGAAGCGACTTGAGATAGCACTTGAGGATTATGATGCTAAAAGGATGAAGAACTTAAAACTGCAAGATGAATTGAATTCTACTAATGAATTCATTCTTGTTCTCAAAGAAATGTTATCATCTGCTCAAGCTAAGAGAAAGGAACTTTTGCAAAACCAGGATGATGAAGAGAAAAATGCACTTAAGGAACAATGTCAAAAACTCAGTCAAGAAAACATGCTCATGAAGAATGAAATACAATACCTAACTATGAGGATGTCAAAATATATTGAGGACAAAAAGAAGGAAGAAAATCTTGCTATATCTCTGAAATTTATTTTTGAAGAATGTGGCAGATTGACTCATGTGAATAATCTGTTGAGAACTGATTTGGTACAATCCCATAATAATGAACAAGAGCTTGAAAAACAAATAATGACTTTGAGAGATGTTCTAACTACTGCAAGTGAGTATAAAGAAAAAATCAGGATTAGTGCTGCATAGTTGGATGATTTATTGAAGAGGCAAAGGCAGAGTGAAGATTCTAGAGGACTTGGATTTGTACAAGGTGAATGCTCCGGTACTGCAAATGAAGATCAAACAAATAGTATGCATAACTCATCAGACCAAAGGAAACCGGTAAGGAAATCTAATTCTTACAAATTCAATGGTAGATGCTTTGTTTGTAATAAAATTGCGCATATGGCTAGACAATGTAGAAATAGAGAAAATCAAAACTACAATTCAATTCCCGGTCAATGTACAAATTGCAAGAAATATGGTCATAAGTCAGAAGATTGCAGAATGAATGTTAAATGTCATGCATGTGGAAAGTTTGGACATTTGGCTAATCAATGTAGGTCAAGGAATGACACCAGATATGTCAAAGCAATTCAAAAGAACAATGTTACATGTTATGCATGCAACAAAATAGGTCATATTGCTAAGTACTGCAGAAGAAAAATATACTGGTTAGCAATGATAAAGCAAATGAGAAAGGAAAGAAGAAGGTAGATGAAATACAACAAGATCACACCAAGAGATGGGTTAGAAAATCTGAAGAACCAAGTGGAGATGCAACTGCACTGGTAACTGTACCTGTAACTCCACCGGTAAAACAAAGCATTCCTACACCAACATGAAATTCAACTGGCAACTGAGGCATACACCTTAGGGGTTGGAAAATTCATTGAAAATCTTGCATATTCCCCAGAGGAGATATGGAAAGAGATCTAGAGAGTGGTATTGATCATTGATGGAGGTTTATCCAAAATAAAATTGTGAAATCGGCATCCGGTAGGGCACATCGCTAAGCATTTATGATAGTGATGAATTAAGGTTTACTCGCTAATAAAAAGGGAAAATGGACTCTTTTCACTCACCCAACACTTGAGAAAACCAAAGCAAAGCAAAGGAAAATCATAGGCGATCAAGAGCGAGCAAAGGCATTCCAAATAATTTCCAGCAGTTATCTGAGAAGTAATCAGGATCTTTCAATTGACGACTGTTATCTAGGTATTTCTTTGAAATGGCATCTAGATAATCATATGTTCCTACTTTCATCGTGAATCCCACTGTTGTTCAGGTTAAGGATAGGCTTAGACATGTTTTCAAGGAATTTCCCCAAAATGCTATGAAGGAAGACTCTACTGGCTCATTTCAGAGGGTTCTCAATGGCGTGGTTTATGTGGTAGATTCAGGGCCTATATTCACTCCAACTTAGAGGATTTAGGCATTGAGGAAATCAAGGGAATGTATCAATCTGTGATACTAGGCAGCTCTAGAACAATCAAGCTGGAATATCAAATCATTAAAGACCTAGGGTTAACCAAAATCTTATATATACCAGAATTCAAGGATGAAGTGATTAGATATGTCCTAAGCAGGGTCCATAATGAATTCATCTAGCTGGATCGGCCCCACATGATCACCAAAGAATCAATTCAGGTGGTCACCGACTTACCCAAAGTTGGACAAGAACTAGGAAACAAGATCTCCAACACTGCGGTTGAAAATCTCATTAGTGCAACCCATGATGGAAGATCGATGAGGGTTAACACCATTAAAGCCACAGATGTGAAATTTTCAAGCATGATCATTGGCTACATTGTAACTCAATCAAGTCAATTGAACTTTGTTGCCAGTTTCTGTATCCATGTTGCATATCAAATGATAAAGAATAATGAAAAGTATGACTTGTGTGAATGGTTAAGGAGTGAATTGATGTTAAATCTTGGCAAGATCAAAGGTGTTAAGAAAGGAACCTTCTAATTTGGAAATCTTATTATCTTCCTAATTTTATACTTCATGAATGAGCTATTGGGTTTGGGAAAGAAACATTGGGCTCATGACATACCGGTAGGTATGCAGTTCAAAGATGCAATCATGGGTCTTGGTAGTAATAGGGATGAGAAGATTTGGGGCTACTTTAAAAATTTTCAAGAGAACATGAGACTGAGGGAAAGAATCTCCAAACACATTGTTGAGAAATACTCCACTAATATTTGCTTTGTAGTAAAAATAGATGAGACACTGATGGAAGCAGTGGAACCTAGAACTATATGGGTAACTGAATTGGGGTATGAATTTGATGACAACATCTTGGATCTATATGCTTAAATGTTGATTGATGCTCCTTTGGATGATAAGGCTGAACACTTTGGCACTGCAGAGGAGAAGGCTCTCGAGGTTAAAATTGGTTTCAACAAGAAGAGGATGAGAAAAGAGATACATTGAGAGAGGATAAGGAAGAAAAGGAAAAGGAGACTGAACTGACAATTGATTCCCTAGCAAAACTTTTGGCAATTGATGCTTCTCAAGTTGAGAAGAAACCAATCACAAAGATGAGTCCCATAGAGGTAATGAAGGAAGGATTTGCAGAAAAAGGAATAATAGATAAATTAATAATAGTTTTTTATAGATTGATTCTTGATTGTATGATTGAAAATGAAGCAAGCCCTTCCAACAAGCTTAAGGCATTGACAAAGCACATATCTAAAAAATTTCAATCATTGCAGTAGATTTCTGACAAGAAAGCACTTGAAAGATTTACTCTGGCCAAGAAAGCCACTTTTGACCAAATTATTGAGACAAAGAAGAGGAAGGTTGGAGAGAAACTTAGACTTAATGAAAATTCTTTGAAATAGTGTACAAACATCTACAAGGTCTGTTGTAATATAGAAATTCTTACAACACATGTAGATAAGAGGACAAAGGAGTTACATGAACAGTTTGCTAATATTGATAATTATTTTGATGGACTAACTTTACTTACAACTTCTAATGATGGACAAATTTTGACTTTGGAGAACCAAGTTTTTTCTTTTGAAAAGGAAAGAGACAATATCATTCAAAGAGCAAGGAGTCTCAAAGGTTTGGTGAGTCCAAGATTGGATTCACTTGGTGTACATAAGACAAAATGTATGGATATGCTTGCGAATCCCACACCGATAGAAATCACTAAGAAAGAAACACTTGTACATTTACTCAGTGGACTTGTATCCATATCTAAAACATTCAAAACCGACTGCGATACCTATATACAGTTCCTAGAGAAAGCTTATTCGGAAATATTCAGATTGGTCAAGCTCCGGTAAAGTAATCTGTAACAATTCTTTCAATTCTTTCACCAGTCTTTGGCATTGATGCCAAAGGGGGAGTGTATGTATGTGAAACATATGTATATGTATAATCCTAGGGGGAGTTTATCAGACAGAGTATATTGTAGACATAGTCAATCAGCTCAGGGGGAGCATGTTTCATATTTCAGTTGAATCGACAGGGAATCCATTTTTTACATGAGTGTTCCCATCAATGCCAAATGGGGAGATTTTTGGCAAATGACACTCATTGTATTCATATGTTGTCATTGATGGCAACAAGATTCTCTAGAAGGCATATACCAGCAGATACCAACATTTGGAGGCATATACCGACAAATACCAGCATTGGAGTAATCAAGGTCATCATCGACACCCGCACCAACATCCAGCACTTCAGTAAAGTCAACATCAGTCTGGGATCCGAAAGGTTTTATTTGTAAAATCATTTTGTAATTATTGTATAGGGTCGACATTGAATATCTTTTGTATTGTAAGCTGACATAAGGCATATTGTTTGTAAAGGTATATAAGTTAGTCTGTTAGGTCATTTTGATACATGACAAGGTAGTAGAATAAGGTAATGTGAAGGATATGTATGTAGATCATTTGTATGTGAAAGTAATATCATGCTATGATCAGTAGATGGTTTGTAAAGAACTCTTGGAGGAAAAAAGATACTAGTAGAAGGGTTCAAGGTTTATGAACCGATACAGAATAGAGCTATAACCAGAACTCTTTTTGGCATTGCAGATGCATTTTGTGAGTTCACCATTACTGTTTTATCTCAGTGAAAGCTTGTAGTCAGTGAGACTCTTTTGTGTTGAGTAGTGTGCTCTAGGCAGTGTTCCTTTCTGCATGTGCAGCCCCTTATGCTATGTAATATCTTTCATATGGCCAGTGAGTTGATATTGTGGGTCACAAATCCCACCATGGTTTTCCTCATTGAGGTTTTCCATGTATAAATTCAGTGTGTTATGTTGTTCATTCATGTGGTTGGTTTGTTTACTTCATGTTATATGTTTCTTCATTTATCAGTTTATATGTGTATGTTATAAAAGGTTAAAATCTTGCATTACTGGAAGAACATTGATTCACCCCCCCCTCTCAGTGTTTTTGGATTCATTGTATTCCAACAAGAAGGTCAGCCAAGGACTTAGGAACGTTAAGCAAGACCCAAAATAGATCCACATGCCAAGAAACTGCTCCAGAAAAGAAGAAAACCAAGTGATAAGCCCAAAACTGTTCCAAAACCAAGAAATAGTCAAATCGGAAGCAATATCTTGCTGAAAAAGAATCAAAATAGATTGAGAATTTGGAATTAAGCACATAAAAAAGCCTAAAAACTAAAAATCTGATCTGCAATGAAAAGCAAGCCACCACTGGAACATACTGGTAGGAACAAAGAAACTGCACATAAAACTGAACAAGAACTAAACTAAAAAGAAATATTTTTTGGTTGATGCAAGATTGCTCATAGACCAGGGATGCTTCTGCAACAGACACCCCAGGTAGAAAGAGATGTTCCATGAGATTCAACTCATGAACATCAAAAAGGATTCAGGTTATAGATCACATGCTCACTTCTGATCCAAACATCTTCCTTATCTGCAAACCTCTTCCTTATCTCCTTCAGAACCTCAACGAAATTCTCTAACCCCTGACCACCCTATTTATTTCTCTTCCATTGCTTCAAACTTTCACACTATCTCTGCTTACTACTCTCTTTCTGCTATAACTCTAACTTATTTCTACCATAAGACATCATTCGGTTCACTATCACAACCCTACTACCATCTAGTTCCATCTATCTATCAGACTTATCTATCAAATCATTATGCAAATTCATGCCACTTTTTGCTATAACCTGTACAATTGGTTTCTCAGTACTGCAAATTTTCTCAAGACTCAAATTCTTCACCTCCTTTTCTTTCTCCTTCAAAGAAGCCAATGTGAACTTCTTCCCATCCTTCTCAATAGTAATTAGATTTCTTTGACAGTCATAAATAGCTCCTCTATCAAACTGCAAAGGTTTTCCCAACAAGACATGACAAGCATTCATAGATACAAAATCACACAAGACCTCATCCCTAAAAGGTCCAATATTAAAACTCACCAAACACTACTCTTTTACCTCCAACCTCTAATCATCTTATAACAAAATTACTTTGTAAGGATAAGGATGTTCAAGCCTCTTCAATCTAAGCTTCACTACCATCTCCTTAGATACTAAATTATCAGTACTTCCACTATCCACAATAACCATGCAACACTTACCACTTGATTCTCACACAATTTGGAAAATACTCCTTCTTTGAGTAGGTTTGGTATCTTCATTGCTCTGCTCCATCATGACTCTTCTAAACATAAGGGATTCTCCTTGCTCCAGTACACAGTCAGTTCTGATATCTCCACCTTTTGGTTCCTCATTTTCTACATAAATTCTTGCTATTCCCTGGTTACATTCATAAAATTTATGTTCAGTTTATCCACACTTGAAACATTTTCTAGGAAATTCTCTGCTGCTACTGTCACTACCTTTCCTTTATGTTTTCTAATCTGATTCTTTACTCCACTTAGGTTTTGATTCTTCTTCAATATTCTACTTCTCTATACTCATCCGCCCCTTGAATCTCTCCTTCTCTCTAAGGTTATTTTGTTGTCTTCTTCTCACCTTCTCCTCAGCCTTCACAACATACTAGTAAGCTTCTTCAACTATGGAAACCCTCAACATACTCATCTCATCCTGAATGTTAAATGCAAGTCCATTTATGTACCTTGCCACCTTTTCTCTATCCATCTCTCTATGTCTAGATCTGATCATCACCTTGTAGAATTCCTCCATATGCTCTTTCACACTCATGTTTCTCTACTTCAGGTTCTGCAACTTCTTAAACAATTCCAACTCATAGTCTCCCGATATGAACTTGGCCTTGAATATTGCAACCATCTATCTACACTGGGTGATCTTCATTTCACCATTCTCGACTCTGTCTCTCTACAATTATTTCCACCATAAGGCAACATGCCCTTTCAACTTAGTATGTGCCAATCAGACTCTTTGCAGGTCCTTGACATCCTCAAACTCAAAGTAATCCTATAGCTCTCATATCCAATCAATTAGATCCTCTAGATTCAACATCCTAGAAAAGTTTTAAACCTCCACTTTATGAGCTTTACTTGCTTGTGCCACTGCTCTCAGCAATTTTTCCTCTCTTCTATCTTTTGGTCCTTCAACCTCTTCCACCTCAAGCTCTTATGTAGCTTCTTCATGTCCATCCTCAGACTTTGGATTCCTCTGCAAACTAACCAATGCATTCTGGATCACTTTCCTCATCTCATCCTTCAAATCCTCCATCATCTACTCTACCCTCTGAGGGTTCATTCTTCTAGGAGGAATCTCCTCCTTTTCTCTGGTGAACTACCTCAACTCAATGATCTGACTACTAGTTTCAATTACCTCACACTCAAAGATCTATTGAACACACTCACATCCTGTTGGCATTCTACACTCTTATGAGAATAGTTGATGTTGTCATTGATGGAAACCAACTAGCAACCCACCGGCAATAGAGTTCTACATGCCTGACATCACATATATTATATGCTAGCAGACATCGGCACCAATAGGCACTTACACCGACATTTTGAATACATCGACAACAAAGAATATTGACACTCCAGCCGACATGGGGATGAAATTTTGTTTATTGTAATATAATTAACTTTTGTAAGCTAACATGGTATATTATAAAAGATATGTATATGTATGAGATCTTATATGTCATTTTGAGAGGAAGGATATGATATGTATGTCATTTTGAGAGGAAGAATATGATATGTATGGTAGAAAATAATTGTTTAGAGGCAACAAAGGTTTTTGGATAAGGTATCTAATTGAGCTTAAACTAGTACTGAACCTAGCATTAGAGATGTTTTTTTGAGTAGTACATTGTATTGGATTTAATTATTCATTTTGTAGTCAGTCTGACTCTTCATTGAGTAGTGAGATCTAGGCTATTGGCCTCCCTACATGTGTAGGCCCTTATTGTAATTAGTATTTGTTCATTGGCCAGTAAGTAAATATTATGGGTCACAAATCCCACCAAGGTTTTTCCCACACCGGGTTTCCTCGTTAAAATATCTTGTGTTATGGTGTGTTTCTATGCTGTCTCTATTATTTGTGTTTACTACAATAATTCTTATTTACCGATACACTGTTTTGGGTTGCAAAGTTATCAATAAGTTTAAATATTCTGCTAACCAGTTAGACACTGATTCACCCCCCTCTCTCAGTGTCTTTGGGATTGTCATTGAATCTAACAATTGGTATTAGAGCCTGGTCCTCTATTTGCAAAAGCCTAACAGCTTGAGGGAGATTCTGACACTGGTACAAATGGAGAACTTAAGAAAATAGTTGGAAGGAGCTCTTGAAGATTTTGATGTAGAAAAATTGAAGAATATCGAACTTGAGGATAATCTGAGGACTGCACAGGAATTCATTAAAGGACTTCAGGCGAACTTTGTTATAGCACAAAATAAAAGAAAAGAACTTCATGAGAAGGTGCAGAATGATGATGATGAAAAAGAAACTCTTAGAGACATTGCAAATAAGTTGAGACAAGAAAATAGTAATATGAAGAATGAAATGAAAGATATGACTATGAGGTTATGTAAGGATATTGAAGACAGAAAGAAGAATGAAGAAGACTTGGCTAGGAGACTTAATGATGTTGGAAATGAAAATTTGAGACTTGGTCATGAAAATGATATGCTAAAGATAAATTTGATTCACATGCAACATGATAAAGATGAGCTTGTGAGACAAGTTGGAAATTTGGAAAATGAGTTGGTTACTACAAATGAACACAAAGACAAATTCAAGAAAAGTTAAGAAAAACTTCATGACATGCTTAAAAGACAGAAACCTAATGGAGATACAAATGGACTTGGATTTGAACATGGAGAAAGTTCTGGTACTGCAAATAATCAAGATTAGAACAAACCGGTAAGACAACCTAATGCTTATATATTTAATGGGAAATGTTTTAATTGCAACAAATATTGTCACAGAGAAAATCAGTGTAGATTTAGAAATAATCAAAATACAAACTCACCCACCGGTCAATGTTCCAAATGCAGCAAAGTTTGTCATAATTTAGAAAATTATAGAATGAATGTGAAATTCTATGTTTGTGGAAGGCCAAGGATATGGTAAAGCTATTCAGAGGAATAATGTAACTTGTTTTGCATGTAACAAGATTGGTCATATTGCAAAATTTTGTAGAAGCAAGAATACACCAGCGAACAACAAAGGATTGAGTTTGAAGGGAAAAGAAAAGGTAGAAGAAGTAAAGCAAGAATTTTCAAAATAATGGATTAAGAAGAGTGATCAAAGAACTGATGAAACTATCTCTGCACTGGTAGAACAGAGTAATCCTCCACCGACAGGAGATTCTTCATCTAACTAAGGTATAATCCTTAGGGGGTATTGTAGCAAGTTGAAAATCATGCATTCTACCCTCGGTTGATGGTGAGAAGATAGATTTCTTCTTTACCGACAAATGTGTTAAGTTTTAACTTAACCAAAGAGCATTTAATGCAGTTTTAAAGAACCTTTTTGGCTATAAAGCACCGAAAAACCCTCATTTTGACTCACCAAGCCTTCAAATATTCAGAGAGCGTGAAACTAAGCAAGGGCATCTTGAGGCGAACCTGCAAAGTGATTTTTAGGCATTCAGAATTTTGGTTAAGAGGTATTTATCTTTCGAAATAGCATCCTCATCTTCTGTTCCTGAGTTTATTTCGAACCCTACCATTGTGGAAAATGTCAAATGCGCTAGACCCATATTTAAGATCATCCCCAAGATTGCAAGCATGATGATTCTTTCGGAGCTTTTTTGGAAATTTTGAAGGGTGTAGAATTTGCAAAAGATGCTAGAATCTACATACATTGTAACATAGAAAACATAGGGACTGAGGATTTGAAGAAAATATTTAATGAGGTTATTACCAATGGAAATGGTGTGATTAAACCGGAACATAAGATTGTGGAAGCCTTAGGTTTTGTAAAGATTTTGAACATTTCCAAATTTCCAAAGGAAGTTGTAAGACTTGTATTGAGCAGAGTCCATAAAGAGTTCATGTGGTTAGAGTCAGTTTGCAAGATAACCAGGGAAGCAATTAAGGCAATTACTGGTTTACCTTCAACCAATAGTAGGCTTGATAAAACCAAGAAAATACCTAACAAGGGAATTATGGAGTTAATCAGAGCCACATATGATAGTAGGTCACTTAGAGTGAGTGATGTTAAGGATATAAATGTGAGATATGTGATTATGGTACTAGGATACAAAGCAACTCATGCAAATAGACTGAATTCTATTTCTAGCCTTTGTATTCACAATGCATATGAGATGGTGAGCAATAATGATAAGATAGATGTTTGTGAATGGCTTAAAGATGAATTAATTGAAAATTTGAAGAAGATTAAGGGAGAGAAGAAAAGGTACTTTCCATTTTTGAAACCTACTGGTATGCCTAATGCTATACTTTACCAAAGAGATACCCGACATAGGTCACAAAGATTTTGGTTATGACATCTCGGTAGAAAAACAAGTACAAGAAGCTTTCATCGGTATGGGCACTAACTATGATAAGAACATTACAAACTACTTCAAAATATTTCAAACTAAGATGAGAGCAAGAGAGAGACTACCGCAAAGCATAATTGATAAGTATGACAAGGAAATCTATTTTGTCATTAAGCGAGATAAAACTTGGATGGAAGCAGTAAGCCCTAGAACTATTTGGGTTACTGAGATAGGTTATGAGGTAGACATACCTGTTCTAGAGATATATGCTAAAGCTCTACTTGATGCACCAAGGGAGCCATCTGAAAAATTCTTTGGTAATGCAAAAACTATTGAGAGTAATGTACCTATGTAGAAGAGGACAAAAAGAAGAGAAAAGTTTATCAGAGATGCCTCCAAGAAGGTCAAAGAAATGAAAGAAAATTTCATGAATATTAGTGGTATATCAGCAAGTGAGCTTCAAGGACTACAACTTGAAGCACATGTTTCACTAGTTGTAACATCTTTTGATACTGATAGTGGCAAGGCTGTTGAGTTTAAGAGAGTGGAAAGGAAAAGGAAAACCTCACTGGTACCTTCTCCTACTCCTAATAAAACCAAAACACTAAGGAAGAAGCAGCAAGTAGTTAGGGAACCGTAGAAGAATCTTACACCAAAGAAGAAATAGACACTGGTTACCCCCACACTGGATGATCTATTGAATGAGATTATAGAGGAAGGAAATTTGTCTAATGTGTGCAAATGGTATAATTCTTTCAATGATTCTGACAAAAACACAATTGAAGAAAGCATTATTCTACATTTGGATATTTACAAGAAAGTTTTGATAGAAGTGATGATGAGTTACCCAATGATTTATACATAAGATTGGAAGATAAAAGGCTATCTGTGATGGAACTGGACAAGAAGTTGAAAGTTGAAGCACTCTTGGCTGTACATCCGGTAAATTATAAGGAAGAGATAGATGAGCTTATTTCTGAAGCTAACCGGTCAGTATTTGTCAGTGGACACCGGGAAGTAAGCCCGATGGCTAGAAGGGTTAAAGAAATTGCAGATGAGACTGCAGATAAATGGGACATATTCTTTGTAAAGAAGGAAAAGCAACAGGAAAGAAGTAGACCAAAAATGGAAAAGGCGTTCAAGGTATATTAGAAAGACAAGGGAAAAGGTAAAATAGGTGGTGTACCTTCTATAAAAGTAATAGATAACATCCCTCCACCGGTTTAGGACACCCCACCTTCAACATCACTGGTTCATACAACTAATCCACTAGATATGGCTACTAAAGGTATAACTCATGATGATACTAGCCCAAAGTCTAAGATACTTTTCACCATGAGTGTAGATACTCAAGATATAAACATTGTTGTGGACAAAGAAACTATAGAGGTTAAGGCAGATGGTGTTGAGGACATCAAGATTTTAGAGAAACCGACACACATAGTAGACTCTTAGAATATTGAGATACTAGCTCAAACAAAGCAACTGGAGACTGAGAAACCAATAGAGGACAAGAAAACTAGCATAGGGCCACCGGAATCTGAGAAACCGACAGTGGTATAGATAGAGAAACAATCTGAGGCAAAGGTTCATGTTGAGTTTGAGACACTGGCAATTACAAAAGTGCTTAATCAAACTGAGAAACCATCAAAGGTAGAGGTATAAACACAGACAGATCCACCAGAAGAAAATGTAAGTAAAGTGGATGCATCTGATGGAAATAAAGAGGATGTAGTAAAGGTGATTGGTCAGACATCTGTTGAGAAGAAACCCACGACAAAACCAATCACATCTATGGGTGAATTCAGACCCACTAACATTACAAAGGTGCTTTTGGATTCTATTAAAAGGATTACTGATTGCAATTCCTTAGCATTTAAGGCAATTGATAAAACTTTACCTATCTTGAAGATAATTGCACTTAATTGTAAGATAGATCACATTAATGATTCTTTGGGTAAATTGGACACATTGTCCAAATTCATTGCTAATAATGTAATAACCATAGATAAGGTGAATGAGGATACCATTAAGGAGAGAGTTGACAAAGAGAAAAATACATCCTTTGAGAACACCATAAAGAAATGTACCGATCAATTAGATACACTTTTACCGGTACTTAATTCTATAATTTTGGAGTATAAGGAGTTATATAGAGAAGCATGTAAACCTCACTCTTTGACAGAGGACATTGATAAGGAGATCAAAATGACAAAAAAAGAAATTGAGGACATTGTGGATAATATAATAGGTTCATTTGGACTTATATCAGTTTTTGAGCAGGAAATGGCAATTTTTTAGGAGAAGCTAGAAAAACTTGAGAAAGAGAAGGCAAGAATAAGGTCTAATGTCTAGGAACAAAAAGGATAAACTGGGTCTGAGGTTGGATAGTCTTATTACTTAGAGAGTTGAATTATCTAAGGCAACAGTTCAAGGAGAGTGAACATCGGAGCAGCAAATGCACTATCTCACCGGTATGATCCAGCATACAGAGGCAACTCTAATTGATAGCAACAAGTTTATGAAGAGTTTGAATCTAGTTTTGGTAGACATCTTTCAAATTGTAACCAACTAGTTACAGACCTTGAGGTAGCATTTTTGCACTCTTTTGATTATTTATGACATCCTTTGTCATTGATGTCGAAGGGGGAGTAATGGAGAGAAAAATGCATGTACATAGGAGATCACTTTCTCAGGAGGAGCACATCTTTTTGGATTTCAGTTTTGGGATAACATTTTTGGATTTTTCTCTTGAGTGTTGCCATCAATTCCAAAGGGGAAGATTGTTGGCATTCTACACTCTTATAAGAATAGTTGATGTTGTCATTGATGGCAACCAACTGGCAACCCACTGGCAATAGATTTCTACATGCCCGACATCAGATATATTATACACTGATAGGAGCTTACACTGGCATTCAGATTACATCGACAACAAAACATACTGACACTCTAGCCGACATGGGATGAACTTTTGTCTATTGTAATATAATTATCTTTTGTAAGCCGACATGGTATATTGTAAAAGACTCATATATGTATGAGATCTTATAGGTCATTTTGAGAGGAAGGATATGATATGTATGTCATTTTGAGAGGAAGAATATGATATGTATGGTAGAGAATAATTGTTTAGTGGCAGCAAAGGTTTTTGGATAAGGTATCTAACTGAGCTTAAATTGGTACTGAACCTGACATGAGAGATGTTGTTTTGATTAGTACATTGTATTGGATTTAATTATTCATTTTGTAGTCAGTGTGACTCTTCATTGAGTAGTGAGCTATAGGGTGTTGGCCTCCCTGCATGTGTAGGCCCTTATTGTAATTAGTATTTATTCATTGGCCAGTAAGTAAATATTATGGGTCACAAATCCCACCAAGGTTTTTCCCACACCGGGTTTCCTCATTAAAATATCTTGTGTTATGGTGTGTTTCTATGTTGTCTCTATTATTTGTTGTCTCTATTCTTATTTACCGGTACACTATTTTGGGTTGCAAAGTTATCAATTTTAAATATTCTGCTAACTGGTTAGACACTGATTCACCCCCCCCTCTTAGTGTCTTTGGGACTATCTTTGAATTTAACACATCCTACCTCCACTCGGTGATCTGTTCACCCAAAGGAATGCCTCAAGGTTCACAACTAGCTCTTCCACCAACCAGTTCATAACTAGTCCTGATACCACTTGGTGCAACTAAGGTAGGGAGATCCAATGAAGGACATCCCCACCTTGCATCCTATAACAAAAAACACCATACAAGAAACTGGCAACACAAGGCAAGATATAACCAGTAAAATAGAAAGAGCAACCCCAACAAGTAGATATAACACATGATATAACCAATTAAAATAAAAACAAAAAAATCCTTATGATATTTGGTGAATTACATGAGCCAGTAGGCTTTACACATGCTGGACAGTAGCCTAGGATTCCAAAACAATCCCTACAACTCAAAACTATGATCTACAGATCATCTTCTTAGCAATTCAGCCTTTGGTAACAATATGCATTGTTCTGCACTGATCTGGACCTTAGTCCTTCTGGATTTCAATCCCCCCGAACCATAATCTCTTTGGAAACTACATTTTCTCTTGATCTCTTCTTCCTCGTATCTCTGTCCTCTAAAATGAATCTCCAAACTTCCTATTTATACCATCTGCAAGCAACACAACTCAATCAAGTCGGCCTAAGACCAACTGATTCAAGATGAAATGTGTAAACAATAACATGTCAGCTCAAATCACCATGAACATCTCCAAAATTCATAAAATTTCACGCAAACCTTCAAGAACATTGGTCAAGGCCCAAAACAACATCACTCAATGATCCACAAGTTACATAAACCATCCGCAAACCAAAGTTCTTCGCTACACATTGCAAGACTAACCGGTAAGAACACACCAATACCAAAACAATACCATAATCGATATCTCATCAGAAACAAATCCAAATGCCATGAATCTTGAATATGATCAAGACAAAGACCTCAAGGAGCTAAATATAAATCCTTGACTCAGAATCCAAAAACATGAAGAAATGCAACAATATCCAAGCAACTCCACTGTTAACTTCTCCAACCGATCAAATTACTCTAGAGCTCCTACGTCAGACTCTTAGGGTTAATTGGAAAGTGAGTCCCATCACTTGATCTGGTTCATTGATCTATTAGTAGGTACTTGCAACTGTCTCAAGGGTTTGACGGTCTGACTATAGGTTTTAGTTGCCTCTCCTTGATGAATCTACTAGTCCACCTTGTAGCCTGCCTCCATCCGATGATTTATTCAAGTCTCCACCTACCAACTACCTCAAGCTCTAGCTTCTAGGTTTGGCAGTCTTCTTGCAAACCTTACATTGCCTCATGTTCAACGATCTAAACAAGTCTACAAGTTGCCTCAACTTATTTTCAACCAACCAATTCACAACAAGTTCCTAAGAAGATATTCCTCTAACCAGTTCATAACCAGGTCTTCCTCCATCAACAGGATCATAACCAACTCTGATACCACTTGGTGCAGCCATAACCGGTGAATCCTCAAAGAGAATTGACTGGCTCATGTAGCAAGAGTAACACAATGGAAGTAACAATAAAACATTGAAAGATCACAGAATCAGATCATATTATTATCTTAGAACCTCCGATAACCTGATAATCAACTGGTTACATGTAGGCTAGCATGCTAGATACAATCCATCTAGAACTCCTTGAGTCATCCAGATCTCTAATCATGAATCTAAATCCTCATTTTGATATACTACCCTACAAATGATTACATAATACCATATATATACCCTCCGAAACATATCTGGGTCAGCCACAAAATATTACATTTACCAATGCAGGAAAATGAAATGTGTAAATAGGTCGCCCCCAAGAATGAAAGGAATTCCTCTAGAAAAGAACCACCAAGAAGTGTGGATAAACAAGAAGGCCAGCCAAGGACTTAGGAACATTAAGAAAGACCAAAAATAGATCCACACGCCAAGAAACCGCTCCGAAAAAGAAGAAACCCAACCAATAAGCCCAAAACTTCTCCAGAACCCAGAAACAGTTAAACTAGAAGCAATATCTTGCCAAAAAAAAATCCAAATGGACTGAGAATCTTGAATTAAGCACATAAACTATTAGACATTTCAAATAACTGGAAGACAACTAAGAGGGGGGGTGAATCAATTGTCATAGATTACCATAGCCTTAAGCAATTTAAACTTTAATATCGGAACCTAGAAGATAAATACTGGATTGCATAAACTAAATACCAAAATAGAAGATAAATCAATTAAGCATAAAAAATAATTAGAGAATAAATACCATCCACATGACACCAAGATTTATACATGGAAAACCCGGTAAAGGCAAAAACCATGGTGGGAATCCTACCCACAGTCAAATAATACTTCTATAGTAAGTATGTGAATTATAACTGAGGGGCCTTCACTTTTAGGAAGGCCAACATCCTAGAGAACACTGCTCATCACAAAAGGATTATCACTTACTACATAAAAATCCAGACTACAATTTGGAGAAATGAATGTACTGCAAAGATAGCATCTCCTATGCCTAAATACAATTTTGGTTAAGCTCAATACCAGAGGACTAAATCCTCTTACACAAACCCAACTTGATCACCAATGATCAACCAAATCCTCTACCTGAATGGTTATTACATTATTCGCTCATTACATCCCATGTTCTTGTTAGGTCCCGGAGACAACTAAGAGGGGGGGGTGAATCAGTTGTCTAATAAATTCAAACCAAAAACTTATTAACCAACTTAATGCTTAATACCGGTAAACCAGTTAAGTGTGCCAGTAGATAGTGTTAATAGTAAATTACCATACTGGTAAGAATTAATGCATGAAACATAAACACAAAGTCATCCACAACACATGACACCAATATTTGTACGTGGAAACCCTGTAAGGGGAAAAACCACAGTGGGAATCCTTACCCACAATCAGATGATACTACTACAAATAGTAAGTGTACAAAGAGGGGTCTACACATGCAGAAAGGCCAACAGCCTAGAGCTCACTGCTCAATCACAAATGGGAGTCACACTGGCTACAGTTGGATGGTTAAATCCAATAAGAATGTACTGTACAAAATCACATCTTCATATGCTGAATTCAGTACTGGTGTAATGCTGATATGCTTCTACAAAAACCTAACTTCACCTTCAGATGATGTCTTCATGTATGCCTCTTCTTGATCTTGCATATACCTTCGCTCAAATCTTTTTCGCATTCCACACATGATCTTACAAATAAGATCTTACATTTATACCATACCCTAAGACCAATTTTAGTAGGTCGGCTCTACAAGATATTACAATAAAACATTTTACAAATAATATTCGATGCAATAACCAATTAAACATGTCGGCTTAATGCATTTACATCAATAATAAATCATCTTCATAGCGTGCCATGCTGATCTGAAAAAGATAAACCTGTCGGTGTAACCCTAGATAACCTGGACCTATTTGCCGGTAAAGGCAAATATGCAAATAAGAATATATCAATGATTAGTACTTGAAAATAAAGTGTCCACATGATGTCTTCGACATTACCAAGTTTCTTCCATGTCATTCCAGGTACTGGTGAACATTATATCCTGTCGATTGATCATATACCAGTAATTGTTGCACAGATTTCTGCTTGCCGATGAATGTTGCTAGATCTCCAAAGTAGGTGTATTTAGTAGGTGTTGATATCAATGACAAAACCATACCAAAATACCAACAATCTCCCCCTTTGGCATTGATGGCAACACAAGATGGAAAAACCATCAAAGTGCCAAAACAGAAATACCAAATACAAAAACCAACAATCTTCATTTCTCCCCCTAGGAGTAACAATACCAATCTTTCAAAAAAACTTTCCCTTAAAATCTCTTTTTCTTTCCAAAAGGATAATGTGTTTTTCCATAGATATCTCTCCCCCTTTGACATCAAATGCCAAAGTCACAAAAAGTCAAGTTCATACAAAATACCAACCAATTCAATATACCAACTACTCCCCCTAAGAAGTAGCTTCCTCATCAAATACTGGAATAAAAGATTTGTCCATTTAATTCTATCGGTTGATGATGATCATCAACTGTCTAAGTCACTACTAGTGGTGGTATGACTCCGAGCTGATCTTTGAGATACTCAAAAATTTCCCTAGGCAAAGGTTTTGTGAAAATATCTGCAAGTTGTTCTTTAGTATTCACATAAACCAGTTTTAACTCTTTTTCTTCAACTTTTTCCCTTAGAAAATTTAGTTTGATAGAAACATGTTTTGTTTTAGAATGTAATACCAAATTTTTAGATATATCAATTGCTGTAGTGTTATCACAGTATATAGTAATAGGTTCCTTGCATTTTACCTTTATGTTTTTCAACATTTGCTTAAGCCAAAGTACCTATGTACAGTTTGTTGTTGCTGCAACATATTCTGATTCTGCTATTGATAAAGATGTACAACTTTGTTTCTTACTCAACCAAGAAACTAATCTTTTTCCAAGAAAGAATGCTCCTCCAGTGGTGCTTTTTCTATCATCCACATCTCCTGCCCAATTTGCATCTGTATATGCATATAGATCAAAATTTCCATCTTTAGGATACCATAATCCAAGATTTGTTGTGCCTTGTAAGTATCAGAAAATCCTTTTCACTGGTGATTCATGATTTTCCTTAGGATTACTTTGAAATCTAGAAACTATACATACTGCATTCATAATATCAGGTCGGTTTGTGTCAAATACAGTAAACCTCCTATCATAGATTTGTATCTAGTTGGATTAATAGGTGTAGATTCATCCCTTTGAGATAATTTGTCATTTGTAGTCATAGGTGTGCTTACCGGTTTAGAGTTCTCCATCCCAAATTTCTTAAGTAGTTCTTTCAAGTACTTAGATTACCTAAAAAATATACCTTTATCAGCCTGTAAAATCTGCAATCCTAAAAAGAATTTTATTTCTCCAATCATAGACATTTCAAATTCTTGTTGCATTTCAAGAGAAAATTCTTTGCATAATTCATCTTCTCCTCCAAATATTATATCATCAACAAATACTTCAATAATCAAGATGTCATCATTAGTTACTTTATAATATAAATTGCTATCTGCATTTCCTTTAGTAAAACCAATCTTTAAAAGATACTTATCCAATCTTGCATACCAAGCTCTTGGAGCTTGTTTTAATCCATACAGAGATTTTCTTAATCTGCAAACCATATCATTGTCATCTGTCAAAGAAAATCCATCAGGTTGTTCAATATAGACTTCCTCTTCAAGATCTCCATTAAAAAATGCACATTTAATATCCATTTGATAAACTTTGTAATCCTTGTGAGCTGCAAAGGCCAAGAATAATCTAACTGCCTCAATTCTGGCTACCGGTACAAAGGTTTCATTGTAATCAACTCCTCCTTTTTGAGAATATCCCTTACACACTAGTCTTGCTTTATTTCTGACAACCTTACCATTTTCATTAAGTTTGTTTCTAAATACCCATTTGGTTCCAATTACATTTTTATTTTTAGGGTGGGGAACTAATGTCCAAGTATTATTTTTCTCAATTTGTCCTAATTCTTCTTCCATAGTTTTAATCCAAAATTTATCTTCACATGCCTCATTGATAGTCAATGGTTCAATTTGAGAAATAAGACATACTTCTTCATTTTCCAATCTTCCTCTTGTCATAACTCCTTTAAATTTGCTTCCAATTATCTGATCTTCAGAATGATTTAGTCTTACATACCGGGGTTTCTTAGTCTGTTGCAGTTCTTCAATTACTGTGGAATCCTTTGATGATACCGGAGTAACTGGATCATCGTTATGTACCAATGGATTTATTGTAGGTTCATTTGTCATAATTTCTATTTCCGGTTCAGAGTCTATATATCTTGAAGTTCCTTTGAATTGTTCATCAATCTTTACATTTGTACTCTCAACAATTTTCTATAATCTTTTATTAAAACATCTATATGCCTTGCTCTTAGATGAATAACCAAGAAATATTCCTTCATCACTTCTAGGATCAAACTTGCCAATATACTCATCTCTTCTAATATAACATTTACTTCCAAAAATTATGAAGTACTTAAGAGTAGGAATATTACCAAACCATAGTTCATGAGGGGTCTTACCGGTTTCACCTTTGATGTGAACTTTGTTGAATGTATAGACATCAATGCTTACTGCCTCTCTCCAGTACACATGTGGTAGATTTGCTTCTGATAACATACTTCTTGCTGCATCCAAGATAGTTCTATTTTTCCTTTCAACAACTCCATTCTATTGTGGTGTCCGAGGTGCTGATAACTGTCTTTTGATTCCATTCACTTCACAAAATGTATTAAAATCTTTAGATGTGAATTCTCCTCCTTGATCTGATCTTAAACATCTGATTTTCTTACCGGTTTCATTTTCAACCATTACTTTGAATAGTTTGAACTTCCCAAGTGCTTCTGATTTTTCTTTGAGAAAAGTAACCCAACACATTCTAGAATAATCATCAATAATTAGCATGAAATATCTATCACCTTGTAAGCTCTTAGTTCTAGCTGGACCACATAAATCAATGTGAATTAAATTAAGAGCATTATTGGATTTTTCTGGAATACTTTTGAAACTAGCTCTAACTTGTTTTCCAAATTGACATTCCTTGCAAACTGTATTATGAGGTTTCACAATTTTAGGTAGATCTCTAACTGTTTTAGAAATACTGATTTTTACCATGCAATCAAAATTTACATGACATAGTCTTTTATGCCATAACTAACTTTCATCTATATGTGCAATTAAGCATGCCTTTTCACTGTTATTTAAATGAAAGATATTACCTCTAGTCTGATTACCAGTTGCAATTTCCAAACCAGTTCTATTCATGATTTTGCATTTTCCATTTTTAAATTGTAACTGAAAACCTTTCTCAACGAATTGACCAACACTTAAAAGATTGTGTTTTAATCCTTCAAAATAGTAGACATTGTGAGTGTTATATTTACCATCAAGAGATATTGAACCCTTACCTTTGATTGAACAGGCTTTGTCATCTCCAAATCTTACTAAACCTCCATTGTATTCTTGAAAGTTCAAGAATTTACCTTTGTCTCTAGTCATGTGATGTGAGCATCCTGAGTCAATAATCCATTCGTCTTTTGATTCAACTTTAGCTACTAGGGCTTGTTCTACCGGTTGAGCAATACGTGTCGGTTGATCTTCTGTTATAGCAACAAAGACCCATCCATTGTTTGTTGGATCCTCATCAGAATCATCAGTCACACCTTCATTAGTAATGTAACAAGTTTTATCTTTGTTTTTCTTTAATCTATATCTCTGATATTCAGGATTAGGTTTGTATGTTGTTCTAGCCTCTTCTCTTAGTCTAGCATGTCTATCAGGGCATCTTGAAGCCATATGACCAATCCTATTGCAGTTAAAACATTTAAAGGGTGCTTTACCTTCATACTTACTTCCAATTGGGCCTTTTGTAATTTTTCTTGCAAATAGTGCTTCAAGTTCTTCAAGCTCTTCATTCTCCTTCTTGGTTTCTTCAAGTTCTCTTGCATAAAAGGCTCTCTAGTCTGATTTCTCAAAAGATGGAGCAGATGATGTTGATGCTTTGAAGGCCAAATCAGTTTTTATAGCATCAACAAGACCAAATTCCTCAATTTCAAAAGCTGAAAGTTTTCCAATCAATGTATCCCTAGTTACTGATGTATTAGGCATTGTTCTCAACTCATTTATAGCAGTAACCTTCATTTTATATGCCGGTGGTAAACCTCTTAATATTTTTGAAACAATCTTATCCTCACTCAAGGTTCCTCCACAACATTTGATACCCAAAATAATTTCATTTACTCTTTCCATAAAAGCAGAAATCCTTTCATCTTCTTCCATTTTCAGATGTTCATACCTAACTCGAAAGCTTTCAAGTTTTGCAATTTTGACTGTGGAATCTCCTTCATTCAGTGTTTCCAAATGATCCCAAATAGCTTTAGCAGTAGACCTATCTAATAATCCCATGATTTGTTGATCTGATAATGTGCTCAAGAGTGCTTCTCTTGCTTTGCAATCATTTTTTTCATCTTTAGCTAAAGTAGTTGGAGCAGTCTGACCAGCTACAACAGTAGTATAACCATTCTTAGTAACTTCCCAGATGTCTTTACCAATGCAATTCAGATGTGTCTCCAATCTGATCTTCCATATCCCATAGTTGGTTCCATCAAGTTTAGGAAAATCCTTTCTGAAATAATTAGTAGACATTGGATCTCCTCAAGTTGTTAAACTTCTGCAAAAAAAGAGGACTAGGCTCTGATACCAACTATTAGGTCCTAGAGACAACTGAGAGGGGGGGGGGTGAAACAGTTGTCTAATAAATTCAAACCAAAAACTTATTAACCAACTTAATGCTTAATACCGATAAACTAGTTAAGTATGTCGATAGACAGTGTTAACAGTAAATTGCCATACCGGTAAGAATTAATGCTTGAAACATAAACACAAAGTCATCCACAACACATGACACCAATATTTGTATGTGGAAACCCTGTAAGGGGAAAAACCACGGTGGGAATCCTTACCCACAATCAGATGATACTACTACAGATAGTAAGTGTACAAAGAGGGGTTTGCACATGCAGAAAGGCCAATAGCCTAGAGCTCACTGCTCAATCACAAATGGGAGTCACACTGACTACAGTTGGATGGTTAAATCCAATAAGAATGTACTATACAAAATCGCATCTTCATATGCTGAATTCAGTACTGGTGTAATGTTGATATGCTTCTACAAAAACCTAACTTCACCTTCAGATGATGTCTTCATGTATGCCTTTTCTTGATCTCGCATATACCTTCACTCAAATCTTTTTTGCATTCCACACTTGATCTTACAAATAAGATCTTACATTTATACCATACCCTAAGACCAATTTTAGTAGGTCGGCTCTACAAGATATTACAATAAAACATTTTCCAAATAATATCCGATGCAATAACTGATTAAACATGTCGGCTTAATGCATTTACATCAATAATAAATCATCTTCATAGCGTGCCATGCTGATCTAGAAAAGATAAACCTGCCGATGTAACCCTAGATAACCTGGACCTATTTGTCGGTAAAGGCAAATATGCAAATAAGAATATATCAATGATTAGTACTTCAAAATGAAGTGTTGAAATGATGTCTTCGACATTACCAAGTGTCTTCCATGTCATTCCAGGTACCGGTGAACATTATATCATGTTGGTTGATCATATACTAGTAACTGTTGCATAGATTACTACTTGCTGGTGAATGTTGTTGGATCTCCAAAGTAGGTGTATTTAGTAGGTGTTGACATCAATGACAAAACCATACCAAATTACCAACAGTTCTGATCTACAATGAGATCTTACATCATATATATACAAAATCTTGACCACAAAGAATAAGGTCAGCCACTAGATAATAAACCAATGATATTATTATAAAACATGTCGTCCTAAGACCAAACAAATAATATCCAACCCATAAGACATCCTGGAAACACGTTGAGAGGTCCAATCCACACGTTACATTAATCTGGTCGATAACCTAGACAATATTGGGACCCAATATAGGTCCACACACGCTAAAGAAATAATCCCAATCAACTAAGTCTCTAACATGATCACCATCAGCATCCTAAATCTCCTCTAGAAGTAGCACCAATACCACTTATGTATATCATCAAAGAACCTCAACAAAGCTCTGTCGGTGAAACCCTCACCGAAACAACAAACCAAGCTTACTAGCAAATATGATAGCATACGATCACTAGATCAAAACCAACTGACTAAACATGAACATGAGTAGCATGAATAAGCCAATTCCATAACTCAAACATACTAGATCATGATGATCCAATCTAACTAGAAACCAAACAACCTACCGGGACCATAAAGATACGGGTAAAGCAACCAAAATAGCTACTGTTCACATCAATAACAAAACATCAATGCAACACATAATCAATTCCTTCAAATGGCCAACAATCTCCCCCTTTGGCATTGATGGCAACACTAGATGTGAAAAACATCCAAGTGCCAAGAAATGCAAAACAAGTCTCCCCCAATGGAAGATAACCAACAAACTCCCACACCAAGATATAGCAATAAAGTTCTGAAAGAAAGACCAAACTCCCCGTATGAATGATATCTTTGTAAAACTCTATTTTTAACATATATCACTCCCCCTTTGACATCAATGCTAGAAATCTGACACAAATATCAAAGTAAAAACCAAAAACCACTAAAACACAAGGCTAACTACTTCCCCTAAGCAATAGCATCCCCACATATATCCAGAATGAATGATATTTCTAATAATACATATCAGACTGATGCCAAATAACATCAACTGGTTCTCTACCAGAGGGGTGAAAACCCCTAACCTATCTCTCAGGTACTTGAATGATTCTTTAGGCAAAGGTTTAGTGAAAATATTTACAATCTACTCTTTAGTGTTCACATAAACCAGTCTAACTTCATTTTCTTCCACCTTCTCCTTTAAAAAGTTATACTTGATAGATATGTGCTTTGTCTTAGAGTGAAATACCAGATTCTTTGATATGTCAATAGCAGTAGAGTTATCAAACTGAATAACTACCGGTCCAATGCAATGCACTTTAATATCCTTCAAAATTCGCTTCATCCATAGAACTTGTGTACAATTAGTAGCAACAACAACATACTTAGCTTCAGCACTAGATAAAGAAGTACATGATTATTTCTTGTTGATCCATGAAACCAACTTCTTTCCAGGAAAGAAAGCTCCACTAGAAATACTTTTCTAGTCATCAACATCACATGCCCAATCTGCATATGTATATGGACATAAAGTAAATTCATCATCCTTAGGGTACCACAAACCATATTCAGATGTACCTTGCAAGTATCTAAAAATTCTTTTCACCGCACTATCATGATTTTATCTAGGATCAATTTGATATCTAGATGCAATACAAACAACATTCATTATGTCAGGCCTAGTCGAAGTCAAATATAGTAGACCTTCAATCATAGACTTGTATCTTGTAGGATTTACCAATGCAGATTCATCTTTCCTTGACAATTTCTCACTTGTAACCATAGGATTACTTACCAATTTAGAGTCTACCATACTAGATTTCTTCAACAATTCCCTAGCATACTTAATTTGACAGATGAAAATACCTTTATCAGTATGAGTAATATGCAAACCTAAGAAAATTTTCATTTCCCCAATCATAGACATTTCAAATTCTTTCTCCATATTCTTAGAAAATTCCATGCACATCTTATCTTCACTTCCAAAATGATGTCATCAAAAAAAACTTCAATAATCAATATATCATCATTAGTGACTTTATAATATAGATTTTTGTCAGCATTACCTTTAGTGAAACCAAGCTTCAAAAGATATTTATCTACCCTTGCATACCAAGCTCTAGGTGCTTGTTTCAATCCATATAAAGATTTCCTTAATCATCAAACCATATTTTTATCATGTGAAAGTAAAAAACCATCAGGTTTCTCAATATAAACTTCCTCATCAATATCCCCATTCAAAAACGCACACTTAACATCCATTTGATAAACCTTGTAGTTCTTATGTGCAACATAGGCAAGAAATAATCTTACAGCTTCAATCCTAGTTGTAGGTGCAAAAGTCTCACCATAATCAATTTTTTCCTTCTAAGAATATCCTTTACAAACCAATCTAGCTTTATTCCTTACAACTTGTTCATCTTCATTCAATTTATTCCTAAAAACCCATTTAGTTCTAATAACATTCTTATTTTTTGTCCGGTGAACTAAAGTCCATGTGTTATTCTTCTCAATCTGATCTAATTCTTCTTCCATAGCTTTCATCCAACATTCATCTTTACATGCTTCAATTATTGATATCGATTCAACTTGATAAATTAAACATACCTCATTCGATGCCAATCTCCTTCTTGTCATTACTCCATTGTTCTTATCCCCAATGAACTAATCTTTTGAATAATTCAATCTCACATACCTAGGAGTCTTCTAATTTTTTGTTCCTCTTCCTAGTTCTTCAGTTACTGTTGAATTTTTTGATACTGCTTGAGTAGCTAGTTCAACATCCTATTCTGGTAAAGATGTTAGCCATTTATTTATGATCATTTCTACTGCCGGTTCTTGCTTATTAACTCTTTTTTGACTTCTATTCAGCTCATCCACCTTGACATTAGCACTCTCCACAATTCTCTGCAATCTCTTGTTATAACATCTATATGCCTTTCTCTTATTAGAATGACCAAGAAAAATTCCTTCATCACATCTAAGATCAAATTTGCCAATGATATCATCTCGCTTGATATAACATTTACTACCAAAATTTTGAAATACTTAACTATAGGTGTATTGCCAAATCATAATTCATAAAGTGTCTTACTGATTTCTCCTTTGATATGTGCTCTGTTGAATGTATAAACCCTTGTGCTCACTACTTCTCTCAAGTAGATATGAGGTAGTCTATCTTCCATCATTATTTTTCTAGTAGCATCCAAGATAGTTCTATTCTTCCTTTCCACAACTCCATTATGCTGATGTGTCTGGGGAGCAAAAAATTGTCTCCTTATATCATGCTTCTCACAAAAGTTAGTAAATTCACCAGATATGAATTCTCCACCATGATCTGACCTTAAACATTTAATCTTCAATCTTGTCTTTGTCTCAACTTTAGCTTTAAATATTTTAAAATTTTCAAAAGCCTCATAATTCTTCCATAAAAAAGTAACCCACATCATTCTAGAATAATCATCAATGGTTAGCATAAAATATCTGTCACCTTGAAAACTTTTATTTCTAGCAGGGCCACACAAATCAATATGAATAAGATCAAGAACATCATTAGATTTGTCTTATAGACTCTTAAAAGAGGTTCTGACCTATTTTCCCATTTGACATTCTATACATACCAGATTATAGGGCTTCACAATCTTAGGTATATATATCTTTAACTGCCTTAGTTGAACTGATCTTTATAATGCAATCAAAATTCACATGATATAGCCTTTTATGTCATAGCCAACTCTCAGCAATTTGTGCAATCAAACATGTCTTCTCACTAGAATTCAAATGAGATATATTACATTTTGTCTCTGTACTTGTTGCAATCTCCAAACCGGATCTAATAATGATTTTGCATTTTCCATCCTTGAACTATAATTGAAATCCCTTATCCACCAACTGTCCTACACTCAAAATATTATGCCTTAAACCTTCAACATAATAAACATTATCAGTATTGTGTTTACCATCCAATGATATAGTTCCTTTTCCCCTAATCATACATGCTTTGTCATCTCCAAATCTAACCAGACTGCCATCAAATTCTTGCAAAGATAGAAACTTCCTTTTATCTACAGTCATATGATGTGAAAATCCATTGTCAATTACCCATTCATCCTTATCTTCAATTTTAGAAGCAAGTGCCTTCTCTTTAGGTACATTGTCTTCTAGTGTTGGAACATCTTCTTTGATAGTTAGGAACACCCATTCCTTTCCATTGTCAAAACCCCTAGCAAAGTCACATGTTGGTTCATCATCAGAATCAGTCACAGCTTCCTCATCCGGTATGTAGAATGATTTGTCTCTATTTTTCTTGTACTTATACTTGTTCTAATATCTAGTGTTAGGCTTAAAATATCTTCTATCTCTCTCTTCAAATCTTGAATTCCTTTTAGGACATCTAGATGCAAAATGACCAATCTTATTACATGTAAAATATTTAAAAGGTGTTTTTCCTTCATACTTACTTCCTACTGGTCCTTTAGGTACTCTTCTAGGAAATAGGGATTCAAGTTGCTCAAATTATTTATCTTCTCTCTTCATATCATCCAATTCCTTTTCATATAAATCTTTCCAATCTTTCTTGCCAATTGATGATGTAGATGCATGAAAAGCAAGTTCAATCTTCACAGCTCCAAAAGGTCCAAATTCTTCAAGCTCAAAAGCAGATAATTTCCCAACAAAGGTATCTCTATTGATAGAAATATTAGCCATTGTTCTCAATTCATTAATTGCAGTAGCCTTCATCTTGTAAGTTGGTGGTAAAGCTCTCAGAACTTTAGAAACTATTTCATCTTCACTCAGAGTTCCACCACAACATTGAATTCCCATAACAATATCATTTACCATTTCCATGAATGCAATAATCCTTTAATATTATTCTATCTTCAAGTTTTCATATCTCACCTGATAACCATAAAGTTTAGTAATATTCACAGTAGGGTCACCTTAATTAAGAGTCTCCAATTTGTCCCATATAGCCGTTGTAGATGATTTGTCAGTTCATCCCATTATTTGCTAATCAGAAAGTGCACACAAGAGGGATTTTCTTTCTCTACAATCATTCTCAAGCTCCTTATCCAAGTTTGTCGAAGGAGGGTTGTCAGATGTTGAATTATAAGGTGTAACACCATTCTCTATGATCTCCCAAATTTCCTTACCAAGACATCTAAGATGAGTCTCCATCTGAATCTTCCATACTCTGTGATTTGTTCCATCAAGCCTAGGAATATCTCTCCAAAAGATAGAAGAAAATGAACCAAATGAACTTGAACTGTTAGTTGCCATAGGATCTTCCTCAAGCAGTTAAGCTTCTGCAGAGAGGACTAGAGATCTGATACCAATTGTTAGATGTAATGCCCCGCCATGAAACCCCAAAGGGATAAAGCTAGAACAGTCAAATGGAGTGTAAATATTTTTTTTTAAATTATAAGACACAACACTTAGATACATTGGATCTATTTAAGCTTCGTTAACATAGCAAAAGACAAAACAAAACCTAAGGAGTCTCCCAATGTGATTACGTAACTTAACACCTAACTCAACTCATGACATCTGATCCAATTAAGCAGGATATCTTAATTACATGTTATTACTTGAAACATGGATATACTTTGTTCAGTGAATTAACATTATAGAAATTAGGAAGTGTTCATCTATTATGGTTGAAGATGAGGCTAACATGAGGAAATTTACCCATAAAAGTTAAAACATAGATCACTTGCAAATTCATCCATTAAGATTAAAATATGGTTAACGTGATGAGTCCATCTATTTTTGATACAATATAACTAATATATCAAAGTTCATTTATAGAGGTTAAAATGTAATTGACCATATGAGTTCATCCATTGTAATTAAAATATTGCTAAGAAGATGGTGTTCATTTATTAAGGTTAGAATGTAAATAACCGAATGAGTTCATCCATAATAGTTACAACATAGCTAATAAGATGAAGATCATTTGTTAAGGATAAATTCTAAATAACATAATGAAGTTCATCCATTATAGTTAAATTATAGATAATAAGATGAAGATCATTTGTTAAGGATAAATTATAAATAACATAATGAAGTTCATCTATTAGGGTTAACATATAGGTAACTTAATGAGTTCACCCATTATAATTAAAATAAGGTTAATATGATGAATTCATTTGTTAAGATTAAAATATAAATAACTAAATGAGTTCACCCAATTTATTTCAATTATAGCTATTGAGATGAAGTTCATTTATTAAGATTAAAATGTAGATAACATGAAGTTCATCCATTAGAATTACAATTTAGGTGATATGACGAGTTCATCCAATAACTTTTTAACCATTCATTACGTTCAAATTTTGTATTAAACACATAACATGCACCTTGTTCCAAAATGCTCTATTAACATCATCATAACTAGGAGGTCTTTTCATGCATACGTATTTTCATTAACATTAACAGAGTTCATTCCTTCATGATCCATTTAATTGCATTTAACTAGATGACTATATTCATGCATTCAAAAATTAACTTCATTAAATCCCCATTATACACTTACAAAATGCTCCCATACATGGTAGCACTAAGTATGAAACATGAGAGAAAAAAGCATCACATAATCTCAGAGTTCACCCCTAGAGGGCTACATCTCTGGGTCTGCTCAACTACAAGACCCCTTTGGCAATTAATTAAGTTAAGACTACACAAGGTTCATGTCATTTGCATCTCTGCCTTGTAGGCAAACACAACCACTATACAATGACCACTTCGGTCAATAAATACATAAATGATCCCTTCATAGAAGCAGATCCAACTGAACACATCAAAAGCAATTACAAGGTTTTTTTGTTTGACAATACTCTAACTAGGGACTTGACCAACTATGGTCAATCATAAAACAACCAGACAACATGGTCCAAACAAACATATCAAGCTTTTGCCATTTCTTTAAACAAAAGTTAATTGCTATACCGGTAAGGATTAGTGCATGAAACATAAACACAAAGTCATCCACAACACATAACACCAATATTTGTACATGGAAACCCTGTAAGGGGAAAAACCATGATGGGAAACCTTACCCACAATCAGATGATACTACTGCAAATAGTAAGTAAACATAAATGGGGTCTACACATGTAGAAAGGCCAACAGCCTAGAGCTCACTACTCAATCACAAAATGGGAGTCACATTGACTACAGTTGGATGGTTAAATCCAATAAGAATGTACTACTCAAAATAGCATCTTCATATGCTGAATTTAGTACTAGTGTAATGCTGATATGCTTTCACAAAAACCTATCTTCACCTTCAAATTATGTCTACATGTATATCTCTGCTTAATCTCGCATATGCCTTCACACAATCCTTTTTCACATTCCACATTTGATCTTACAAATAAGATCTTACATTTATACCATAACCTAAGACCAATTTTAGTAGGTCGGCTCTACAAGATATTACAATAAAAATATTTTACAAACAATATAATATCCAATGCAATAATTGATTCAACATGTCAGATTAATGCATTTACAACAATAATTAATCATCTCCATAGCATGCCATGTTGATCTAGAAAAGATAAACCTACCAGTGTAACCCTAGATAACCCTGGACCTATTTGCTGGTAAAAGCAAATATGCAAATATGAATATACCAATGATTAATTCATTGAAACAAGATGTCCACACGATGTCTTCGATATTACCAAGTGTCAGTGATCATTATATCCTACCAGTGTGCCATATACTGGTGATTGTGCATGAGTCACTTGCTTGCCGGTGAATGTTGTTGGATCTCCAAAGTGCTAGTGTTTTAGTAGGTGTTGACATCAATGACAAAACCATACCAAAATACGAACAATCTCCCCCTTTGGCATGTATGGCAACACAAGATAGAAAAACCATCAAAGTGCCAAAACAAAAATGCCAAGTACCAAAAACCAACAATCTCCAAAAAGATCATAACCAGAAATCAGAGAGTAATAATCTCTCCCAAACAACAATCTCTCCCCCTGGGAGCAACATGTGTTTTCCAAAGTTTTTCCATACCAATCTCTCCCCAAAAGATAATGTGTTTTTCCATAGATATCTCTCCCCCTTTGACATCAAATGCCAAAGTTACAATAAAACCAAGTTCATATACAAAATACTAATCAATTCAATAGACCAACTACTCCCCCTGAGAAGTAGCTTTCTCATCAAAGACCAGAATATAAGATTTCTCTGTTAATTCCACCGGTTGATGACAATCATCAACTATCTAAGTCTCTACCAGTGGTGGTATGACTCCAAGCTAATCTCTGAGATATTCAAAAGTTTCCTTAGGCAAAGGTTTAGTGAAAATATCTACAATCTACTCTTTAGTATTCACATAAACCATTTTTATCTCCTTTGCTTCAACATTTTCCCTTAGAAAATTTAGTTTGATAGAAACATGTTTGGTTTTAGAATGTAATACTAGATTCTTAGATATATCAATTGCTGTAGTGTTATCACAATAGATAGTAATAGGTTCCTTGCATTTTACTTTTATGTCTTTTAACATTTGCTTAAGCCATAGTACCTGTGTATAGTTAGTTGCTGCTACAACATATTCTGATTCTATTGTTGATAAAGATGTACAACTTTGTTTCTTACTCAACCAAGAAAGTAATCTGTTTCCAAGAAAGAATGCTCCACTGGTGGTGCTTTTTCTATCATCCACATCTCCTGCCCAATTTGCATATGTGTATGCACATAATTCAAAGTTTCCATCTCTAGGATACCATAATCCAAGATTTATAGTGCCTTGTAAGTACCAGAAAATCCTTTTTATTGTTGATTCATGATTTTCTCTAGGATTACTTTGAAATCTTGAAACAATACATACTACATTCATAATATCAGGTATGGTTTGTGTCAAATACAATAAACCTCCTATCATAGATTTGTATCTAGTTGGATTAAAAAGTGTAGATTCATCCCTTTGTGATAATTTGTCATTTGTTGTCATAGGCATGCTTACTGATTTAGAGTTCTCCATCCCAAATTTCTTTAGCAACTCTTTTAAGTATTTGGATTGACTCAAGAATATACCTTTATCAATTTGTGAAATATGCAATCCTAAAAAGAATTTTATTTCTCCAATCATAGATATTTCAAATTCTTGCTGCATTTTAATAGAAAATTCCTTACATAATCCATCTTCTCCTCCAAAGATTATATCATCAACAAATACTTCTATAATCAAGATGTCATCATTAGTTACTTTATAATATAAATTGTTGTCTGCATTTCCTTTAGTAAAAC
The DNA here is from genome assembly GCF_030272615.1 of Cryptomeria japonica. Taxonomy (NCBI): domain Eukaryota; kingdom Viridiplantae; phylum Streptophyta; class Pinopsida; order Cupressales; family Cupressaceae; genus Cryptomeria; species Cryptomeria japonica. The sequence continues at coordinate 541,646,678 of NC_081411.1, forward strand.
CAATCTTTAAAAGATGCTTATCCAATCTTGCATACCAAGCTCTTGGAGCTTGTTTTAGTCCATACAGAGCTTTCCTTAACTTGCAAACCATATCACTGTCATCTATCAAAGAAAATCCATCAGGTTGTTCAATGTATACTTCGTCTTCAATATCTCCATTCAAAAATGCACATTTAATATCCATTTGATAAACTTTGTAGTTCTTGTGTGCTACAAAAGCCAAAAATAATCTGACTGCCTCAATTCTAACTACTAGTGCAAAGGTTTCATTCTAATCAATTCCTTCTTTTTGAGAATATCTCTTACACACTAGTCTTCCTTTATTTCTAACAACCTTACCATCTTCATTAAGTTTGTTTCTAAATACCCATTTGGTTCCAATTACATTTTTATCTTTAGGCCAGGGAACTAATGTCCAAGTGTTATTTTTCTCAATCTGTTCTAATTCTTCTTCCATAGCCTTAATCCAAAATTTATCTTCACATGCCTCATTAACAGATGATGGTTCAATTTGAGAAATAAGACACACCTCTTCATTTTCCAATCTTCCTCTTGTCATAACTCCTTTAAACTTGTTTCCAATTATCTGATCTTCAGAATGATTCAGTCTTACATACCAGGGTGTCTTTGTTTGCTATTGTTCTTCAATTACTGTGGAATCCTCAGATGATACCGAGGTAACTAGATCTTCATTTTGTACCGATGGATTTAGAGTAGGTTCATTTGTCAAAAATTTTGTTGCCAGTTCAGAGTCTATATACCTTGAAGTTCCTCTGAATTGTTCATCAATCTTTACATTTGTACTTTCAACAATTTTCTGCAATCTCTTGTTAAAACATCTATATGCTTTGCTCTTGGATGAATAACCAAGAAATATTCCTTCATCACTTCTTGGATCAAATTTTCCAGGTTAGCTAGACTAGGCTGACCTTGTACAACATCAGTATAACCATTCTTTGTAACTTTCCAGATGTCTTTTCCAATGCAATTCAGATGTGTCTCCATTCTGATCTTCCATATGGCATAGTTGATTCCATCAAGTTTAGGACTGTCCTTTTTGAAATAATTAGTAGACATTGGATCTCCTCAAGCTGTTAAACTTCTACAAAAAGAGGACTAAGCTCTGATACCAATTGTTAGGTCCCGAAGACAACTGAAAGGGGGGTGTGAATCAGTTGTCACATAAATTTAAACCAAAAACAATTTAACCAACTTAATGCTTAATATCGGTAAACCAATTCAATATGCTGGTAGACAGTTTTAATAGTTAATTGATATACCAGTAAGGATTAGTGCATGAAACATAAACAAAAAGTCATCCACAACACATAACACCAATATTTGTACGTGGAAACCCTGTAAGGGGAAAAACCACGGTGGGAAACCTTACCCACAATCAGATGATACTACTGCAGATAGTAAGTGTACGTAAATGGGGTCTGCACATGTAGAAAGGCCAATAGCCTAGAGCTCACTACTCAATCACAAAATGGGAGTTACATTTACTACAATTGGATGGTTAAATCCAATAAGAATGTACTGCTCAAAATAGCATCTTCATATGCTGGATTCAGTACTGGTGTAATGCTGATATGCTTTCACAAAAACCTAGCTTCACCTTCAAATGATGTCTGCATGTATAGATCTGCTTAATCTCGCATATACCTTCACACAATCCTTTTTCACATTCCACATTTGATCTTACAAATAAGATCTTACATGTATACCATAACCTAAGACCAATTTTAGTAGGTCGACTCTACAAGATATTACAATAAAAATATTTTACAAACAATATTATCTGATGCAGTAACCGATTGAACATGTCGGCTTATTGCATTTACAACAATAATTAATCATCTCCATAGCGTGCCATGCTGATCTGGAAAAGATAAACCTGTCGGTGTAACCCTGGATAACCCTGGACCTATTTGCCGGTAAAAGCAAATATGCAAATATGAATATACCAATGACTAATTCATTAAAACAAGATGTCCACATGATGTCTTCGATATTACCAAGTGTTTTCCATGCCATTCCAAGTGTCGGTGATCATTATATCCTGCCAGTGTGCCATATACCGGTGACTGTGCATGAGTCACTTGCTTGCCGGTGAATGTTGTTGGATCTCCAAAGTGCTAGTGATTTAGTAGGTGTTGACATCAATGACAAAACCATACCAAAATACCAACACAATCAATATCTAATTAATAACTTGTATTAATATATGGATTATCTAAATAAACATTTATTTAAAATCCACATTAATCCATAATTAAAAATTAATATATATTAATAATATATTAATCAAGGTTTAGTGAAGATAAATTATATTAATTTAAAACTAAAGCTATCAATATTTATTTATTTGTTTTTTTCTTAAAACAAAAGATTTACTTTTTTTTTTTTTTAAATAGAGGGCAGCAAACCCTAAGGCGGTTGTGCCCTAGCCATCGGTCCTGCAGTCACCACGGTGGACACAGACCCTCGGCCTCCACACACAGTGGAGTCGGGGTCTCTATGACTGCTGTGGGGGTTGCAGTCCCTTCGGCCTCCATAGTGTGAAGCAGGGGTGCTACGGACACCATGGAGGGCACAGAGGCTATCTCCGCGGCTCTGCGGGAGGCAGTAAGGGGAGGGCATGGGTTGAGCTTCGGCTCCCCCCCCAAAACCCTTAAATTTCCCCTTTTTTTTTAATTTATTTTTTTCATTTCAAAGTTTCGATTTAATTAATTTTTATTTATTTTTGAATAGAAATATAACGACATTTCAAAAAATGTAAGCCCCCATTTTTATTTTTTTTATTTTTTTTCACAGTTTCAAAACTATTGTTTACATTTTATCTCATTTTGCCAGAATGACCAAGAATACCCAAAAAAAAGATTTTACAACTAAATCAACAAACCTATCAGATAAAAATGGCTAAAAACCCCCAATTCCTTTCATTCACAGTCCCATATATTTTCCAGATTGTTAAAAAAAAAACAACAATATGAGAAATCTTCCTAGCAAGACCATGATTTTCATTCATAGGGGTTTAAAACAAGAAATCTTCAAGATAAGCCATTCCCTTTTTTCTTTTTTTTTGAAGAGACAAACCCAAAATCTCAAGAAATCAAAAGATGCATTTGAATCCTACCTCATTTCGCATTCCTGGCAATATTTTGAAGACGAGCCCAACCTGCAGCTGTAGAAAAAAATCCATCCTTCCAAAATCCCCAATTTCTCCATCCAAAAATATTTTTCCCCAAAAATTCAACAACCCCAAAAATATTTTCCAACCTAGGTTAAATGGAATGAATTTTGACCTAATTCCCAATTTTGAATTTTAAACATCTTTTAAATAAAAATGAGAAATCATTCTTTTCAACTATTCAAAAATCTAACTTGCTCTTCTAATTAAAATTAAAATGCTTCTCTCTCATTTAATTTATTTTTCTCAATATTAACAAGCTAACATTTATATTTCGCAATATTGATGAGGGTAAAATATTTTAATTAAATTAATTTCCCAAAATCAATCTTTCACACTAAATCAAAATATATATGAATACAACTTACTTTTCTAATCAAAATTGATTTTCTTAAAAGAGTAAAATTAACCTTTCCTTACCAAAATGCAAAAGAGATTAAATTATTTATATTTCAAATAACATTAAATCTTTCCCTTTTAAAATGCATAAACTAAATAAATTTATGATTTTAAATTAACCATTAAATTAAACCTACTACAAACATAAATAGAGCAATCTTTTTTAATTAATGATTAATCTCATAAAAGAAACTTATTTATTCTAATTTCTCAATTACTAATGCATAAATGAACACATTAAATCAATTTAAATACTGAGGATAAAACACTCCATTTTACCACACACAAGGCATGCAAACCAAGAAAGCCAACCAATCACGTGACATGCAAACCCATACAAAAAGGAAACTGACGGACCACATACGACGCTCACTTGATCATGGCTAAGGCAAGATGAGGGTTTTATGACCACCTAATCCAAATGAGTCACCTAGGTGGTACTGTACCTACAATCTCCTACACCAATGAGTCACGCAAGCATACATATATATACATATTCAATGAAAGGCATTAGCTTGAGATTTATAACAAGAATTAGGGAGACAATTAAACTTACATAAGAATCGATGCTAAAGCACATTAACAGGTATACACAATATTTGTATTATCTAATCTACAACATTATATCATAGTAAATCAACCATTCAAGAATGCCACATAGGAAGTCAACCAAGGTCAAGCCGGTTTTACAAGGCTGACTAGGGTAGGGGCACTACATTAGATAGTTCAAATAACTGGAAGACAAATGAGAAGGGGGGGTGAATCAGTTGTCACAGATTACGGGAACCTTAAGAAATTTAAACTTTAATACCGAAACCCAAAAGATCAATACTAGAATCCATAAACCAAATACCAAAATAGTAGATAAACCAATTAAGCATAAACAATAATCAGAGAATAAATACCATCCACATGACACAAAGATTTATACATGGAAAACCTAGAAAAGGGAAAAACTGCAGTGGGAAGCCTACCCACAGTCAAATAATACTTCTGCAGTAAGTATGTGAATTACAATTGAGGGGCCTGCACTTGCAAGAAGACCAACAAACTAGAGAACAAAAAGAAGTCTCACTAACTATATAAAAATCCATACTACAATCTGGAAGAATGGGTGAACTGCAATGATAGCATCTCCTATGCCTGAATACAGTTTCGGTTAAGCTTTGTCTATTCCGGTCTGAAATCGTAAACCCGTCATTGATATTGTGGGTCACAAAACCCATAGTGGTTTTTCCTCTTTGAGATTCTCTACGTATAATTCTCTATGTTATGGTATTCATTTGTGTGATTGGCTTATTGATTGCTTTACTTCTTTCAATCTTATATGTACCGATCTACTGGTTGGTGAATGCATGTTTTAATAAGGTTAAAATTGATCATTCCAGTAGAACATTGATTCACCCCCCTGCTCTCAGTGTTCTTGGATTCCAAAAATATGTTCTTTGTCCTACAGTGAAATATTAGATTCTTTGATTTGTCAATAGTAGCAAAGTTATCATAGTGAATAACTATTGGTCCAATGCAATGCACTTTAATATCCTTCAACATTTTCTTCATCCATAGAACTTGTGTACAGTTAGCAGCAACAACAAAATAATCAGCTTCAATAGTAGATAACAAAGTAGATGATTGTTTCTTGCTGATCCATGAAACCAACTTCTTTCGAACAAAAAAAACTCCACCAGAAGTACTTTTCTGGTCATCAACATCACCAGCCCAATCCGCATCTATATATGCACATCAAGTAAAGTCATCATCCTTAGGGTACCATAAACCATATTCAAATGTACCTTGCAAGTATCTAAAAATTATTTTCACCACACTCTCACGTTTTTCTCTAGGATCACTTTGATATCTAGATGCAATACAAACAACATTCATTATGTCAAGCCTAGTCTGAGTCAAATAAAGCAGACCTCCAATCATAGATTTGTATCTTATAGGATTTACTGGTGCAAATTCATCTTTCCTTGTCAATTTATCACTTGTAACCATAGGAGTACTTGAGAGACAGATTAGGGGTTTATGCTCCTCCAACAGAGAACTAATTGATGTTATTTGGCATCAATCTGGTATGCATTATTAGAGACATCATTCATTTTGGATTGATGTGGGGTTGCTACTACTCAGGGGGAGTAGTTAGCATTGTGTTTCAGTGGTTTTTGGTTTTTGCTTTGATATTTGTGTTAGATTTATGGCATTGATGTCAAAGGGGGAGAGATATATGTGAAAAATAGAGCTTTACAGAGATATCATTCACAGGGGAAGTTTGGTCTTTGTTTCAAAAATTAATTACTATATCTTTGTGTGGGAGTTTGTTGGTAGTCTTCCATTGGGGGAGACTTGTTTGACATTTCTTGGAACTTGGATGTTTTTCACATCTAGTGTTGCCATCAATGCCAAAGGGGGAGATTATTGGCCATTTGGAGGAATTGATTATGTGTTGCATTGATGTTTTGTCATTGATGTCAACACTAGTTGTTTTGGTTGCTTTACCATAATCCTTCTCGTCCTGGTAGGTTGTTTGGTTTCTGGTTTGATTGGATCATCATGATCTGGTATGCTCTGGTATGTTGGGGTTATGGAATTGGTTTATGCATGTTCATGTTCAGTCAGTTGTTTTTGATCTACTGATCGGATGCTATCCTATATGCTAGTAAGCTTGGTTTGTTGTTCTAGGGAGGGATTCACTGACATAGCTTTGTTGAAGATCTTTGATGATATGCATAAATGGTGTTGGTGTGGCTTCTGGTGGAGATTTAGGATGTTTTTGGTGATCATGTTTGAGACTTAGTTGATTTGGATTATTTCTTTGGCATGTGTGGACCTATATTAGGTCCCGCTATTGTCTAAGTTCATTCATTTCTCCAGATTGTAGTCTGGATTTCTATGTAGCCAGTGAGACTCCTTTGGTGATGAGCAGTGTGCTCTAGGTTGTTGGCCTTCCTACAAGTGCAAGCCCCTCAATTGTAATTCACATACTTACTGCAGACATATTATCTAACTATGGGTAGGCTTCCCACTATGGTTTTTCCTTTTATCGGGTTTTCCACGTATAAATCTTGGTGTCATGTGGATGGTATTTATTCTCTTATTATTATTTATGCTTAATTGGGTTATCTGCTATTTCTGTAATTGGTTTATGCATTCTGGTATTGATCTATTGGGTTTCGGTAATCTAGTGACAACTAATTCACCCCCCCCTCTTAGTTGTCTTCCGGTTATTTGAACTGCCTAATAATTGATTATTCTAGAATGATGTGGGCTACTTTTTTAAGGGAGAAATTTGAGGATTTTGAAAAGTTTAAAATCTTTAAAACCAAATTTGAGATAGAGACAGGATTGAAGATTCAATGTTTAAGGTTAGATCATGGTGGAGAATTCACATCCAGTGAGTTTACTAACTTTTGTGAGAAGCATGGTATAAAGAGACAATTTTCTACTCCCCGGACACCTCAGCATAATGGAATTGTGGAAAGAACAAAACAAAACTATCTTGGATGCTGCTAGAATAATGATGATGGAAGCTAGTCTACCTCATATCTACTAGAGAGAAGCATTGAGAATAATGGTTTTTACATTCAACAGAGTACATATCAAAGGAGAAGTCGGTAAGACACCTTATGAATTATGGTTTGGTAATACACCTATAGTTAAGTATTTTAGAATCTTTGGTAGTAAATGTTATATCAGGAGAGATGCTATCATTGGCAAATTTGATCCTAGATGTGATGAAGAAATTTTTGTTGGTTATTCTAATGAAAGCAAGGCATATAGATGTTATAACAAGAGATTGCAGAGAATTGTGGAGAGTGCTAATGTCAAGGTGGATGAGCTGAATAGAAGTCAAATCAAAGTTTATAAGCAAGAACCAGCAGTGGAAATGATCATAACTGAACTGGTCACACCTTTACCAGAACAAAATGTTGAACGAGTTACTCCGACAATATCAGAAAATTTAATAGTAACTGAAGAACCGGAAGAAGATCAGATCATTGGGGATAAGAACAATGGAGTGATGACAAGAAGGAGATTGGCATCTAATGAGGTATGTTAAATTTCTCATGTTGAACTGGTATCTATAATTCAAACATGTAAAGATGAGTGTTGGATGAAAGCTATAGAAGAAGAATTAGATCACATTGAGAAGAATAACACATGGACTTTAGTTCCCCGACCTAAAAATAAGAATGTTATTTGAACTAAATGGGTTTTTAGGAATAAGTTGAATGAAGAAGGACATGATGTAAAGAATAAAGATAGATTGGTTTGTAAAGGATATTCTTAGAAGGAAGGGATTATTTATGGTGAGACTTTTGCACCTGTAGCTAGGATTGAAGCTGTAAGATTATTTTATTGCCTATGCTGCACATAAGAACTACAAGGTTTATCAGATGGATGTTAAGTGTGCCTTTCTGAATGGGGATCTTGATGAGGAAGTTTATATTGAGCAACCTGATGGTTTTTCACTTTCAGATGATAAAAAAATGGTTTATATATTAAGGAAAGTTTTATATGGATTGAAACAGGCACCTAGAGATTGGTATGCAAGGTTAGATAAATATCTTTTGAAGCTTGGTTTCACTAAAGGTAATGCTGACAATAATCTATATTATAAAGTCACTGATGATGCTATATTGATTATTGAAGTTTTTTGTTGATGACATCATTTTTGGAGGTGAAGATATGTTGTGCATGGAATTTTCTAAGAATATGGAGAAAGAATTTGAAATGTCTATGATTCGGGAAATGAAATTTTTCTTAGGTTTGCAGATGACTCAGACTGATAAAGGTATTTTCATCTTTCAAACTAAGTATGTTAGGGAATTGTTGAAGAAATTTGGTCTCATAGACTCTAAACCGGTAAGTACTCCTATGGTTACAAGTGAGAAATTGTCAAGGAAAGATGAATCTGCACCGGTAAATCCTACAAGATATAAGTCTATGATTGGAGGTCTACTATATTTGACTCAGACTAGACCTGACATAATGAATGTTGTTTGTATTGCATCTATATGTCAAAGTGATCCTAGAGAAAATCATGAGAGTGCGGTGAAAAGAATATTTAGATACTTGCAAGGTACATTTGAATATGGTTTGTGGTACCCTAAGGATGATGACTTTACTTGATGTGCATATACAGATGCGGATTGGGCTAGTGATGTTGATGACCAGAAAAGTACTTCCGGTGGACCTTTCTTTCTTGGAAAGAAGTTGGTTCCATGGATCAATAAGAAACAATCATGTACTTCTTTATCTACTACTGAAGCTGAGTATGTTGTTGCTACTACTAACTATACACAAGTTCTATGGATGAAGCAAATGTTGAAGGATATTAAAGTGCATTGCATTGGACCAATAGTTATTCACTGTGATAACTCTATTGCTATTGACATATCAAAGAATTTGGTATTTCACTCTAAGACAAAGAACATATCTATCAAGTATAACCTTTTGAAGGAGAAGGTGGAAGAAAATGAAGTTAGACTAGTTTATGTGAACACTAAAGAGAAGATTCCAGATATTTTCACTAAATCTTTGTCTAAAGAATCATTTGAGTACCTGAGAGACAGATTAGGGGTTTTTGCCCCTCTAGTAGAGAACTGATTGATATTATTTGGCATAAGTCTGGTATGCTCTATCAAAGATATCATTCATTCTAGAATTGATGTGGGAATGCTACTGCTCAGGGGGAGTAGTTAGGCTTGTGTTTCAGTGGTTTTTGGTTTTTTCTTTAATATTTTTGTTATATTTATGGCATTGAGGTCAAAGGGGGAGATATATATGTGAAAAATAGAGCTTTACAGAGATATCATTCATAGGGGGAGTTTGGTATTTGTTTCAGAACTTCATTGCTATATCTTATGTGGGAGATTGTTGGTTGTCTTCCATTGGGGGAGACTTGTTTGGCATTTCTTGGCACTTGGATCTTTTTCACATCTAGTGTTGCCATCAATGCCAAAGGGGAAGATTGTTGGCCATTTGAAGAAATTGATTATGTGTTGCATTGATGTTTTGTCATTGATGTCAACACTAGTTGTTTTGGCTACTTTATCGGTATCCTTCTAGTCCTGACAGGTTGTTTGGTTTTTAGTTGGATTGGATCATCGTGATCTGGTATGCTCTGGTATGTTTGGGTTATGGAATTGGATTATTCATTCTACTCATGTTCATGTTCAGTCTGTTGGTTTTGATGTGGTGATCGGATGCTATCTTGCTTACTGGAAAGCTTGGTTTGTTGTTCCGGCAAGGGTTTCACCGATAGAGATTTGTTGAGGATCTTTGATGATATGCATAAGTGGTGTTGGTTTAGCTTCTAGTGGAGATTTAGGATGCTGATGGTGATAATGTTTGATACTTGGTTTATTGGGATCATTGCTTTAGCATGTATTGACCTATATTGGGTTCTGGTATTGTCTAGGTTATGGACCGACTTAATGTAACATGTGGATTGGACCTCTCGATGTGTTTCTAGGATGTCTTATGGGTTGGATATTATTTGTTTAGTCTCAGGCTAACATATTTTGTAATTAGGTAATTGGTTTATTGTCTTGTGTTTAACCTTATTGTTTACGGTCGAAGGTTTGTATATATATGATGTAAGATCTCATTGTAGATCATAGGCGAGGATGTGTATCTGTGAATAATGTAATAATCTTTCAGGCAGAAGATTTGGTTGATCATTAGTGGTCGAGTTGGGTTTATGTAAGAGGATTTAGTCCTCCAGTATTGATCTTAACTAGAACTGTATTCAGGAATAGGAGATGTTATCTTTGCAGTTCATTCATTCTTCTGGAATGTAGTCTGGATTTCTATGTAGTCAATGAGACTCCTTTTGTGATGAGCAATGCGCTCTAGGTTATTGGCCTTTTTGCAAGTGTAGGCCCCTCAATTGTAATTCACATACTTACTACAGAAGTATTATCTTACTGTGGGTAGGCTTCCTAGCATTTTTTTCCCTTTACCGAGTTCTCCATGTATAAATCTTGGTGTCATGTGGATAGTATTTATTCTCTGATTATTGTTTATGCTTAATTGATTTATCTACTATTTCGGTATTTGGTTTATGCATTCCGGTATTGATCTTTTGGGTTTCAATATTAAATTTTTAAATGCTTAAGGCTCTGGTAATCTGGTGATAACTGATTCACCCCCCCTCTCTCACTTGTCTTCTAGTTATTTGAACTATCTAACAATTGGTTCTGGTAGGTTGTTTGGTTTCTGGTTGGATTGGATCATTATGGTCCAGTATGCTCCGATATGTTTGGGTTATGGAATTGGCTTATTCATGTTACTCATGTTCAGTCAGTTGGTTTTGATCTAGTGATTGAATGCTATCATGTTTACTAGTAAGCTTGGTTTGTTGTTTCAACGAGGGTTTCAGTGGCAGAGCTTGTTGAAGATCTTTGATGATATGCATAAGTGGTGTTGGTGCGGCTTTTGGTGGAGATTCAAGATGTTGATGGTGATCATGTTTGAGACTTAGTTGACTGAGATTATTCTTTAGCATGTGTGGACCTATATTGGGTCTCAGTATTGTCTAGGTTATGGATTGACTTAATGTAACGTGTGGATTAGACCTCTCGATGTGTTTCTGGGATGTCTTATTGGTTGGATATTATTTGTTTGGTCTCACGCCGACATGTTTTGTAATTATGTAATTGGTTTATTGTCTAGTGGCTGACCTTATTGTTTGTGGTCGAGGGTTTATATATATATGATGTAAGATCTCATTGTAGATCATATCATGGGATGTAATGAACAAATAATGTAATAATCAGTCAAGCAGAGGATTTGGTTGATCATTGGTGATCGAGTTGGGTTTATATAAGAGGAATTTGTCCTTTGGTATTGAGCTTAACCGAAACTGTATTCAAGCATAGGAGATGTTATCTTTGCAGTTCATTCATCTCTTTGGATTGTAGTCTATATTTATATGTAGTTAGTGAGACTCCTTTTGTGATGAGAAGTGTGCTCTAGGTTGTTGGCCTTCCTGCAAGTGCACACTCCTCAATTGTAATTCACATACTTACTGCGGAAGTATTATCTAACTGTGGGTAGGCTTCCCACCATGGTTTTTCCCTTTACCAAGTTTTCCACTTATAAATCTTGGTGTCATGTGGATGGTGTTTATTCTCTGATTATTTCTTATGCTTAATTAGTTTATCTGCTATTTGGGTATTTGGTTTATGCATTTCGGTATTGATATTTTGGGTTCTGGTATTAAAGTTTTAATTGCTTAAGGTTTTGGTAATCTGACAACTGATTCACCCCCCCCCCTCTTAGTTGTTTTCTGGTTATTTGAATTGTCTAACATAAACAAGTCTAGAAACTGAAAATCTGATTTGCAATGAAAAGCAAGCTACCACCGGAACATACCGATACGAACACAGAAATGAACAAGAACTAAACTGAAAAGAAATATTTTTGGTTGATGCAAAAATTCTCATAGACTGGGGATGCTCCTGTATCAATATATATATATATATAACATTAAATAATTTTAGAAAAATACTTTTTACTTCTGCGGAGACCCACGACTCTGTGGGAAACCATAGGCCATGGGTTCCATGGCTATGGAGACCCACAGTCATGGGTTCCACTGTTCTGAATGCCACAAGTTGTGGAAACCCTACAACTCTATGAGAAATCATAGACTGTGCATTTCATGGCTATGGAGACCCACAATCGTGGGTTCCATGGTTGTGGATGTCATAGTCGTGGCCCCCATAGCTATAGTAAACCACAATCGTGGTTGCCATGACTATGGTAACCCACAACTTGCCCACGAGGGGGGGTGTCATGAGTAAAGCCTCAACTCCCCACACCCTCCCAAAACCAAATAAAAGACATAAAAAAATGATAAATATCAAAATAAAAATCTCTACAAATAATAAAATGGAGATTTTAATTTTCCATGTATCAAATGGTCACCATTTTTTCCAAATCTGCACCTGCAAACAAAAGAAAAATTACATTAGATCTAAACTTTTATTGAAAAATCAAGAGGGAAATAAAAAAAAATATCAAAACAAAATTGGTGTGAACCCAAAACAAATAAAATGAAGATTTTGGTCTCCCAAAAAATGCATATGGCCACCACTCCTTCCCAAACTAGATATCTACAAACAATATAAGAGAAAAATTAGATCTAGGGTTTTGAGAAAACAAGAGGGAAAGAAAAAAAATCTCAAAATAAAATTGGCACGAACCCAAAACAAATAAAATAGAGATTTTGATCTCCCACAAATGCATATGGCTACCACTCCTTCCCAACCTGCAAATCTACAAACAATATAAGAAAAAAATTAGAGCTTTGATTCCATAGCTTGTTTGATGAAACACTTTTGAGAAACCTGCAACAATAGATTCAATAGAGGAGGCTAGGGTTAGAAAGCTTGAGAAAATGTTCAAATGAGAGAATAGGGTTACTTTTCATCTTAATATATGTTAGGGTTTTCCTTTGAAGCCCAAAGATCCAACGGTAGAGATTAAAATAATTTAATGGATAAGATTCTTTGCACAACCCACTAGGATTGTGGCTAGAAGCTTTTTTATGGAAATTAAAATAATTAATTATGACTAGCATTAGAGTGTGGGACCATGATGTTAGGTACCCATAACTTGGTGTAACTTAAATATAAATTATATTAAAGATATATATTTATATATACACATATATACATATATACATATACACATATATACATATATAAATATAATATATATTTAATAATATATATATATAAAATGTGTATGTTGGCATTGCATGAAGATTGCATTGATGTCAATAGTAACCAGTAATGGAGTTGTATTGCAACTGGTAGTGATGCAATAATGCAACCGGTAGTAAAGTAGTGAATGGAAACCAGTAATGGTATTCGAAGTAGAATGATAAACCGGTAACCCTAACCAATTGATATGTTGAACCCTAATCGATGGAGCTTGGTGAATCGGTTATGATGATCTATGATCGAATGGTGATCGGATATGATGATTCCACGTATGCATGATGCACGTGATGAGTTTCAATATGGTTTTGGTGTGTGAAGATAAGCGTTTATCTTGGGAATGAGCAAATACATAGCATGAAGTGATGACTGCATGATGAGATACAAGATTCGATGTGTGGTGATCCAAGAGCAGTTGAAGTTATCTCGAACAATGTGTAGTCGATTGCTATGTAATCCAATGGTTATAATTGAACCAATATGTTTGTAATCTCTATGAGATTTGTATTTTTGTGATGTGTTACTAACCTATTGTATTGTATTTAAGTTTGATGAATTGTTTGTAATTGTGTTGGCAATTTGGTTAAGTGTGGTAGTGTGATTGTTGTCAAACCAAAAGGAGTGTCTACAGAATTTTTTGAAGATAGATAGGAACATAAAAGGATCTGACTAAGCAGAGAAGTGCTATTACGAGATTAGCAAAGACCATGTTGTTCTCTAACCATTACAACATTTAAATCCCTTAACCAGGTAAGCTTTAACAAGCTTGGCACTATCTAAATCCTCTAACCAGATGATCCATTAGCTTGGATTTGAAATCCTCTACCGAGGTTGCCTTTAACAGGGTATTGCCCTTAACAAGTGGTCCCTAACTAGATCTATCCTTAACAAGACATTATTGTATAAGCTTCTAACAAGGCTTGGCTACTAATAGGGCAAACTTCAGAAGAGTTCAAATTTTTTGTGGGTATTCATCCCCACCGTGGTTTTTCCCATTTGGGTTTCCACGTGAAAAATCATTGTGTTAAGTGGTGAATGATTTTGTGGATATGTTTTGATATGGTTGATATTATTAATTGGTAAAGCAACTTAGATATGTTTAGATGACTAGAAGTGATTTGAAATGAGCTATTGTTGATGCTAGTAAAGTAGTTTAATATTTTGGTTAAATGGTATGTAAGTTACAGATCTATTACATTGTATCTTTGATGTTTTTCTCAACCGGTATCTAAACCAATCTAGTTTTGTAAGTTGTTTATGAGTTGGGATTAAGGTTGGAGAAATTTTAGTTTGTTTTCTATCTACTGATTCACCCCCCCCCCCCCCACCCTCTTAGTAGTTGATCAGATCCTTATTGTTTCATCATATTATAAAATAGTATCGGAACATTTCAGGTCTTCTTGTGTTTAAGCCTAATAGCTTGAGGAAAAGATCTAGGAGAACATGATGAAGAAAGAAGGTCCAAAATTCAATAGGGAAAACTACAGAATTTGGAGTGATAGGATGAAAATCTATATCAAGAGCTTAGGAAGTCAATATTGGGAACATGTTGTTACTAAATATAACTTGCCTAGTGGGATTTTGTCAGATGATCAAAAGAAGGAGCAAAAGGAGAACAATCAAGTATTGGAGGCCATTATCAGTTCCTTGTCCAATTTAGAGGATGTTGATGTCCATGGATTGGAGACTACATTTGAAGTATGGAAGAAATTGGAAGATATCTATAGCGGTGATGAGCATGTTAAGGCTGGAAGAGAGTTTGATAGGTAAATTTGATGATATCTGGATGGCTGAAGGAGAAAACATTCAATAGTATAGTCGGACGATCAAGGAGATGGTTAGAGAGATCAAAAGTGTTGGAGGTATAGTGGAGGATACCACAGTGGTTAGCAAGGTGTTGAAAACCCTTCTACCAGTCTATACTATCCAAGTTGCAGCCATTCAGGAACTCAAGTCTATTGATAAAACAAAGGTAACTCTAGATTCCATCATTGGTAAATTAACTACATTTGAATTAAATGGTTTTTATGGAAGTGTTTAGAGATCAAAATCTTCATTTAGAGCCCTAGTTTCAAACCCACCGGTAAGGAAAAGAAGAGAAGTGAGCTACAGTCATGAGCCTAGATCCAATAGAGAGGTTGAAGATGAAGATAGTCTGATTGAGCTTGAAGCATTGTTGGCCAAGCAGTTACCTAGACGTACTGATAAGTACAGAGGTAAATTATCTTTGAAGTGTTTTGCATGTAACTGGATTGGACATATTGTTGCTAACTATCCTAATGGAGACAATGAGCAGAAATGAGAGAAGTATAAGAAGTATAAAGGCAAAGGTAAAAGAGATTGTCTCATTGTAGTGGATGGAGGAATTATAGATGAGGAATCTAAAGAAGATGCAAATAAGGACATTTTCTTTGTTTCTATTAAAGAAGAGACATTAGATCACAAGGCATTAGTCTCTCGCATGGATAGTTCAGATGAGTGGATTATAGACAGTAGTTGTTCACACCACATAACCGGTGACTGGAGTAAGTTTCTTACTTTGAGAGATTTTAATGGAGGTGTTGTGAGATTCAGGAATGACTCACCCTGCATGATGAAGGGGAAATGATCCATCTCTTTGAATGGAAAAAGTAGTGCAGATGATGTCTACTAGGTTGAAGGACTGAAACACAATCTTTTGAGTGTTCCTTAACTCAATGACAAAGGTTACCCACTAGAATTCAAGAATGGATTCTACAAGATTTATGGAAGCAACAGTGAACTGATTGCAACCAAAAAATAGACTAGAGGTAACTTGTTTTATTTAAGTTCTAAAGCCAATAATTATTTAATTGCAATAGTAGAAGATAGTTGGCTTTGGCATCAAAGATTCTGTCATGTAAATTTTGACAACATTGTTAAAGTCAGTAAGTCCAAAGTAGTAAGAGGTTTACCACAATTGGACAAACTGGTGAATGCTCTGTGCAAGGAATGTCAGTTAGGGAAGATGGCATCCTCAACTTTCAAGAGCAAATCTTTCTCAGTAGAACATTTTCTAGACTTGGTCAATACCGACCTTTGTAGACCAATCAGGACTAGGAGTATTCAAGGTGATTGGTGTTTCATGATTTTTACTGATGATTTCTCAAGGATGATGAAGGATAAGACAAAAGATTTTAGAAAGTTTAAGGCATTCTGAGCCTTAGTTGAAAATGAAAATGGAAAGAAGATAAAGTGCTTGAGAATTGATCAAGGTGGTGAGTTTACTTCTGAGGAATTCACTAGTTACTGTGAAGACAATGGAATTAAGAGACAACTTTCTATACCTAGGACACCACAACAGAATGGTATAACAGAAACAAACAACTAGTCAGCTGTTGAAGCTACTAGGACTATACTAATACAAGGAGATGTAGCTGAGACATCCTAGAGAGAAGTTGTCATCACAGTTTCTTACACTATGAAATGGATACTGGTTAAAAGAGGTAGGGATAAAACTCCTTATGAGTACTGGTATGGTAGATCACCTAATGTCAGTAACTTTAATATTTTTGGTAGTAGATGTTTTATCAAGAGAGGTGATTATGTTGGTAAGTTTGATGCCAAGAGTGATGAAGGCATATTTCTTGGTTACTCCACCAAGAGAAAAGCTTACAAGTATTACAACAACTGGACCAAGAAGATCATTTAAAGTGTAAATGTTCGAGTTGATGAGTTTCCTAAGAAATTAGGTGAAACCAATAAGGAGAAGGAGGAAGAAGAACCTTATACATTGTTTTTGGAACCGAAACCGGTGAAGCCAGAAGTTGAAGAACAAAACAAAGAAGCCCTAGTTCAATTGGAATAGGGAGGTACAACAAAGGAAGAAGTAAGTGAAGAAGAAGAAGAACCTAGAAATCAAGATCATGTCATTCCAAGGTATGTTATACTCAATCATATCCCCGATCAGATTATTGGTGACATGAATGCAAGTGTGCAAATAAGAACAAGGTTTAGAGAGAACTCATGTATGATTTCCACCATTGAGCCTAGAATTGCAAAAGAAGCATTTGTAGATGAAGACTGGATCAAGGCTATGGAAGAACTTGACCAGATAGAGAAGAACAATACTTGGTCATTGGTACCCAGACCGGAGAACAAGAATTTTATAGGAACAAAATGGTTATTCAAAAATAAACTGAATAAAAATGAAGTAGTAGTCAGAAATAAAGCCAAACTGGTATGCAAAGGATATGCACAAGAAGAAGGTGAAGACTATGGTGATACATTTGCACCAGTTGTTATATTGGAAGGATTAAGGACTCTACTTGCATTTGCAGCATACATCGGATTCAATGTATATCAGCTGGATGTGAAGTCAACATTCCTAAATGGAATATTGGAAGAGGAAGTCTACATTGAACAACTGGATGGTTATGCTTTAATTGTAGATAAGGACATGGTGTGAAAATTACATAAGGAATTATATGGATTGGATAAAACACCTAGAGCATGGTATGAAAGATTGCACTCTCACTTGGTGAAGATAGGTTTTTCAGAGAACCAGTGAAGACAGTAACATATATCTCAAGTCAGAAGGAGATAAGATACTAGTAAGTGAGGTATTTGTGGATGATATCATTTTTGGAGGAAATGATGATATGTGTCATTACTTTGCCAATAAAATGAAGAATGAGTTTGAGATGTCACTAGTAGGTGAAATAAAAATTTGCATAGGTCTATGAATCCAACAGATGAAGGAAGGTATTTTCATCACATAGTTTAAATATGTGAAAGAAGTATTGAAGACTTTTGGAATGGGAGACTATAAACCAGTTGGAACACCAATGGTTACATATTATAAATTGTCTAAGGAGGATGATTCTACATCAATGGATGAAAAGGAGTATAGGTAAATGATAGATAAACTACATTATGTTTTCCACAATAGATCGAACATTGCTCATGTAGTAGGATTGGTTGTAAAATTTCAGAAAATCCTGAAGGAGACACACATGGTAGTGACCAAAAGAATTTTGAGGTATTTGAAAGACATAATTGATTATGGATTATGGTATCCATATGCAAGAAATTTTGATTTAAAAGTCTATACAAATGCAGACTGGGCAGGCAATGTTGATGACAGGAAGAGTACAACTGGAGGAGCATTCTTTCTTGGAGGAATACTAGTGTCTTGGAGCAACAAGAAGCAGAGTTGTATATCACAATCAACTGCAGAAGTTGAATATGTTGTAGCATATATGAATTGTACCCAAGCAATTTGGATGAAACATATTTTGGAAGGTTTTAAGTTGAAGATTTTAGAACCGGTAAGGATTTTATGTGATAACACTAGTGCAATAAACATTTCTAAGAACCCGATGTTACATGCTAGGACAAAGAATATTGAGTTGAAGTATCATTTCTTGAGAGAGAGAGTGCAAACTAAAGATGTGTCACTAGAGCATGTATCTACTAAAGAACAGCTAGCAAATATCCTTACTAAACCTCTACCTAAGGCTACTTTTGAGTATCTTGGAGGTAACCTAGGGGTTGTACCCCTACATGAAGTCAATTAAGTAGATGTGGAAGACATCAGTCTCAAAGCTTATTGAAGATATTGAAGCAAGATAGGTGTAGAGTGGAGTTACTCCATAGGGGGAGCAACAAGTTGCAGATCATTGTTGCATATCATTGTTGCAGATCGGTGAGGCATGGAATGGTTAACCAACTAATATTGGTATTCACTTTGGCATTATTGTCGAAGGGGGAGAAGAACTGTGTAGTGTCCACCCTTGATTTGACTTATTTTGACTAGAGTTGACTTTTATATTATGCTTGATAGACTTATCTAGACTATATTTTGATGATTTGGATGATGATTACTCATGTGCTTCAGTGACATATGATTGATGTTAGACACTATTGGACATCCTATTTTGA
Organism: Cryptomeria japonica; assembly: GCF_030272615.1. Classification (NCBI taxonomy): domain Eukaryota; kingdom Viridiplantae; phylum Streptophyta; class Pinopsida; order Cupressales; family Cupressaceae; genus Cryptomeria; species Cryptomeria japonica. The sequence continues at coordinate 541,665,905 of NC_081411.1, forward strand.
TTATCTATATGGATGTTGGTACTATCAAGATTGATCATGTCATTTGATGATATATGTACTCAATGGATTTTATATGCTCACTTTGTGATGTATTATTGATAGATTAGATTTATCATGGTTTTGATGATGATTATGATTACGCTAACCCTACTTCATGATTATGTATGATGGGATGTTTATGAGATGTGTTTAAATATTGTTTGATTGCCTTCATGTTAGAGATGATTCCACATAACTCATTGTGAGCAGGATGTGTTGTTGTGATTCTCTATCACTTGCTTGTTCTATATATGTATATGTATATGTGGTATTGTCATTTTGTGGTTGCAGAATTTTGCAGGTACCGGACATCGACTCCACTTGGCTTCACAGGTCTGAGCATGTCTTTAGTTCCAATGGCTTATGTGGTTTGGAGATGGCATGAGTTTCCCCTCACATACTCTAGGTCTAAGTTGTCACAGTGAGTAGTTAGTGTCTTGGCATAATTCGCCATGTCAATTAGTAAGCTTGGTTCCTTGGTATTGTGAGTTTGGTTTATGTCAGCTAATTTACTTGTTTATGATTAGAATAATTATGTGGCTCTTGATGTGTAGTTCTATATTTGGTAGTGTTTATTTTAATGTATTTAATTTATGAGTTTTGAATATTTAATTATTTGATATTTATATTTATTTGTTAATAAATGTTTATTGATTTTATGATTATTTCATAATTGATAAGATTTATTGTTGTTTAATATTTATTTAATATTTGTGATTTAATCTTTAATGGTATTTGTTTATTTAATTATTTATTTGACCTTCTATGGTTTGATATTTATTTGATATCTTATATTTATTTGGTTCTTTAATTTATTTTATTAGCTTTTGTTTTATTTGATTTTAATCCCCATTTGGCTTATTTATTTATAGCTTATATTTATTTAATAGTTTGACTTTTATTCCTAAGTGGGGTGTATGAACACATTAAATTAAATAAAGAAATAAAAATAATCCCACTTAGCTGGATAAGTATATTTTATTTACTTTACCTACCCTTCACTCTCATTGGTTAAATTCAAAATGGGTTAATAAATTATATTATATGGTGGGTTGGTAAAATATACTCCAAAATGGAATATTTTGATTCGCTGAAATTGAGGCTAGGGTTTTGGATTATTGTTGGTTTTTATTTTCTTTCCCTTGAGGTTTTTCGGGTTGGTTGGCTCTTCTCTAGAAAATTTCTCCAGCAAGTTTTCTTCTTGGTTTTGGGATTTCTTCTCTCTTGGATTTGGCTGAAGCTTGGATTGGATTTGGTTTGGCTTGTGGGAGCTCTTCTTCAGCTTCAAACCATTACTTCAAGTTGCAGGTTGGAGTTCTTCACTTTGCATTTTGGTTTTCAATGGCTTCTCTGTGTATGCATTGTGTCTGCATTGTTTTGGGTATTGGGTTGAAGTATTATTTATTCTATAGTTTTAATATTGTTGAAAGTTAATAGTTGGGGAGGAAATTTATATTATTTGGGTTTTGTATAGTTGCTGGAATATATGTTTTTGGTTTCCTGTGTATGGCATTTCATGACTCTGTGAGAAATTGTTTTGAAGTTATTTGATTAAATCTTGGTTTATAGGTTGAGTTATTTTATTTTGTTTATACCCAAGTATTCCTTATTTCTGGGCATTTCTTTTCATATGTATTTCAAGCCCTTTCATTAAGTCTGTATTTTATTATTTTACCTGAAAGTTTTCTAAGTTTTGTGCAAAAACGCTATTTCTGCAAAAGCATTGTTCTGTATTGCATTGGTGTTGTTCTATATTGCATTTATGCTGCTCTACGCAACATAAGTGATGTTTTAAGATTCATAAGCGTGAATCTGGAAATATAACCATTGTTTCAAGATGCATATGTGCGATTCTGGAATTCATAAGTGTTGTTCTTCTTGACAAAAACATTGTTCTTTTTGACAGAAGCGATGTTCTGCGGGGGAAAAGTGATAACCTATCTGTGATCTGTATTTTTCTAGTTTTGGTCATTTTTGAAGTATTTTCTCAAATTGATTTTTGTACAAAAGGCTTTATTTGAGGTCTATTAATATTTCCTAGTTTTGGGTTGATCAGTTTTGATGCATTTCAATGGTTTTGAATATATTTGATTTTCTATGCATTATGAGTATTTTAGACTCTCTTCCATGTGGATAGGCCATGGATGATTGAGATGATTTCTATGTTGTTTTGGACTAGCAAGTGAATAGGCCTTGCTGTGATGTTATTGTTTTATTTGATGGCAGCATTTGATGGCTTAGTATGCCTTTGTTTATTGCTAGTCAAGAGTCTCATTTTTCTATATTGATGTTGTTGTAGCCTTGTTTATGTTATAAGAGTATGTGTGTAAATTGTTGGTTGCATTGAGTATTATTTTCATGTAATTATGTTGGTAGAGCCTCTTGTGATTTATTGTTGTGTCATGTTAGGAGGAGTGAGCTTCCTTGTGATGAACGAGGTCATGAGAGATAGGCTTGCATGAGGTTCCTTGTAAGGATGCATGAAGTCTTGACCACCAGGGAACACTGGAGTTTTCCATGATTTGTAAATAAATGATAACCTAATAATTGATGGGTTGGGTAGTTAGATTAATTAATAAGATGATAAATTTATTAGTGCCTCATGACTTAGTCCTAGGGAGGATGTTTTAGAATAAGCATGAGAAGGTAGTGAAGATGGCAAGCTAATATCCCTTAGTCTCTCATACATTGAGATGGCCCCACATGTCCATCAGGCTAGTGCCTTGTTCTGTTATGTTATTATGTTATGAGGATGGCATGTGATGACACTCCACTCCTACATGTGTTTCCCCTTTGTGAATTATGATTATGCTTATTGGATGCATTTATGTCTTGATGAGTTTTATGCCTCTACGAGTTCATTCTTGTTGTTTGTGTGAGTTCTTGCTTGAGAGTCCTTGTGTGGTTAGTCTCCTTGGTTTTAGGTGCCAGCTTAGGTTTAGAGTATGTGTTGGGACCTTGTGTCATCTCCTAGCATGGGGGGTGGTTCCTTTGGTTCCACATGGTTGGGAGGTTGGTGCTTTTTAGCCATTGGGATGTTCTCTTGGATTCTTCTTGTGTGGATGTGGATTCTTCTTCATGATGTACTATGGATGTACCTTGTAGTAGATTTATGTAATGGATAAGATGGAATGTATGTAATGTAATGTTTTTGTATATAGTAGATGGATTTTTGTAGTAGAAAGAGCTATGCTCATGATGTATTTAATGTACTCGTACTTGTAAGATGAATTGTAGTTGGAAATTGGAATTAAGGCATATTTGTATTTGTACTATTGTAGAGATGTGATTTTATGAATCATGGAAATAAAGTGGATTTTAGTTGGAATAGAATGGAATTGCATTATGGATTAACTGTATAATTTCATGGAATGTTTAGAGGCTAGTTAGAATATTAAATAATCTTGAAAGAGGAATATTCATAGATTAGTAAGTGAATATGTTCAAAGATGTTATTTGGGTCTGGTAAATAGGAATGATTCACATAGATGCATTGGTAGAAAGGAAATTATGCATATCATGAGGAATAAGTAATGTTGTAGGTTGCATATCTCATGGTTAAAGAATTAGAATATGATGCATTAATGAAGGTGAAATATATCTATCATGTGTGTGGTATGTTATTGTGGAAATGAATTAAGTAATGATGTTAAAGTACCCTAGAGAAAGATTATTGATGTTGTGTTATTTCTACTTGCGTTAATTGATGAAATGAGCAATGATATATGTTCATACTATTTAATTGGTTAATGAATGTAATTAGATGGAGATTTTATATATTGCATTAGTTGTTATTAGATGTTAATTAAGAAAAAATTTGTCTCCATTTGTATATTATTGTCTAGTTTCTTTAGGGTATTTTGGGGCATTACAAATTGTATATGATTGATAGCCAGTTACCAGCTGAAGACATGGAGATACAGTTGAAGAGTTGAAGGAGAGTACATGGAATAATGTAAACTAGGATTCCTATACTTGTGTATGTGAATTACTCTCAATCATCACAATCAAAGGGTATTGATATTTATATTTCCATCAACACCAAAAGGGGAGATTGTTGGTATTGCATGAAGATTGCATTGATGAAGTATATTGTTGTCATTGATATCAATAGTAACTGGTAATGGAGTTGTATTCAAATTGGTAGTGATGCAGTAATGCAAATGATAGTAAAGCAGTGAATGGAAACCGGTATTGGTATTCGAAGCAAAATGATCAACCGGTAACCCTAACCGATGGAGCTTGGTGAATCATTTATGATGATCTATGATCGAATGGTGATCAAAGATGATGATGCCATGTATGCATGATGCACATGATGAGTTTCAAAGTGGTTTTGGTGCGTGAAGATAAATATTTATCTTGGGAATGAGAAAATGCATAGCATGAAGTGATAACTGCATGATGAGCTACAAGATTCGATGTGCGTTGATCCAGGAGCAGTTTAAGTTCTCTTGAACAATGTGTAGTTGATTGCTATGTAATCCAATGGTTATGATTGAACCGATATTTTTTTAATCTCTATGAGATTTATAGGTTTTGTGATGTGTTACTAACCTATTGTATTTGTATTTAAGGTTGATGAATTGTTTTTAATTGTGTTGGCAATTTGGCTAAGTGTGGTAGTGTGATTGTTGTCAAACCAGAAGGAGTGTCTGCAGAATGTTTTGAAGGTAGATAGGAGCATAAAAGGACCTGATTAAGAAGAGCAGTGCTATTACTAGATCAACAAAGACCTTGTTATTCTCTAACCATTACAATAGTTAAATCCCTTAACCGAGTAAGATTTCATAGGCTTGGTACTGTCTAAATCCTTTAACCAGGTGATCCATTATCTTGGATTTGAAATCCTCTACCGAGGTTGCCTTTAACAGGGTATTGTAGTTGTATACACCTAAAAATGGTATAAAGATAATTAATTAAATGAGCAATTATTTAATTAATCCTCCTTCCTAATTTAATTGAATTCATTAGCAATTTGATTAAATATCCTTCATCTACTTATTAATAAATCTAAGGATTTATTTAATAGGTTCATTTCAATAGTCCCCTTTGTTTAATTAATCCTCCCCCCATCTAATTGATTTCTTCTAATCCCCTAATTAATTAAAACAAATCAATTTATGAGTTGTTGAAAGTCAATTAGCATTTTCCTATTATTTTAAATTTTAAATTCAAATTACCCACATGCCTCCTTATCCTAACCTCTTATGGTGCAGATATTCTCCCCTTGAGACACATGACACTTAGGCCACATGTCTCCTCCCTTGGACACTTGCCCTCTTATGAGAAAGGCTCCTTGACACTTGTCACCATAGAGATGACAAGTATCCCTTCCTCGAACCTCTTCTCCAACCTCCTCCAATTTCACCCTTGATATCTTTAGACTCAATCTTGACCGTTGTCTTCTGTCACCTCACCCCTAGCCTTGGAAATCCTATAAATATCCCCCATTTTGGAGCACAAAGGATCCCATCTCATATTATTCTAGGCATTGTTACTATAGGAATATCCATTCCAGTATGTCATTTAAGCATTTCTATTATACACAATTTCATCTTAGATCTAGTTTAATTTGATCATTTTCTAGCATAATTGTTGAATCATGTAGCTTAATCAATCTCTTTTCTAGCTTAATTGCATCATCATCATAGAGTAATCATGCATATCATTAGCTTAATTATAATCTTGGACAAATTTAGCATAATCAATCTCATATAGCTTGCTTATCATCATCATTTCAAATCCTTTGTCTAAGTGTAGTCAAGTCACTAGGATTGCTTATCCAGATCTGAGAGAAAATCCATACTCGCATCTCTTAGGAGGTGATAGGCTGCTTTGTCATGGTTTATCTTTCATTTTCTTTTAATTTTCTAAGCATGCTTGTAATGATCTATTGAGTGTTTGTGTTGTAGCTGCAGGTACCCTACTTCACACACACAACATTTTGGTGCCCACCGTGGGGCCGAAAATCTCATTTTTGGCCATTCTTGATCCAGAATCTCGTACGAGTACCTTTGCACTACTGCATGAGTTTCTTTGTGCACTTGTACGGGTAGGTGAGAATACTTGTACAAATTTCTTATTCTATGTTTTCAAAACAAATTGTATTTTAGGGTTTTCATGCCTAAATTTGGCTATTACTAATGCTAACCTTGGGTTTTTGTGAATTTTCTAGTAGCCTAACTCATTTTTTGCAGGACGGTTGTTGAAGATTATGCTTGTCAAAGATTCATTTCATCAAAAAAATATAACTACTAACGTATCTATTTTGCAAGTTGCCTAAAGGAGAATTCAACCAAACTTTGTGTCTTCTTTAAGTTTTCTAGGCATGCTTATTTTGCTAATGGTAAATGAACATCTTGTTTTCTATGTTTGAGAAGTTGTCTAAAAGGTAGGAGAGTATGCTCTTGTCCATTTGGACAATCATAAATCTTGACCCTTGAAGTGCTTCTATGTTTGAGATTTGATTAACTTTAGTGGGCCTATCACAGTGCGAAAAAGTAATCACCTAGTGAGAACGACCCAAGTGAGTACAACTAGACCTAAGCTTTCTGACTCACTCTAAAAAATAGGCCTCTTGGGATTAAAATCTCAGAGGATGGGATTATTTGAGTTTTCTCTTTTGAGATCTCTCATATCATACATTTAGTAGGGCCTTGCGGTCTCAATCATGCTTGCATGACTACTTCTTGTTTCGGTACCTTGTTAGGCTATAGGCCTCAATCGTGCTTGCATGACTACAAGGGGTAATTTCAAATGGAAACCCTTACTACGAACCCTAAGATAGAAGCTACTTGATTCACCTTCGAAAGGGGGATAATATTTGTGCAAGAGAGATAGTAACTCTCCAAAGACACTTGCCATATCATGCCCCCATTAGCATTTGGAGTCGGATAATATGGCATTGAGAATCCATTATGTGAGACTCAATGACCATATTTTGATTAGCTATTGGGTGTGTACCTAAGTTTGCAAGAAAAGGTTTTCTCTCTCATCCAACTTCCTTAGGATTTAGCATGTTGTGCTTGAGGTCAGTTATCATATCATGTGTTTGCTATGTCTGCATCCTTGAAACAAAAAATCAAACATCTAAAACTGGAAAACAGAATGAAAACACCAAACTTCAATGATCAAAAATCTGTCCAAATATTTTTTTTGTCTCTGTTCTATCCTCAGTCGTATGAGCTTTCTAGTTTGTCATATGAGAAATCTAGTTTATCATCTGGTTCAGTGGGAATTCTCGTACGAGTCAGTTTTGCAGAAGCTTTTTTGTTATCTTTTGTCATCTAGTTCTGTGATAAGTGTCGTACGAGTTTATGTCTTTGTTGTGCGAGATTTCTAGTTTATTGTATGGATCTGTCTAAATTGTCATCTAGTTTTGTGGTAAGTATCAGACGAGTTTATGTCTTTATCATGCAATATTTCTAGTTTATCATATGGATCTGTCTAAATTGTCATCTGGGACTATCTAAATTGTCGTACAAATTTATGTCTTTGCTAGTCCAGAGTTGTCTTCTTGCATGTCTTTTTCAAATCTATCATGTTTGCTTGGTCAATTTATAGTGAGCATAAACACTTGATATCTGTTATTTTGTGCTTAGATTCTCTTCTTGGTTTGCTTGGTCAAGTTATCTCCTATTAAGTCAGATTCTAGAAATAGACACCTCAAGATTTTTCAGGTATTCACCTTCAACAAGTTCAAGATCTAAACATCTTAAAGTGCATTATCACCCACTTTGATAAACTGATCACTCAAACATAGTTTCTCATTAGGATCTATCATCCTCTATCATGAAACTACAACGTTTGGTCAGGATAACCTTGTCCAACATCATAGGATATATTGCTCCTATCGGACTTGGTTTTATCAAAATCATCATCATAGCACTCCAAAACCGAAGATCAAAAAAATTGCAAACTTTCAAATACTTGAATTATCTTTTTCATGTCATATCACTCTATCATATCTATAATGATAGTTGATCCCTTATCAAAATAAATTTTAGACAATCGAATCATTGCACAATATCCAGCACATGTGTATGCCTGTTTTAACTAAAGCACAGAGACGAAAAATCACAGAAACGGAAATTGAAACATTTTAAATAACTGAAGATTATAGGAACACGGGATTCGAAAACTAAATACAAGAAGAATATGAAATAATAGAACAACATCTCAGAGAAATCAAACAAGATCCAAAATTCGATAAATTTATGGCGAAAATATCGGAGGAAGAAAAAGAAAATTACTTTCTAATGTTAGTTAAATCTGGTGCTACACTCCCCCAAGATTTTGATGTGAGAAAATTAGGACAAAAGAGAAGTGACCTTTTCCCTGATAATGAATGACATGAGGATATTTTTTATCACAAAAATGATGACACATCAATTTTTGATAACACAAGAACTAATGAGGAAACTTCCATTCCTAAAAAGGATGACGTAGAAATTCTCAACAACGTCAAATCTAATGAGGACACAAGAAAGAGTCAAGATGATACAAGAAGAAATCAAGATCAAACTAAAACACACACTCATGGTTATACAAGAAAAAATCATGTTGATAATCCAATCACAACTCTTACACAACAAATACAAACACTGCAAGCACGATACAAGATATGCAGAGAGGAACTTTTAGAAGAAACTCGCTTCAAGAAATCTGTCCTTACCCATTCGACAGAAATCTAAACATGATACTCCTACAGGTTGTGAAACTCCTCGATAGGATAAATATAATGGAAGAACTGATCCCTAGGATCATATATGATAATTTTGCATGATGAGTATGGAGTTTGCACATGAGTATACCTACCTCATGAGATTATTTCCAAAGAGCTTAAGTGGACTAGCTATGGAATGGTTCTCCAAACTTCCACCTGGAATTAGATCATTTGTAGAATTGGTGGATAAGTTTGTTTCACAATACTCTTACAACATTCAACGTGAGGTAACAATGATCGACCTATGTAATACTAAACAAAAGAGTGGAGAACCTTTCATGACATTTCTACAAAGATGGAGATGGTTAGCTTCACGATATCCTCGAATGGTGCCAGAATATGAGAAAATAGACATATTCATCGACAACCTAAATGAACAAATGAGATATCATCTAAAAATGCAAGGCCATCAAAATTTTGAAATGATGATTGATAATGGTATCAGAGTGGAAGAAGCTATGGTAAAGAAAGGTGAGTTGAAGCTATACAAAGAAGGAGTTAATCCTCCTAACAACAATGATAAGCCTGAATTTTGGAATAGAAATAGAAATGTCATCACCGATGGAATAGTGGATAACAACAATGTAAAACCAAAATAACCAGTTTTCAATTTATCCACTCACTTAGCAGTAGCTCAACAAAACAACAATCACCAAAAATCAACTTTCAACAATTTCTTTCAAAGGAAATTTACAAACATTGGTGAACCACTTGGGTCAGCACTAAAGAGACTTCTCACAAACAAATTGATTACATTACCAGAAGGAAGAAATTATGAACCTCAAGTGAAACCCTCTTGGTGGAATGACAACCATTATTGTGATTTTCATCAAAACAAGGGACACCACACAGATAATTGTCAGTGGTTGAAACATGTTATCCAAGATTTGATTGATAATGGAGTAATAATTGTGGATGGACATACGACAAATGAATCTCATACATCTTCTAAAACCACTTCCAAACTATGAGAAGGGTGAATCATCAACAACACATAATGGTAAGGGTAAAGAAAAGGTAAACTACGCTCATACATATGATAATGTGGTAAATGTGATTGTATTTAAAGAAAAAAAACTCAAGAACCTTCTCATGCTATCACAAGAAGCAAAGCTAAAGTTGTTTTGTTAGGTCCTACCACTAACATGTCACCCACCACAAAACAATATAGTCTAGTTGATCAATTACAGAAAATGCCTACGCAAATATCCATCTTAGAACTTTTAAATCTTTCACCTGCATACAAAAAAATTCTTGAAAGAGCATTAGTAGATACAATGGTGTATAAGGATCTTGATATAGATCAATTCCAAACCATGGTAGGATATCTCACAACCCCTCACTGCTAATCATTCACCAAAGAAGATGACATGTCCTTGCAATATCCCCATAATTCTCCCTTGCATATCAAAGTCATCATTCATAAGACACGAGTTAAACATGTCCTAATAGATGGGGGAGTTGGATTAAACATTTTCTCATTGAGTCTTGTCCGTGCTCTAGGTTATTCAGAAGATGCAGTTGATCCTTGGAAATAGATTACTATCAAAGAATATGATGAATAAGAGAGTTCCTCTAAAGGAATTGTGATATTACCCATCAGAGTGGGACCTTTCCAGAAATACATAGCATGCCAAGTTCTAGACTTGGACTTATCATACAACATACTCTTGGGAAGACCCTAGATACATGACATACAAGATGTTCCATCAACATATCATTAGTGCCTAGAATTTCCCTACAATGGGCAAGAAATCATGATCTCAGTAGATTAAAATCCATTTCAATACTGTAGTAATCTAAAACTAGTTCAAGAGGTCATTGTTCCTCATAATAAGGAGGCATCATCTTCGAATACACAATCCAAAGAAAAATTATTTGCCTCAATTTTGTCAAGTATGGAAAAACAAATGCAGCTAAGAGATCGAGGTAACAAAGAATATTAAATATCACAACTACCACTTTCTCCTAAGTCCTATGGACAACCATCAAACTCTAAACATCAACCAATTGTGAAACATCTTCCAACATTTGATGGAGAATTAATTAGTGCTGGGACCTTATCAGAGGAAACAAAAGACAAAGGTGTACTATAGTGGCTATACAAGGATGAAGAAGTCCAACAAAAGGTCAACAATATTAGAATACCTATAGAAAAGTATGGAAAAGGATTTAACATCCTTCAAAAAATGGGATACACTGGAATAGGTCCTATAGGAAAAAGAAAAGAAGGTATCTCAGAACCTATCCAACCTCATACTTAGTAGGCTATAGACAAAGTAGGCTTAGGGAATGGACAAGTTACTCTACCAAAAGACACACCTTCTAGCCAACAACAAGAGGAATATGAAAATAGACAAGAACAACTTGCAATTGAAAGGGAAGAAGCATCTGCCAAGCAACAAGCACAAGCAAATATGAAATGACAAAAGAAGCAAGCCTCAAATAAATAAGAAAAACAAACTAAAAGCACCTCCCAGGCAGCATTAACTTGCAATCAAAACAAGAACGAACCTAGTACTAATCAAGGAGAGCTCATAGCAAGGTTGACAAAACCCAATCTCAGTCCAAAAGAAGCTGAATATGAAAGAAGAAAATATATAGAAAGAAAATAAGAAGAAACAAATCAAATGCTATATGAACAAATCTGTATATTGCAAGCTACAAGTGAGACAAATTCCAATGAATGGGAATGGGATTCCTATCACTCTGAAGAATCGGCTGAAGAAAATATCTTTGAAAAAGATCTAGGAGTCAATGTAGTTCACACGTATGCAAGGAAAACGTTAGGAACTAGCCCACTTGAATTAGAATCACATTCGGCTGACTTGGACTTAATTGAGGATGATCAGGAGCTCCTTGTGTGAGGTCATTCTGATGAGAGTACCATTCTAGACATTGACATATATATCAAAAACTTTGACATCTCTATCATGACCCTAAATACCCTCAAAGCATCTCAACTTGATGACCCCTTACCTCTAATCCACCTAGACCTTATTGATTGGGAAAATGAAAGACATACTACCATTGATACTTTTCCTAATGACCATGCTATATTTGTATATCTTAATGCAATCAAACCCTCAACAACTTTCACTAGGAATTTCAACAACGCATCTTCCAGTCAAGTGGGTGCCAAATCTCTCAATCGCAAAAGTGAAAATAAAGAAAACAATATCAAGTTTAATGCTAAAAACCATTTCTTCACAACATTAGTGGTGGAGGGAACCTATCACTCCAAGAATGTAAGCTTTTCCCTCTTTAGTTTGTGTGTTAATGTGTGATGTAATAATGGACCAACCATTGAGGGCTCAATAGAACTATGGTTGAGTTGTCCAAATTTTGGTTTGAGTCAATTGTGCTCGAGATGCTATTAACCTGAGAAGTGAGATGCTTAGGTAGTTCATAGGCAAAATAATCTAGATGAAGATATTTATGGATTAGGAGTCAATTGAATTTTTTTAGGTCTTGTAAGGTGTTTGAGGACCTTCAAGAGTTTTAGAATGCAATAAAATGCAAAATTGCATCCTGGAGTAAAAGTTGTCGAAAGTTGTTGAGCAACATTTTGCAATTTCTTGCAAAAGTTACATTTTTTGTTATGGGAAATAGGTAGTTGGTTGAATCAACAAAACTAGTGGGTATAAGCCAAATTTCACTTCATTGTATGGGTTGGAGGATTGGAAATGCAACAACAAGTTTTTGGTTTGTGAGACAATCTTGTTTCCACTGGTTTTGACAGTTTTATCTTTTTTTCATTGCTTGTACGGTCCAATATGGACTAGATGGTGTAAAATCATTGCCATATTTGTATGTTTGTTGTATTTTCTTTCAATAAGGTTGATTTTTAGGTTTTATTGTTCTTGGTTGTAAATATTTCTCTCATTCTTTGCAACTAGGAGCAAAACCCTTGCAAGTAGGGTTTAAGAGGAAGAAATGGATCTAGCCTAGGCATTCTTTGATGGCACTTGTTTAAATCATTAAGAATTATACGTTAGGGTTTGTACATAGTTTTGGAATAGGGTGTGTGATGTTGTAGGTCCAGGAGGAGGAGAAACAATGAAGACCTAGGCTCACTGCTGGGAGTAGGTAAGTTAGGATAGTAAGTAAAGTGTGATTTGTGAGCACTTGGAGATTGATGTTGGCCCAAGTGGAATATGTATGGAAAGCCCTCAGAGTGTCCTTGAAGGTTTCCAAAGGTGTTTAGAGCAGGAATTTTTACTGGTGAAATGTTCTAGACCAAGTTTGTCAATCCACCGGTTAAGCCTAAAATCCCACCAAAAAGTGCAACATTGGAAACCACACTTGTACAAATAACCTAGATGCACTTTTCTAGCATTGTCTATATCTTCCAAAAGGGTATCTGAATTCATGATTTATTCCTAGGATTTTTGGGGATTTTTGCAAATTAAACCCCAAAAATTGGTTAAGGAGGGCTAATGAAATTATGCCTATTTAGGTGTCGGTAGAGACCTAGAAGGCTTGAGAAACCATGGCGATGAAGTTGGTGAGTCTTAAACTTCAAAACACAATGAAGACACCTTATTAATGCATTGGGAAACCATAAGAAGAGTTGGTGTGTTAAGATCTTAGCAGGGGTGGTTGGAGCCCAGGAGAGGTGAATGTGAGTAACTGAGGTGATAACCTCAAGTGGAGGAGTTGATTGTCCATAAATGATTGGCTATAGCTAGGAGGCAAGTAAAGAAGGTTTAGGCCTTGGAGGTCTCATTGTCATAAACCTTACCAAGTGCCATAGCAAGGACTTGAGTAGTAGTAGGGTTGAGTAGGACAAGTCACTCAAGAAGGTGAAACAAACAAGGCTCCAAGACACTTTGCATCAGAGTGGTATCAAAGCCATTCTTTGAAAGATTTGGTGTATGTTAGATTGTGAAGAATTAGAAGAAAGTTCAATGCCTCCAAAGGTGATGACTCCAGAATCCATCCGACAGATGGTGGCAGAAATGATAGAAGGATTGATGGATGCAGAAGGAAGTAGAGGAACCAGAGAGGTAAACAAGGAGAAGGGAAAGGTTAAGACAAAATGGGTTGATGAGATTGATGAAGAAGTGGAAGATGGAGAGGAACCAGCAGCAGTAGCTATGCCTCAATACCAAAAGTTATTTCTAGATGCAGTCAAATCCATTTCTAAGGACAATCTGGATGGATTACCCACATATGGAGGAAACCTCAATGGAGAAGAGTCGCCAGAGTAGATAGAAGCTCTCAATAATCATTTTGATTACAAAGAGGTAGTAGAAGAGAAAAGAGTTAATGTGGACAAATCAAGAATGATAGGATCAACATTGGTTTGGTGGAATATGATGCAAGAAGAAAGGATACAAGAGGGCAAAAAGAAGATAACTTCATGGGAGCGTATGAAGATCAGACTTAAGGCACAATTCCTACGAGGAGATTATAAAGTTCAAATTCATAAGAGACTACAAAATCTGAAACAAAGGGAGTTATATGTCAATGCATACACTGAAGAGTTCCATAAGCTCAACTTGAGGGCTAGGAAGAATGAGAATGAGGTGGAGAAGTTGGCCAGGTATATGAATGGCCTTAGACAAAATATACAAGATGAAATATGTATCCTCACACCATACACTGACCATAAGTGTTTTCAGTTGGCCCTAAGGGCAGAAGAGAGATCAAAAGGAGGAGTGAGAAAAATCAGAAATATAGGGGAGGAAATAATTTCAGAGGTAGAGGGAACTTTGGTAGAGGGCAGCAATCACCAAGAAGTGAAGAGCAGCAAGGCCCAGAAGGTAGTGGAGACTCTCAAAGAGTAGCATTTAGAAGATCCTATAGAGGAAGGAGCAATTTTAGGGGTAGGTTTGGAAACTTAGGCAGAGGAAATACAGTTTTTACCGATAGGTGTTATCATTGCAATCAAGTTGGGCATACCATGAGTAAGTGCTTGGGAAAAGCCTCAAGCTCCATAAGTTCATACATGGGGGAAAGAAGAACTCAATTGTTGCAAGAGGAGGACACTCAGAGTGTAACTTCTTCAATCAGGAAACTAGGCCCAGTGATAGAGGGAGAAAATTTGATGATGAGGAGAACAATGCTCAAGATACCCCAAGCTCAAGAGCCACCACAAAGGAAAAGCTTGTTTAGGACCACTTGAAGGTCACATGGAAAGATTTGTAAAGTGACTGTAGATTCAAGTTCCACTGAGAATATTGTCTCAGTTGAAATGTTGGAAAAACTCAAACTAAAAAGATTACCTCACCTCACACCCTACAAGGTGTCATGGCTCAACCAGGGTCAACATGTATTGGTTGATGGACAAGCATGGGTGGATTTTGAAATTGGTGAGTACAAGGATAGATTATTATGTGATATATTGCCTATGGATGCTTGTCATTTGCTGTTGGGCTGTCTGTATTGTTAGGTCCTGGGGACAACTGAGAGGGGGGGGGGGTGAATTAGTTGTCAAATAAATTCAAACCAATATAACTTAACCAACTTTAAATGCTTAATACCGGTACACCAGTCTTTTATGTCGGTAGATAGTTTTATTATTTAATTATAGTACCGGTAAGATTAATGCATGAAATAGAAAGACAATAACATCCACAACACATAACACCAATATTTGTATGTGGAAACCTGTAAGGGGAAAAACCACAGTGGGAAACCTTACCCACAATCAGATGATACTACTCCAGATAGTATGTGTATACAAATGGGGTCTGCACATGTAGAAAGGCCAAGTGCCTAGAGCTTACTGCTCAAACACAAATAGGAGTCACACTGACTACAATTGGATGGTTAAATCCAATAAGGATGTACTACCCAAATTAGCATCTTTCTATGCTGGATTCAGTACCGGTGTAATTCTGATTGTCTTCACAAAAACTCTCCTTCAACCTTCAAATGATGTCTATGTGTATAGCTCTTCTTATTCTCACATATACCTTCGCACAATTATTTTTTTGCGTTCCACATCTGATCTTTTAAATAAGATCTTACATTTATATCATAACCTAAGACCAACTTTAGTAGGTTGGCTCTAAAAGATATTACAATAAAATCAATTTACAAATAAAACAATATCTGATGCAATAACCGATTCAACATGTCAACTTGATGCATTTACCACATTAATAAGACTTCTCCATAGCGTGTCATGCTTACCTGGGAAAAATAAACCTGCCGGTGTATAACCTGGACCTATTTGCCAGTAACAACAAATATGCAAATACAAATATGCCAATGAACAAATCTCCGACAAAGTGTCCAAACGATGTCTTTGACATAACCAGATGTTTTCCATGCCATTCCAAGTGTCGGTGATCATTATATCCTACCGGTGTACCAGATACTGGTGACTGTGCATAAGTCACTTACTTGCCGGTGAATGTTGTTGATTCTTCATAGTGCCAGAGTTGATGAGTGTTAGTAGGTTTTGACATCAATGACAAAACCATACCAAAATACTAACAATCTCCCCCTTTGGCATTGATGGCAACACAAGATGGAAAAACCATCAAAGTGCCAAAACAAAAATGCCAAATACCAAAAACCAACAATCTCCCCAAAGTAACAATCTCCCCCACTGGGAGTGACATGTGTTTTTCTTGTGTTTTTCCATACCAATCTCTCCCCCTTTAACATCAAATGCCAAAGTAGTATAAAAAAAAATTTCATATATAAAATACCAACCAATTCAATATACCAACTACTCCCCTTGAGAAGTAGCTTTTTCATCAAAACCGGAGTAAAAGATTTCTCTGTTAATTATGTCGATTGATGACTATCATCAACTATCTAAGTCTCTACCAGTGGGGGTATGAATCCAAGTTGTTCTCTGAGATATTCAAAAGTCTCCTTAGGCAGAGGTTTAGTGAAAATATCTGCAATCTATTTTTTAGTATTCACATAAACCAGTTTTATTTTTTTTGCTTCAACATTTTCCCTTAGAAATTTAGTTTGATAGAAACATGTTTGGTTTTAGAATGTAATACCAGATTCCTAGATATATCAATTTTTGTAGTGTTATCACAATAGATAGTAATAGGTTCCTTGCATTTTACCTTTATATCCTTCAACATTTGCTTAAGCCATAGTACCTGTGTACAGTTAGTTGCTGCTGCAACATATTCTGATTCTGTTGTTGATAAAGATGTACAACTTTGTTTCTTACTCAACCAAGAAATTAATCTGCTTCCAAAAAAAAATACTCTATCGGTGGTGCTTTTTCTATCATCCACATCTCCTACCCAATTTGCATCTGTGTATGCACGTAATTCAAAGTTTTCATCTTTAGGATACCATAATCCAAGATTTGTAGTGCCTTGTAAGTACCAAAAAATCCTTTTTACTACTGATTCATGATTTTCTCTAGGATTACTCTGAAATCTTGAAACAATACATACTACATTCATGATATCAGGTCGTGTTTGTGTCAAATACAGTAAACCTCCTATCATAGATTTGTACCTAGTCAGATTAATAGGTGTAGATTCATCCCTTAGTGATAATTTGTCATTTGTAGTCACAGGTGTTCTTATTGGTTTAGAGTTCTCCATCCCAAATTTCTTTAATAACTCCTTCAAGTACTTGGATTGACTCAAGAATATACCTTTATCAGTCTATGAAATCTGCAATCCTAAAAAGAATTTTATTTCTTCAATCATAGACATTTCAAATTCTTGGTGCATTTCAATAGAAAACTCTTTACATAATCCATCTTCTCCTCCAAAGATTATATCATCAACAAAAACTTCTATAACCAAGTGTAGACACCTAAAATTGTCCAGTCTACTTAAATAAATATTTTATTTATTTAATTAATTCATATATCCTCTTCTAGCCTTATTTCTCATTTAAATAAATACATTTATTTATTTAAATTATCCTTATCCTAAATTAAATAAATATTTTATTTATTTAATTGATCCCACTTCTTCTATTAATTAAATAAATCTTTATTTATTTAATTAATTCATTAGCCTTTTCTACCCATGACACATGTCATTCATCTCTTAATTCATACACTACCTACCCCTTTCATTATTTTATTATTTCTTTTACCTTTGCATTGTCTTAGGTAATCTTCATATGTTATGGTGGATCTTTGTTGATTGCTAGGCTAGGGTTTGGTGGTTGAATTCATTTAGCCTTTCAATATTGTTATTATTGTTATCCATTTTCACCATATACATTTTGGCACGCCCGGTGGGACTCTTGTCCCTTTGCATTTAACCTCCTTGTTGCAGATCTTGTGTTTTTGAAGTTGCAGATCGGACAATTTTCGGCAGCATTTTTGGTATTTTCGCGTCTGCGCTTTCGGATCGCATTTTTGATTTTTTGGTGTGTCTGAGACAGCTGGATCCGCGTCTGTGTTTTGGTCATATTTCATTTTGCAGGATTCCAGGGAGGTGCGTCTGTGTTACTGAAATGTGTCTGTGTTGGTTTCACTTGCGTCCACGTACAGAAAGCACGTCTGTGGTTTTTAATCGCGTCTGTGTCTCACAGAACCGCGTTTCTGTTTTGGAGTCACGTCTACGTAGGCGGTAATCGCATCTATGTATTGCCTGTTTCAAAATTTTGGAAATTTTATTGATTCGGTTTTCGGATTTTGCATTTAGGGTTTCAGATCTGGTTTATTTTTGGACTAACATTTTCAGATCTAGCTAACACAATTGGTGCAGCTTGCCTTGGAAGCTAAATTGTTTGGTTGAAGGCCCCTATTTTCACAAAGTCTTTTGGGTTTTAAAATTTACCTAACTTGTGTATTTGCAGGAAGGGGTGATTATTTCAAACAATCCAAACTACTAACAACTCTTTGTTGCAGGTCCTTGGCAAGAGTTTTTGATTTTTATTGTGTGCCTTGTTTTCATAGACTAGCAAACACTTCCATTGGTGCACTAAAATTGAATCATTGTCTTTTGTGTCTTGAGCAATAGGCTCTTTTTGTTTAATCTTTAGAGGGCCTATCTTCCCGTGTGGTCATTAGGACTACTAGTGAGAAGAGAACGACCCAAGTGGTAGCGAGGAAAACCCACCTCATCCGAACCACTATAATCAAATGTATTCATGGTGAAAACTATGGATAACGTGTGCTGATTAGTTCATACCGACACTATGTCTCCCCATAAACCCGTTTGATCAAATTTATTTGATCAGTTGTAGGGCGTAACCCCTACTGGCTGGGAGCCTTCTGTATTTACAGAGCTGAAAGTGTCGCATTTATGGCCACACGAGCGGATGCCCTTACTAGCACCATTTTGTTTTAGAAGCCCAAATCCTTCTAGTTGTTGGGGCAGGAGGTCAGACCTCTAGTAGTGGCCCACACACATACGATTCTTAGTAGAGATACAAAGTTCGCCATGGGGAGTTTTCATGGGGACTGATGCTTGGCTGACCCAAGAAGTGAGTGCTAAGGGTGGAGCCAGTGAGGTCAAGCATCTAAGTATCTGCTCTGAATAGCGTAGCCTTGGGGGTAAAACCCCATGTGGGATCAACAACTATTGTCTTGGCCAGCCATAAGAATTGTGCTTGACTTATGTTAAACATTCAAAACATTCAAGACCAAACAGCAAAACATTGTGTCTTTTGTGTCTTCAAGTGTATGCAAGACAATTTTACATCAAACAACACACTTTTCTTGGAGTCATTGTCAGTCTAAACACTTGCAAACATTGAGTCCTCATCAACATTGTGTCCTCTTGTCACGAAAAACAGTCAAACAATCAGATTTGGTCACAACAAAACGACTTCACAGATTGGAAAAAAATTGTACAAATTTTACAGAAACATGTCTGTATTTGTTTTAACCGTGTCTGAGTCATATAAACATGTCTGTGAAGGGCAGAATAGCGTCTATGTTTATAACAGCGTCTGTGTTGAATAGAAACACGTCTGTGTCAGTTAACCACATTTGTGCAGTATACAGGCGCGTCCGTGTTCAAAATTGCAAAAAAAAAAATTTTACAGTCCAGCAAACATAAACAAGAGAATCTCAGAAGTGCGTCTGTGTTAAATAGAGTAGCGTCTGTGTCAGGGAACTGCGTCTGTGAAGTATACAGTCACGTCTGTGTCCAGAATTGAAAAACTATTACAGTCCAGCAAACAAAAGAAATCAGTTTTGGAATACTTGAGCTTCCTAGGTTGTTTCTTCAGGTTTCATTTAGCATTCAACCTGTCCTTGGGTCTCACATAGTCCATCATTGCTTCACATCTCATTTTACATTCATACTTGTCTAAACTTGGGTCAAAAGGTCACTTGCTTGTCCTCATCATATTTTGTCAACACACTACATACAACAACACTTTGCTAAGTGGTCCCTCATCAAGGTTTCTTACCTTTGGGTCTCATTTGGTCTTACTTAGGGTCAAGGTCAGCTTACCTCATCAAGAGAAACTATCCTCTCTTTAGAAGTCACACCTACTCTACTACATACATACTTGGTCTTACACCTTGGACATTTGCAAGTACACCCCAGATTCATTTACACTCCATACAACTCTTGGTCTTCCATACTTTTTCCATTTTCATCTAGTCTTACACATCTTGGTCAATTCCTAGTTCATGGTTGAAACCCGTCTTCAAAAATCTAGGAGAGAAACTAAAGAGGCTCAAGAGTCCGCAAACATGAGTTCTTATGAGTATGACAATGATATCTTTTTCAATTCTGATCATACTACATTACCTGACATTGATGCCTATAGAAACATTCCAAATGTTGAAAACACAGGCACTACAAACAACAATGCTACACACAATGACAATTTGGACAACTTATCAATACATTCAGCAGATGTGGAAGAATGAGGAAATAATGAGGAGGGATAGACAATACTTCTTACACATGATGGCACAAAGTGGAGCCAAGATACCTCATGATTTTGACATGTCTCAAATAATGGAAAACTGACCTTTGCAAAAAACTCACTCCAACATGGATCAAAGGAGACCTAATAGTGGAGGAAATAGAGGACCACATATGGTACTTGAATCACCATCAGCTTTGCTTCAAAAACCAGAGGTCCCACATACACATGGTCAAACATATGATACTCACCTTCGCAGACCATTATGGAAGTCTTATGCAGACAAATATGCTCAATCACATACTAATGCTAAGGATCAACCACCAAAACAATGGGATATTCCAAGGCATGCTCAAAATTTGGACACAAGGAAACCTCATGTCAAATTTGGGGGCAATACAATGGAACATGACATGCCTGTAGAATATGGTATACATGCACAAAATAGATATGGTGTTCCTCAACATGAATCTATACCAAGTGGTCCATATACGCAGCATCATTATAGACCTCCTCCATATGAACATGTGTATGATCAATATCATCCATATATGCAACACGAACCTCCTCCAATGGGTGCCTCAAACATGGGGTATGGTCCAAGAAGTCAATCTCCACCTAAGAGCAATTTGGAGCAACAAATCAAGGACTTACAAAAGAAAACTGAGGACATAAATACACCGAAGCCAACATACACAATGAGAGACATATGTCCTTATCCGTTTGACAAGAGCATTCCAATGCCTCCATTTCCTACACATTTTGTGACACCTAAATTTGACAAGTATAGAGGAAAAGGGGATCCTAAGGCACACATAAGACAGTTTTTCACAGCTTGCATTGAAGTAGCTTCAGAAGAGACATATTTGATGAGATTATTCCCACAAAGCTTAGGCGATCAAGCTATGGAATGGTTCTCCCAACTTCCACCTGGTATTAAATCATGGGGTGACTTAGCAGAGGCATTTATTCAACATTTCTCCTACAACATAGAGATAGACATATCAGTCACTACTTTGTGCAACACCAAGCAAAAAGAGGGAGAATCTTTTGCATCATTTTTACAAAGATGGAGAAATCTAGCCAGCAGATGCTCTTGTGAAATTCCACAAAAACAAATGGAAGAAATGTTCACCCAAAATGTTAACAAAGAGATTGGTTATGACTTAAGGAAAGCTTGTTTGTCCACCTTCAAGGATGTCATTGAAACAGGCTTAGCGATAGAAAAGGTCCTAATTGAACAAGGAGTCATTAAGATATTCAAGGAAAACAAAGATGACTTTAAAGGAAAAGACAAGCCAAGATTTTGGAATAAAAACAAGAACACAGTCAATGATGGTGTTGTTGATGCCAACACAGTGTGACCCAAATTCATCTTTTCAGGATCAAGTTCTACAAACAATCAAGTGAATACTCAAACAACTTCTAGATCATGAAGGAAGTATACCCCATTGGGAGAACCACTTGAGTCAGTTTTCAAGAAACTTGTGGCAAACAAGGTAATCACAGTTCTAGATTTTCCTCCATATGAACCAAAGGTTAAACCAAATTGGTGGAATGATGATGAGTATTGTGAATTTCATAAGAGCAAGGATCATAAGACAGGAAATTGTCATAGACCGAAGAACATCATACAAGATCTCATTGATAGAGGTGACATTGAGATTGAGGGACACTCATCCAATCAAGAACATGAGATGTTTAAGGAACCATTCCCAAAGCACGACAAGGGAAAAGCTAAAGTCATAGAGGATCAAGCCAACTATACTAGAGCACCTTACAACTATGATTCAACTATCAATCATATCTCGATGGACAATCATATCTCTACTATTACCATCAAGAACAAAAACCTTGAGAATTCTCCTCAGCGACCCAAGATTGTCCTAAAAGGTGTTGGATCTTCTTCCAAGCCTACCTCTGAGTGTCACGTTACAACCCGTCGAGGTAAAATTACTTTGCCAGGTGCTTCAACTAAAAACACCACTTCTTCATCAACCAAACCTGAGTATGACCTTGTAGAACAGTTAGGCAAGATGCCCGCACTCATCTCCATCCTTGAGCTCTTACGCATATGCCTCGCTCATAAAGCTATTCTTGAAAAAATATTGAGGGGCACCGCCATTCCTACTGATCTGAACATGGACCAGTTTCAAGCCATGGTGGGATACCTTTCCATTCCACATTCCCTTACATTCACAGAAGTCGATGATGCCTCTGTAAGTCAGCCACATAATGCACCATTACATATTGAAGCCTTCATACACAAACATCGAATAAAGCGAGTCCAGATAGATGGAGGAGCTGGTCTAAACATTTGTACATTGAGCACCATTAAAAAATTGGGATATTCTGATAAAGCTGTGAATTCAACAAATCAAATCACCATCAAGGCATATGATGATGAAGAGCACTCATCCAAGGGCACAGTCACCTTACCTCTAAGAATTGGGCCAGTTACAAAGGATGTGGTTTGTCAAGTCCTAGATCTAGACCTCACTTATAATATATTGCTAGGATGTCCTTGGATTCATGAAATGAGGGCAGTCCCATCAACATATCACCAATGCATTAAGTTTCCTCACAATGGAGTCAAAGTAACAGTTAACAGTGATCCTAATCCATTCATATATTGCAATAACCTGAGATCAAATACAGAAACTATCATTCCCAGTAATCATGAAGCTGTTCCTTCTTCGACATACATTGACCCTGAGTCATTAAAACCTTCGACATCAAAACAGGGTGAACTTAAAGGCAGATTTCAGGACAAAGGCATGGGAGAATACACTTTAAATCAAACCATGTATTTACGACAAGTCATGAGCTCTCCAAAAGAATATGGAAGACCACATCCTAACAAGCAAATATCCATCATAGTATTCAAATGGGATCCTACTACCTTTCAAAGATGGGGCAAACTAGAAGAGGAAGGTTTATACAAAATGCTCTACAAAGACATTGAAGATGACACACAAGATCAGATCAATATACCCTGTGAGAAATATCGCAAAGGCTTCAAGATTCTACAAAAATTTGGGTATGATGGAAAAAGCCCTCTTGGGTTACGAAAAGAAGGCGTTATGGAGCCCTTACAACCTGAATTGACTATAAAAAGGGAACGCTTGAAGGGACTTGGTTTTCTAACTTCCAAGATCCACACTAAAAGGATAGAAGAGGCATCACGAATCAAAATTGCCAAAATTCAACAAGAGGATCGCTATTCCACAGACTCCAACGAATGGGAATGGGGTTCAGACAAATCCTCTAGTGACTATGAGCTCACCGAGACATTCAAAGAGCCAGATGAACCCACAGAAGAGGAGGAGTTTTATAACAAATTCAGAGTTGGTCAAGAAACAACCCATGAGGAGTATACACAATCCTTATCTCAAGGTTCTAGGTTGAAATCACATAGGATGAGAACACCTGTTCTGGAATGCGCTACTAGTGATGATAATTTGGATTCATTCGCGATCGAGACTGATGAGGAGAGTGCCATCGATGACCTCGATAATTACCTTGACATACCCGAATATAACCACATCTTCACTCTTAACCCTGCAAACTCCGAAAACATTAAAGGCCTTCCCCTTGTTCACCACCAACTCATTGACTGGGATTATGAAGGACGAGCACAGTTTGACATATTCCAAAATGATGAGGCTGTTATTGACTATCTTGGCATATGAGATGATCTTCCCCTTGGGGACCATAAAGCAGGATACAATATAGAACTCAACAACATGGCATATTTTGGTGAAGGTGTCGGACCTTCCAGTCGCAAAAATGTAAAAATAAGAACAAATCAAGGGTCTTATGGCGAAAACCACACTGTGGCGCTATCTAATCCCAGAAAAGTAAAAAGAAAGGACGTATCTGAGGGTGAAAACCTCTCTGAGGCACCCGAAGATGGAAGGCTCGACATTCTCCCAGCCTCGTATGAGGAAAAGTCATCCATGCTGGTAGAGGAGACTATCAAAACAAACATTGGTACGGAAGAGGTTCCACACAACATATTCCTGGCTAAATCATTGACAGAGTCCGAAAGGTCACAGTTCATAAGTTTCTTCAAGGAATGACAAATCAACTTTGCATGGTCATACGCTGATATGCCTGGACTGGATCCGGATTTGGTAATGCATCATTTGACAGTCAAACTGGGGGCAAAGCCAGTGAAACAGAAATTAAGAAAAATGCATCCACAAGTGGCATTACTAGTCAAAGAAGAGCTGGAGAAGTTACTCGATGTCAGATTCATACGCCCAATTGATTATCCTGAATGGATCTCCAATTTAGTACCTGTCAGTAAACCAGATCGCAGTATCAGAATATGTACAGATTTTAGAGACATCAACAAAGCTTGTCCAAAAGATGACTTCCCATTACCAAATATTGACTTGATTGTTGATCTCACGGTAGGTCACAAAATGTTATCATTGATGGATGGATTTTCTGGTTATAATCAAATCAGAATTGCACCCGAGGATCAACATAAAACATCATTCACTTGTCCTTGGGGAACTTTCTGCTGGAATGTCATGCCCTTTGGGCTAAAAAATGCAGGTGCTACATATCAAAGAGCAATGACCACTATCTTCCATGATCTCATGCACATAACTATGGAAGATTATGTTGATGATCTCTTGGGTAAATCAGTAGATAGAGATACACATTTGGACATACTTTCAGTCGTCTTTGATCGGTTGGAAAAATACAAAGTAAGATTAAATCCCAAGAAATGTGTCTTTGGAGTAACCTCCGGGAAGCTCCTAGGATTCATTGTGTCCAAAAGAGGAATCGAAGCCGATCCAGCAAAAGTCAAGGCTATCTTGGACATGCCGCCACCTAGAAATATCAGTCAACTTCGATCCTTACAAGGGAGACTCCAGTCTATACGAAGATTCATAGCACAACTTGCAGATAAGTGTAATCCTTTTCAACACCTGCTACATAAAAATATCAAATTCAAATGGGATGATAACTGTCAACAGGCTTTCCAGATGCTCAAAGATTATCTTCTAAATCTGCCAGTTCTGATGCCACTAGTTCCAGATCAACCACTGTTATTATACATTTCAGCTACTCCAATAGCATTGGGGGCACTCTTAGCGCAACAAATTGCTGAAGGCAAGGAAAAAGCAGTATATTATATCAGTCGCACATTGGTGGGATACGAGCTAAACTACACACCCATTGAGCGCGCATGTCTTGTTGTGGTCTTTGCTTCATAGAAATTATGACATTACATGCTTACTCATAAGACAAAGTTAGTTGCAAGGATAGATCCATTGAAATACCTTCTCAATAAGGCAACACTTACTGGGCGACTGGCCAAATGGGTAATGATATTGAGTGAATTCGACATTGAGTATGTGGACAGAAAAGAAATAAAAGGACAAGCCATCACAGATCAGTTAGCAGATGCCCCCATGATTGATGATGTTCCTCTAAATTCAGAATTTCCAGATGAATCCATTTTAACAATATCACATGCAAAGCCATGGCAACTATACTTTGACGGCTCATACACACAGCATGGGGTAGGAGCTGGTATTCTCTTTATAACTCCTCAAGGAGATTCTATACCAAAATCATACCGCTTATCATTTCCTTGCACTAACAATATAGCGGAATATGAGGCATTAACAACTGGATTACGAATTGCAATTCAGTGGAAGATCTAGGAACTTCATGTTTTTGGGGATTCCCAACTTGTCATCCGTCAAGCAACTAATGATTACCAAACAAACGATGAAAAATTACTGCCTTACAAGCAAATGGTGGATGATTTGAAACAACACTTCACAAAGATAGATTTTGAGCAGATACCAAGAGAGCAGAATCATGCTGCAGATGCCATGGCTACAATTGCTTCACTGATTGATCTACCTCAAAATCAGACCTGCTATGAGTTCTTGGTGGATAACCTGTTGGTTCCTTCATATGAGATCACTCCTACTGAAATGATATGCGTTGTTGGTCCTGAATCCCAGTTATATGGTTCCATCTTCACATACCTTCATGACAATACCCTACCTCCGGATCTATCAAATAACCAACGTCGCACCTTCATTCGCCAATCCTCTCGATATATCATTTTAGCTAATACCCTATACCGGCGAGGTCTAGATGGCACTCTTCTTAGATGTCTAGAAAGCGATGAAGCTCAGATTGCGTTACATGAAGTGCATGAAGGGATATGTGGTCCACATGCTAGTGGTCCTACCTTGGCCAAGAAACTCATTAGGATTGGATATTACTGGCTCAATATGGAAAAAGACTCATATCAGTTTGTCAAGAAATGTAAGCAATGTCAAATTCATGGAGACCTCATACATGTGCCAGCACAAGAACTACAACCACTTGCGTCTCCTTGGCCCTTTTGTCAGTGGGGACTCGATCTCATAGGCAAGATTCACCCTCCTTCCTCTAATGGTCATAAATTCATTATCATAGCCATAGAGTATTTCACAAAATGGATTGAAGCTGTGCCTCTCACACAAGTCACTGAAAAACAGATTGCTACCTTCATCCTTAACTATATCATATGCCGATATGGTATTCCTGTTTCCATTATTACTGATAACGGGCGTCCCTTCAAAAATCAAGATGTTCATGAACTCTATGACCGCTTCCATATTTCCCATCATTTCTCCACACCGTATTACCCCCAAGGTAATGGCCAAGCTGAGGCGTCTAATAAAACAATCCTTAAAATCCTCAAGAAGACAGTCGATGACGCTGGCCGTAATTGGCATATCCAACTCAATCCTGCACTTTGGGCCTACTGCACAAGTGTACGCACACCTACAAGAGCTACACCCTATTCACTTGTTTATGGTGCTGAAGCCATCTTGCCTATTGAGGTCAAGTTACCCTCTTTATGGGTCTCTTTGCAAAACATCATCACTGATGAAGATTACAGGGTCTCTCGCTTACAAGAACTAGAACTACTGGATGAATGGAGACAAACTGCTTTTAGTCATCTCAAGGCTTACCAACAACGAATGAGTCACAGCTACAATCACAAGGTCAAGCCTCACACATTTGAGGTAGGTGACTTGGTTCTCAGAGAAAATCCTAAAAATCAACAAGATAGAGAGAAGAAGGGCAAGTTTGAACCAAATTGGCTTGGTCCTTACATCATCACAGCAGTATAGGGCTCTGGGACATATCAGCTCTCAACTATAGAAGGTGAACCTTTGGAGGATCCTATCAACAGCATGCACCTTCGCAGGTTCTACACATAGCTCTTTGGAATATCCTATTTCAAAAATACAAAAAAATTATAAAACAAAAAAATCGTTACTTGGTGAAAACCTAGCAAATAGGCGCCTTGTGACAAAAAAAAAAAAAAAGTAAAAAAGTAAAGAGAAATAATTTCATCCAAAAGTGAAAACCACTTCAGTGGCGCCCTAGGCAAGTACCATGGTGAAAACTGGGTCACCAGCGCCATGCGTAGAGACATTGCTCCTCCCTCCTTCAGGATTCTCTTTCATCATTTCACTTTGCACACACTCACAACCTATTCGTTTATAATAAACTTACCCATTCCCATCATGGCTTGTTATTGATCTACCCAAGATTGGTTAGCAATTCATAATAAACATTCCTTTTGACCCCTTTCCATCCATAATAAATCAGATCCTATCTGTGGCTAAGGCAAATCCTACGTCTAGTAATGGGTGTGGAACTGAGAACATCACATGTTTCGAGGAGTACAGTTTCTTCCAACTTCCTTCAGTCTATCCGCGCACAAATCGCAATAAAGTAGCATTTGCATCACAGATCCGCAATAAAATTTTGTCTTCTCCGCAATAAAGTATCCGTTTCATGGATTCAGTCAGTTTTAGATGAGACACAGCAGCAACAATGAGCTTCAACAAATCAAATCTTTTCAATAGACTCAGACAACATTATGGTTCAGTGCTATCTATCCTTTCTGTGAAAGTAAACGTTATGACCACAATCAAATAAGACTTATACAAGTGACAAGAGACACTAAACTTGAGGACTACAGTGGATGTTAGTGTCGAGTCTTGGTTTTCTTTTGATTTCATCTTTTTTTGGTGACATGTCTTTTAGCTTTTCCGGGATGTCTCTGACTAGAGATTCTATCTCCAGGATGTCTTTGACTAGAAAGGCGAGGATGGGGTATTGTCACCTACTTGTATTTGCTGTCTGTGGATTGTCTTTTAGTAATGCTATGACTTGTCCAAGGATATGAGGACACTGTGAGTCTAGTGTGAACTGGGGCATTCCTTGTTTGTGACTGTCTTATCTCCATGCAAATAGGTACAATGACTTTCTGGGTCGAACAAATGCCTCGATTGTCATAACCTACTTGCCATAATAAAGCTCAATGATGATAACGCACAAGAAGCTCTTTCACTTTCATATCTTCTGTCTTCCATACCCCTTTCTTGATTGACTTCCATCATCCTTCTCGAGTCCGTGTAGCCTGCTATCACATGACTGAGTATAATGACACACCAAAAACATTTGCATTTCATGTAGTTGCACCTGCATTACCACATATAGGCATTTCATATATACATATAGATATCACAACTACATCACATCCTGCACACAACACCTATTAGCACAATTTACATTTGCATTGTCATATTCATCTGCATTACATACATTCACATTTGCATCATGCATACGCATATAAAACATAAAAGAACAAAATATATTGCATTGCATCATATACATATTTGCATCCATATCATAAGCATCACATAAGAACATCTCATCACATAGGTACACATGCATATAGCTGCCGCAAAAATGAATCATCTCATATATATAATCATAAGTGTCATGATACAATGATGTCAAAAATACATATGGCTACAATCACCCGCAGGTGTCTACAATACAAAAAAAATGGTACAACACTAATACAATGGGAGCCCTCTATGGCTATGATGAACTCCCTCCCTCAGAGCCGCCTGGCCTCGGTGGAAGCTGAGCCCCTAAGGGACCCACCCCAGGATCACCCTGCCTATCTCCTCTATCTGGTGGTGGTGGTGGACCCATGACCCCACCACTAGATGCCTGCCTCCTCTGACTCCCTCCCGTAGCTGTCGTTGTACGCTATGGTCTATGGAAGCTCCTCGCCCGCTGATCTACTAGCACTGCACCGTAGTAGAGGTCCCTCCAGTACCCTATCTCCTCTCCGGCCCATAGGACATATGCATATCCTGCCCCTGTGTCCTCCGCTGCCTGTCTCCCTGCCCTCAGCGCTGTCTCAGCCTCTGTATAGTGCTGGATAGCCTGATCTCTCTCCCACTCAGTATCTCTGAGCCTCATCCTGAGCCGATCTCTCTCCCTCTCCAGCCCCTGTATCTCATCTTCCTAGCCCTGGTAGATCTCCCTGAGCTCAATCAGCTCATCTTCCTCTGGGTCAGCCCCCTCTGCCTCTACCTGTGGCTCCTCCTCTGGGGGTGCCTGCTGCTGTACCTGTACCCATACTGGTGCCTGTACGGGTACCTATCCCTATCTCTGTCCCTGCTCCTGTGCCTGTACTGGCACATGTCCCTATACCTGTCCCTGTCTTTGTACCTGCCTGGGACCCTATGCTTCTGGTACCTGTAGGGGCAATCCGCCGCAACCCCTCACCACCTGAGCCTGCCTCTCCTCCCCACCCTCCCTCCAAGGTGCAACTCGCCTCTCTCCCACTACTCCTCTCCTCCTCCATCGGCCTCTGCCCCCATCGCCTCCTCCATCATCATCCTCCTCACCACCACCATCTCCCTCCAGTGCATCTCCTAGATCTGTCAACTGTGGGAATGGATGCTCTGCCCAATATGCTGTATACTCTGCATCCATCCCGACATCCTCAATCTTAGGCCACATGTCCCAAGGAAGAGGTATCATCTCCACCAGCTGAGTCACTGCCTGATCATACGATAGTAGCGGCCCAAACTGTGCCTGATCTCTAATGGTGCAGGCATACATGCCTGATACCCAGGGCATCCTCTGAATTCGGCCAAACTGTCGGCCAACCCTATCCACCAGCTGCCTCTCCAGCACATAGGGCATCCGCCCAATCAGGTACCTGCTCCGGAAGGTGTAGGGCAGCTCCACTGCATCATCCTCCCACTGCTCGCAGCCCAGATAAGGTCGCCATATGACCTCATCAATGTCATCAATCACTCGTCGCCAGTACTCTAGCCTGCCAATCCGTGGCTGCGAGGTGATCATATCATATAGGTGCACAAAATTGCATCCATGTCCCCTGCCTCTGAAGTGTATCGGCTTCATCACTAGCAGATGCTCATAAGCCCAAACCTGCAATAGTGTCACCCCGCAGCCCAATCCAACTGATCTATGATACACAAACTGATGCAACTCATAGTACAAGTGTGCCAGCACACACGGTCCCCAGGCATATCTGGTATGTTGTGTCATCAGCGTCTCCAGTGCTCCCCCCAGCCCATAGCCAATCCTCGTGTCGCCCTATCTGGACATAGGAAACCACTGATAGCTCCTCCGATCACCGTCGGCAATGCTAAACTTGTGGCTATCATGGTATCCCAGGGCACGTGTCCTGCCTTCATCTCCAATCCAGGGTCCTGAAACACCTGTCTCAATGCCTCTCTGTCACCATCTCGATCGTATGGGATCAGCTCCCCATCGATCGACACCCGCAAAATCTTGTATACATCCTCTAGGGTGACTATCATCTCACCCATCAGCAAATGGAATGTGCACGTCTCAGAGTGCCATCTCTCAGCCAGCGTAGTCAGCAAACCCATGTTTGCCCGAAACTCAGGCACATACAATGTATGTCTCAGACCGATCTCCTCGATGGCAGCTCTATCCTAAAATGACAACTCAGGTCGCAACCTCTACGTCGACGGGAATCTCTCCCGTGACTCTAACATCGGCAAATACTCCTGCAGTCAAGCAAATCAATCATATCAGTCATAGTGGCATTCACTATTTATCACAAAATGCTACTCGTTATCTAAATGCACATGGCTATTTATTCTAGTGACACTCACTGTTCATCACAAAGTGTTACTATCTATCCTAGTGGTACTCCTTGTTCATCACAAAGTACTACATGTGTGACACTCCCTGTTCATCACAAAGTGTTACTCACATTTGCACTCCCTGTTCATCACAAAGTGTTGCTCATACTTTGGGTACTCCTTGTTCATCACAATGTACTTTATCTTGGTACTCACTGCTCATCACAAAGTGCCTTGATCTATCCTAATCTTCCTAGAGGACCTACTTGAGTGTATCCTCTCAGCAGCTTATCCAATCGACAGCATATGTTCATCACAGAATTGTCGATTTGACCTAGAAGATGCAACTTCATACTTTTTAAACGCAAATGCGCTTACATGACACAAACGCTTTTAAAGACTGCACAGACGCGCCTATCTGACATAGACGCGCCTGCCGGACACAGACGTGCCTATGCTCTGCATAGACGCACCTATTTGACACAGACATGCCTTCTTGGCACAAACATGCCTAAACAGCACAGACGCGGCCGCATTTAACACAGACGCAGGTCCAGACACAAATGCGCCTGGGACAAACACAGACGTGCCTAGCAGACATAGACGCGCCTGGACATTTTTTTGACACTTTTTGGACCCTAGTCTAAGCGCATTTATTGCCCTATTCGACATGCATTAATGACAAAATTAAATGCGTCAAAGTACGAGGAGGTTTGGTGGTACTTACCGGCTCTCCTGCCTCTGCTGGCCTCTAGAATCGACGAACGCGGTCGAATCTATGCATGAAAGCCATCGTTGCTGACTGCTCCTACTCTTTTCGCTCTGCAATATGCTCTTGTGGATGCGTGGATGACAATGAGGATGTATTTCCCCTGTGGTCTATCTTATAGCCTACCCTAGCCCTCGCATTCATTTCCCGAGTCAGTCTTCGTTATCCCGTGACTTTGTCACTTTATCCGATCAGTCCATTCTAGCCTTTCTTTCTTATTGAGAGATTGTCTGCAATCTTTTCAGATATTTTCATCCAATCTCTCGAGGGGGCATATCATTCCCATTCTGTGGCAACTCTGTATCAGTTCATCTTATCTTCTTTGAAACAATGCGACAAGTCGCATTGTCTCAAAGAGGGGCAAAATGTAGACACCTAAAATTGTCCAATCTAATTAAATAAATATTTAAATATCTAAGCCTAATTCTTCTATTAATTAAATAAATATTTATTTATTTAATTAATTCATTTATCCTCTTCTAGCCTTATTTCTCATTTAAATAAATACATTTATTTATGTAAATTATCCTTTTCCTAAATTAAATAAATATTTTATTTATTTAATTGAT
Organism: Cryptomeria japonica; assembly: GCF_030272615.1. Taxonomy (NCBI): domain Eukaryota; kingdom Viridiplantae; phylum Streptophyta; class Pinopsida; order Cupressales; family Cupressaceae; genus Cryptomeria; species Cryptomeria japonica. Next base: position 541,698,782 of record NC_081411.1, read on the forward strand.
CCCACTTCTTCTATTAATTAAATAAATCTTTATTTATTTAATTAATTCATTAGCCTTTTCTACCCATGACACATGTCATTCATCTCTTAATTCATACACTACCTACCCCTTTCATTATTTTACTATTTCTTTTACCTACCCTCTAATCATAGCCGACCTCCTTTTACACCTCTCAATCTTATCCCTCCATTTCATATTGTGTCTTCTATATAAGGAGATGCCTCCTTCATTATCAAACCCTAATGAACTATTTTTGATCACTTGACTACACTACGATCCTACTTGCAACCACATTCCGTTCTTTGTTGAGCTCTTGTGCACATAAAATCTGAGAGCAAATATATCAAGCAAGATCAATGGAGATAGGAAGAATGGAGATCAAAACCCTATTGGACATGTGATGGTATAATCTTTGTGATTTCATGTGATTTGCATTGTCTTAGGTAATCTTCATATATTATGGTGGATCTTTGTTGATTGTTAGGCTAGGGTTTGGTGGTTGAATTCATTTAGCCTTTCAATATTGTTATTATTGTTATCTATTTTCACCATATACACCAAGATGTCATCATTAGTCACTTTGTAATATAAGTTGCTGTCAGCATTACCTGTAAGAAATCCAATCTTCAAAAGATACTTATCCAATCTTGCATACCAAGCTCTTGGAGCTTGTTTCAACCCATACAAAGCTTTCCTTAACCTACAAACCATATCCTTGTTATCTGTCAAAGAAAATCCATTAGGTTGTTCAATGTAAACTTCTTCTTCAAGATCTCCAATCAAAAATTCACATTTGATATCCATTTGATATACTTTGTAGTGCTTGTGTGCTGCAAAAGCCAAGAATAATCTGACTATCTCAATTCTAGCTACTAATGCAAAGGTCTCATTATAATCAATTCCTTCTTTATGAGAATATCCCTTACACACTAGTCTTTCTTTTTTTTTGATTACCTTACCATCTTCATTAAGTTTGTTTCTGAATACCCATTTTGTTCCAATCACATTTTTGTCTTTAGGTCGGGGAACTAATATCCAAGTGTTGTTTTTCTCAATTTGTTCTAGTTCCTCTTCCATAGCTTTAATCTAGTGTTTATCTTCACATGCCTCATTAATTGATGATGGTTCAATTTGAGAAATAAGACATACCTCCTCATTTGCTAGTCTTCCTCTTGTCATAGCTCGTTTATACTTGTTTCCAATTATCTGATCTTCAAAGTGATTCAGTCTTACATACCGAGGTGTTTTTGTTTGTTGTTGTTCTTCAATTATAGTGAAATTTTCAGATGATACCGGTGTAACTGGATCTTCATTTTGTATCGATGGATTCAATATAGATTCATTTGTTAGAATTTCTACTACCAGTTTAGAGTCTATATACCTTGAGGTTCCTCTGAATTTTTCATCAATCTTTACATTTGTACTCTCAACATTTTTTGTTATCTTTTGTTAAAACATCTATATGCCTTGCTCTTAGATGAATAACCAAGAAATATTCCTTCATCACTTCTAGGATCAAATTTGCCAATATACTCATCTCTTCTAATATAGCATTTGCTTCCAAATATTCTAAAATATTTAAGAGTAGAAGTAATACCAAACCATAGTTCATGAGGGGTCTTACCGGTTTCTCCTTTGATGTGAAATTTGTTGAATGTATAGACCGTTGTGCTTACTGCCTCTCTCTAATACACATGTGGTAGATTTTCTTCTGATAACATACTTCTAGCTACATCCAAGATAGTTCTATTTTTACTCTCTACAACTCCTATGTTGTGGTGTCTGGGGTGCTGATAGCTGTCTTCTAATTCCATTCACTTCACAGAATGCATTAAATTCCTTAGATGTAAATTCTCCTCCTTGATCTGATCTCAAACATTTGATTTTCTTACCGGTTTTATTCTCTACCATTTCTTTGAACAATTTGAACTTCCCAAATGCTTCTTATTTTTCTCTGAGAAAAGTAACCCAACACATTCTAGAGTAGTCATCAATGATTAGCATGAAATATCTATCACCTTGTAAACTTTTGGTTCTAGTTGGACCACATAAATCAGTATGAATTAAGCCAAGAGCATTATTTGATTTTTATGGAATACTTTTAAAGGTAGCTCTAACTTGTTTTCCAAATTGACATTCCTTACATACTGGATTGTGAGGTTTGACAATCTTAGGTAAATCTCTAACTACCTTTGTAGCACTAATTTTTACCATGCAATCAAAATTTAGATGACAGAGTCTCTTATGCCATAGCCAACTTTCATCAATATGTGCAATCAAGCATGTCTTTTCACTGTTACTCAAATGAAAGATATTACCTCTAGTTTGATTATCGGTTGCAATTTCCAAACTAGTTCTATTCATGATTTTGCATTTTCCATTCTTCTTTTCATACTTCAATGTTCTATGAGACAAAATATTATTCAAGAGAAGCATCAAGGAGGTCTAGGAGGTCATTTTGGAATTGATAAGACTTTGGAGTAGGTTGGTAGGTTTTATTATTGGCTCAAGTTGCAATCAGAAGTGAGAAGATTTATATAGAAATGTACCATTTTCCAAAGAGAAAAAGGAACCTCAAGTAATGCAAGTCTATATCAGCCCTTGGTCATACCTCAGAGGCCTTGGGAATGTTTGAGCATGGATTTTGTGTTAGGCTTGCCTATGACACCAAGAGGATTTGATAGTGTGTATATGGTAGTAGATAGGCTTAGCAAAATAGCACATTTCATACCTTACAAGAGCACCAATGATGTCACCTATATTGTAGGCCTCTTCTTCAAGGAGATAGTCAGAATTCATGGTCTTCCAATTAGCATTGTGAATGAAAGAGATGTGAAGTTTTTGAGCCACTTTTGGAGGACATTATGGAGGAAGTTGGGCACCAAGTTATCCTTTTCATCTTCCTATTATCCTTAATCAGATGGTTAGATAGAGGTAGTTAACCAATCATTAGGTAACTTGCTGAGATGTCATTCCAAACAACATGGGCAGACTTGGGATCTAGTACTTGAACAGGCAGAATATGCATATAATGACTTGGTGAACCATAGCACTGATAAAATTCCTTTTGAGATAGTGTATGGATTCCATCCTAGGGGCATATTAGAGCTCAGAGATCTCAGTTCAATGGCACCCAAGAGTGCACAAGGGGAGAACTTTGCAAAAGGCATTAAAGAGGTGCATGATAAGGTAAGGATGTCCTTACAACAAAAATCCAAGTAGTACAGTGTTCAAGCTGATAAAACAAGGAGGAAGCTATAATTTTAGGTAGGAGACTTATTGTTGGCATACCTCAAGAAGGAGAGACTCCAAAAAGGGCAGCCTATCAAGCTCATGATGAAGAAAATTGGACCTCTCAAGGTAGTGCACAAATATGAGCATAATTATTATGAGGTTGAACTTCCACCTACCTTGGGGATATCTCCTATCTTTAATGTATGTGATCTCTATCCATACAAGGGAGAGTCACCAATAAATCAGAAAGATATGCCATCACCGGTTCATGAAGTTAGGTAAAGGATTTGCCTCCTAGTCAATTGGTTGAGTTAGAGAGTACCTTGGATACCAAGATAGTAGAAAAGACAAGGAAGGGAGTTTACAAGAACTATCTTGTTAAGTGGAAAGGATTACCAGATTCAGATGCCATGTGGATGTCAGAGGAAGATATACTTCAGCATGGAGTGGAGATTTTAGACCTTATAACTCAAGGGACTTGAGTTCTTTGACCCAGGGGAGTATGGTGCAGGGCACCTAGCACTCCAAGAATGTAAGATTTGACTTCTTTAGTTTCTTTTTAAATATGTGATGTAATAATGGACCAACCATTGAGGACTCAGTAGAGTCATGGTTGAGTTGTCCAAATTTTAGTTTGAGTCAATTGTGCTCAAGATGCTGTTAACCTGAGAAGTGAGATGCTTAGTTAGTTCATAGGAAAAATACTCTAGATGAAGGTATTAATGAATTAGGAGTCAATTGAGTTGTTTTTAGGTCTTGTAAGGTGTTTAAGGACCTTCAAGAGTTTTAGAATGCAATAGAATGCAAAATTGCATCTTGGAGAAAAAGTTGTCAAAAGTTGCTGAGCAACATTTTGCAATTTCTTGCAAAAGTTGCATTTTTGGTTATGGGCATTAGGTAGTTGGTTGAATCGACAAAACTAGTGGATATAAGCCAAATTTCACTTCATTGTATGGGTTGGAGGATTGGAAATGCAACAACAAGTTTTTGGTTTGTGAGACAATCTTGTTCCCACCGATTTTGACAATTTTGTCTTCTTTTCATTGCTTGTATGGTCCAGTATAGACTAGATGGTGTAAAATGATTGCCATCTTTGTATGTTCATTGTATTTTCTTTCAATAAGGTTGATTTGTAGGTTTAATTGTTCCAGGTTGTAAAGATTTCTCTCATTCATTGCAACTAGGAGCAAAACCCTTGCAAGTAGGGTTTAAGAGCAAGAAATGGCTCTAGCCTAAGCATTCTTTGATGGAACTTGTTGAAATCATTAAGAATGCTAGGTTAGGGTCTGTACATAGTTTTAGAATAGGGTGTGTGATGTTGCAAGTCTAGGAGGAGGAGAAACAATGAATAGCTAGGCTCACCACTAGGAGTAGGTGAGTTAGGACAGTTGTTGGCAAATGCACACTCCAATAAGAAATTGTAGGTGATTGAAGGTTTTTTCATTGATGGCAACCTTGCAATCATATGATACCGGCAAGATAGGATACCAGCACTGGCAACAACAAACTCTACACCAGCACGCGGAACACCGATAGTGAAAGGAAGGATACCGACACCCTGGCCGATAGGAATTTTGTAATTAATTGTAAAATCATTGTAAGCCAGCATGGTGAGTTGTAATATGACTCATATATGTATGAGATCATTTTGTAATAGGAAATGTGTGATAGGATGCAAGATAAGTAGACCTAATATGTGAATTATAGGTTAAGGGTTTATGTATGTAGCAAAGCTTGAACTAGTACTGGATCTGGCATAACAGATGCTAATTGAAGCAGTACAAGACATTGCATTAATACAATCCATTTTTGTAAGTCAGTGTGATTTCTTTTGTAATTGAGTAGTGAGCTCTAGGCACTTGGCCTTCCTACATGTGCAGGCCCCTATTGTAAGAGTAATATTCTTTTATTGGCCAGTAAGTGAATATTGTGGGTCACAAATCCCACCAAGGTTTTTCCCACATCGGGTTTCCTCATTAAAATACTATTCTATGGTGTGCTTCTCATGTGGTTGTTGCTATTATTGTTTACTGCATTATTTCTTGTTTACCGATACATAGTTTTAATATGCTTTTCATGTTTTAAGTCAAGTAAATTTATCAACCGGCTAGATACTGATTCACCCCCCACCCCCCCCCGCTCTCAGTATATTTGGGAATCCTAACAATTGGTATCAGAGCCTAGTCCTCTATTTTCAGAAGCCTAACATCTTGAGGAAGATCTTGTCACCAGTAGAGATGGAAAACTTGAGAGAACAATTGAAAAAAATTCTTTTAGACTATGATGCAGAAAAGGTGAAGAATATCAAACTTGAAGATGATCTAAAGGCTACTCAGGATATCATTCAAGCACTTAAAGAAAATCTTACCATTTCAAGAAATAAGAGAAGAGAACTTTGTGAAAAGTTGCAGAACGAGAATGATGAAAAGGAAACTCTTAATGATCTGGTAAACAAGCTAAGACAAGAGATTGATACAACATAGAATGAGATGTAGGATATGACTATGAGATTTTGTAAAGAGATTGAAGATAGAAAGAAGAATGAATAAGACTTGGTTAGAAGACTAAATGTTGTTGGAAATGAAAACACAAGACTCGGTTATGAAAATGATATGTTGAAGACAGATCTAACGCACACACAAAATGACAGAACTAAACTCATAAGATAGAAAGTGAATTGACTGCTACAAATCATCACAAGGAGAAAGTCAAGAAAAATTCAGATGAACTTGGTGACATGCTGAAGAATCAGAAACCTAATGGTGATACAAATGGCCTTGGCTTTGAAGTTGGTGAAAGCTCCAGTACTGCAAATAATCATGATCATAGCAAAGTGGTAAGACAACCTACTGCTTACAAGTTTAATGGCAAATGATTTAACTGTAACAAGTATGGTCATAGAGAAAATCAGTGTAGATCTAGAAATTATCAGAACACTAATACACCCATTGGCCAATGTTCCAAATGCAGCAAAGTTGGTCATAATTCAGAAAATTGCAGAATGAATGTGAGATGTTATGTTTGTGGATGATTTGGGCACTTATCTAATCAATGCAGAACACATACCGACATAGGATATGGGAAAGCTATTCAAAAGAACAATGTAACTTGTTATGCCTATAACAAGATTGGGCATATTGCTAAATTCTGTAGAAGTAAGGCATCACCGGCAAATAACAAAGGTCCTAGTTTGAAAGGTAAAGAAAAAGTTGAAGAGGTAAAGAAAGAATTCTCAAAACAATGGATCGGAAAGTCATATCAGAATGTTGATGTAATTACTCCTCCACTGGCAGAACAGAGTAATACTCCACCAGCAGGAGACTCTTCATCTAACTGAAGAAAATTCTTTTGGGGGTTTAGCAACAAAATGGAAAATGTGCTATTATTCCCTCGATTGATGGTGAGAAGTTGGAATTACTTCTATACCGGTAGATGACTTAAGTTGTGACTTAATCGGCAAGCATTAAATGTGGTAGTTGGCAAAAATAACATTATAAAGCAAGTGTTTTGGCTCCTTTTTCATTTACCGAGCATTCAAATCTTTGAGAGCGCAAAAATTTCCAAGCGAAGGTACTCCAAGCAAAGAAGTGAAGCAATCCATCAAGGCATTCATCCTTAAGGCAGATTGAGGTATTTATAGCTATGACATATTCATCCACTCCTGAATTTATTGCAAACCCTACTGTTGTGGAAGTTGTTAAGCGACCTAGACCCATTTTTCAGCTAGTTCTCGAAATTGCTAAGAAAGATGATAGCATAGGTGCATTCTCTCAAATCCCTAAAGGCGTAGTATATGTTGAAGACCCTAGAATGTATATACATTTTCATATTGATGAACTAGGTGTTGATGAAATTAAAAATATGTTTGAGACCGTAATTTGTGATGAATCCAGAAATGTCAAACTTGAACATAAGATAGTAGAAACCCTAGGTTTCACTGAAATACTTAGTATCCTAGATTTCCCCAAGGATATCATAAGGAATGTGTTAAGCAGAGTACATGGTGAATTCTTCTGGTTAGAATCTATTCATAAAATCACAAAAGAAGTAGTAAAAGTTGTAACAGGGTTACCCTCCACCGACAACAAACCTAACAAAACTAAGGAGGTCTCAAATGACTTAGTGACAAACCTAACCGGTGCAACATTTGATAAGAGATATCTAAGGGTAAACGATGTGAAGGATACAAATATCAGATTTATCAGTATGATCTTAGGCTATAAGGCTACACATGCAAATAGGTTAAACTCAGTTTCTAGCCTATGTATTAAGAGTGCCTGTGATATGGTAAATGATAATGTAAGAATAGACATATGTGAATGGCTCAAAGATGAGTTGATAGACAATTTGGGTAAGATAAAAAGAGACAAGAAAGGGACATTCAGATTTGGAAACTTACTTGTCTTAATCAAACAAGTACCCGATATTGGTGCTAGAGATTTTGGATTTGATATACCGGTAGGAAAACAACTATCTGAACTATTAAACAATATGGGAGAGAATGGGGAGAAAAACATAAATGAGCATTTTCAAGCATTTAAGGCTCGAATGAAGAACAGAGTAAGACCATCACAAGCTATTGTGGATAAGTATCAAAAAGAAATCTATTTTGTGATCAAGAAAGATGAAATTTGGATGGAGGCAGTTATCTCTAGAACCATCTGGGTAACTGAAATGGGATATGAGATAGATGATAACATCATAGAAACTTATGCAAAAGCCCTCCTTGAAGCTCCTAAGGAACTGGAAGAGAAAGTATTTGGTAGTGCAGAAACAATTGAGAGCACTATACAATCAAGGAAAAGAGTTAAGAAGGTATAAGCAACCATTAGAAAAGGAACCCGATAGGCAAAGGAAATCAAGGAAGATGTGCTAAAACAAACTAGTATAACTGAAAGTGAGTTGGAAGCACTTCAATTAGAAACTCACCTTTCACCAATTGGATCTTCTTCAGAAAGTGACATACCTATTGTATTCAAGAGAGTTGAGAGGAAAAGAAAACCTTCATCAGAACCTTCTCCTACACCAAAAAGGACAAGATAGAAGCAACAAGTAGTAAGGCCTTTGAAAAAGAAGATGACTACTAAGAAGAAGGTGAAACAAACTATTGCCCCCATTGACAAACTTCTTAGCGAAATTACAAAGGATGGTAAGCTGAAGAATATCAATAAATATACAATACACTATCAGTTGATGATAAGGAAAGTATAGAGAACAGTGTAACACTTAGATATATACAAGAAATTTTTGATGCAAATTGTTGATGAAATTCCAAATGACTTGTATAGGAGATTAGAAGCTAGAAGATTATCTATTGTTGAACTAGATAAAAAGATTAAAATTGAAAAATTACTGGCAGTGCATCCAGTTAACTCAACAGATGAAAGACAAATTAATCAGTGAGGCTAACTAGACAGTATTCTCTAATGCTCACCAACATGTAGCATTAATGGCTGGCAGAGTAACTGAAGTATCTGAGGAAATAGCTAATGGATGGGATATTTTATTTAATGAGAAAGAAAAAGAGGAAGAATTACTCAGACCTAAAACTATTAGAGTATATCAAAAGGACAGAGACAAGGGTAAAGGAAAGGTAGGTGGACCACCAAGTTTAAAAATCACTGACAATATACCCCCACCTCCTTTAGATACTCCACCAGTAGACACTACTGCAAATCAACCAGCCACTAAGAGTATGGAGACTCCGATAGAAAATACAAACCCTAAATCAGAAATTATGTATATTGTAAATGTAGATACTCAGGAAGTTAATGTCATGCTTGATAGAGAGACCGTTGAGGATAAGGAGAAAGATGTGACTAGTGAGTCACAAGCTACAGAGGTTGAGTTAAACACAAAAAAACCTTCACAGGTAGAGCAACCGGTAGAGGATACCACTAAGAAACTAGTAGATATAACAGACAAACTATCTGAAGAACCAGCTAAGCAAAGTTTAGAGGCACAAACCGAGGAACCAACAACTAAAAGCTCAGAGAAACCATCTGAGACACATTTGGAGAAACCCAAATCAGTATAGGTTGAAGCAAAGGTACAGACAGAGACAATGCCACTCGGCTAAACTGAAAAGCCTAAAACTTTGTTTGTGGAAATGCAAACTTAGGCAAACCTACCAGAGGTTGAACAAAGCAAGGAAATAACTACAATCGGTAGCATGGGTATTGTAAAAACTATTAGACAAACATTTTGTACAACTATGATAGAATTCAAACCTACTAATGTAGCTCAGGTCTTATTAGATTCAATAAAGAAGATCACAAAATGCAATGCACAAGCCTATAAGGCTATTGATGATACTATACCAATTCTTAAATTGATAGCACCAAAGTGCAGTGTTCAGAATAAAGACTCTTTAGGTCAACTAGACACATTGTCTAAATTTATCACCGGCAACCTAGTAACTATTGATGAAATAAATGAGGATACATTTAAGGAGAGAATGATAAAGGAAAAAGAGAAATTATTTGAGGATATTGCAAACCAAATGTCTTAATAGAGGATCTTGACAAGGAGATTAGCAAAGCTCAAGAGAAGTTAAATAATATTGTTGACAATTTGATTGGAACATTAGATTCATTTTTGGAATTAGAAAAGAAAATTGCAGAGCAGAAAGAGAAAATCAAGAAATTGGAGAAAGACAAACATGGAATAAAGGATAAGGCAAAGGACTTAAAATGCAGACTTAGTCCAAGACTAGAGTATCTTATTTGCTTGAGAAAAGAAATATCTGAGGCTTTGGTTCCTGGACTGAAGACACCGGAAGAGAAAATGCACATACTCATCGATACTATGCAGAGAACACAAGAGGCAATAAAAACCTACAAAACATTTAGCTATGGCATAAATTTAGTTTTGACAGATATCTTTCAGATTGTAACCCATCAGTTACAAGAAGCCAGGCAAGACTCCACTGATAGCAAATGACAACCTTTATCATTGATGTCAAAGGGGGAGTAGTGGGATGAGAAAAATGGTCAGAAGGAAAATTGTCAGAAGGAAGGGACTTCATCTGCTTAGGGGGAGCATACAGTTTTGGCAAGACAATTTTGGCAAACTATTTTTGGACACTTTTGTTTTTTTCTCATGAGTGTTGCCATCAGTGCCAAAGGGGGATATTGTTGGCAAATGCACACTCCAATAAGAAATTGTAGGTGATTGAAGGTTTTGTCATTGATGGCAACCTTGCAATCATATGATACCGGCAAGATAGGATACCGGTACCGGCAACGACAAACTCCACACTGGCACACACAACACCAACAGTGAAAGTAAGGATACCGACCCCGTGGCTGACATGAATTTTGTTTGAAATATATTTTGTAATTAATTGTAAAATCATTGTAAGTGGACATGGCGAGTTGTAATATGACTCATATATGTATGAGATCATTTTGTAATAGGAAATGTGTGATAGGATGTGAGATAAGAAGACCTAATATGCAAATTATAGGTCAAGGGTTTATGTATGTAGCAGAGCTTAAACCGGTATTGGATCTAGCATAACAGATGCTAATCTGAAGTAGTACAAGACATTGGATTAATACAATCCATTTTTGTAAGTCAGTGTGATTTCTTTTGTAATTGAGCAGTGAGCTCTAGGAACTTGGCCTTCCTGCATGTGTAGGCCCCTATTGTAAGAGTAATATTCCCTTATTGGCTAGTAAGTGAATATTGTGGGTCACAAATCCCACCGAGGTTTTTCCCACACTAGGTTTCCTCGTTAAAATACTGTGTTATGGTGTGCTTCTCATGTGGTTGTTATTATTCTTGTTTACTACATTATTTCTTGTTTACCAGTACATAGTTTTAATATGCTTTTCATGTTTTAAGTCAAGTAAATTTATCAATTGGCTAGATACTGATTCACTGCCCCTCTTAGTATCTTTGGGAATCCTAACAATAGTAAGCAAAGTGCGATTTGTGAGCACTTGGAGATTGATGAAGACCCAAGTGGCATATTTATGGAACTCTCTTAAAATGTCCTTGAAGGTTCCCAAGCTGTTTAGAGCAGGAGTTTTGACTAGTGAAAGGTTCTAGACCAAGTTTGTCAATCCACTGATTAAGCCTAAAACCCTACCAAATAGTGGAGCATTGGAAACCACACCTGTATGGATAACTTAGATGTACTTTTCTAGTATTGTCTACATCTTCCAAAAGGGTATCTAAATCCATGATTTATTTCTAAGCTTGTTTGGGAGTTTTGCAAATTAAACCCCAAAAATTGCTTAAGGAGGGCTAATGCAATTAGGCCTATTTAGGTGTCGGTAGAGACCTAGAAGGCTTGAGAAACCATGGAAATGGAGTTGGTGAGTCGTAAAATTCAAAAAAAAATGAAGACACCTTATTAATGCACTGGGAAACCATAAGAAGAGTTGGTGTGTTAAGATCCTAGCAGGGGTGGTTGGAGCCCACGAGAGGTGAATGTGAGTAACTGAGGTGATAACCTCAAGTGGAGGAGTTGATTGTCTAGCAACCATTGGCTATACCTAGGAGGCAAGTCAAGAAGGTTCAGACCTTGGAGGTCTCATTGTCATAACCCTTACCAAGTTCCATAGAAAGGACTTGAGTAATAGTAGGGTTGAGTAGGACAAGTCACTCAAGAAGGTGAAACAAACAAGGTTCCAAGACTCTCTGCATCAATTAGACCAGGAAAAAGTAAAAAGAAAGGACACATATAATGCTGAAAACATCCTTGAGGTGCCAGAAGATGGGAGATTTGACAATTTACTTGTGCACTATCAAGAAATGTCATCCATTTTGATCGAACCAACAGAGGCAGTTAACATTGGCACAACAGAGCAACCAAAGATTCTACATCCAGCAACTTCTCTATCAGAGAAAGAAAAGCAGCAATATATGGAATTTTTCAAACGATGGAAAATCAATTTTCCCTGGTCATATGCAGACATGCTAGGGTTGGATTGAGAGCTTATTTTGCATCATGTAAATGTCAGTTTAGGATCCAAACCAGTTAATCAAAAATTAAGAAAGATGCATCCTCATATTTCTCTTCTGGTCAAAGAAGAATTAAAGAAATTACTGGATGTATGATTCATCAGGCCTGTAGCATATCCTCAATGGGTATCCAACATTGTTCCTATTTCCAAACTAGATAAAAGTATCAGAATATACACAGACTTCAGAGATCTTAATAATGCATGTCCTAAGGATGACTTTCCTTTACCTAACATTGGCATCATTGTGGATTTAACTGCTGGACACTCCATGTTTTCTTTAATGGATGGTTTCTTCAAATATAATCAGATTAAAATAAAACCTGAAGATCAAGAAAATATAGCTTTCACATGTCCATGGGGTACTTTCTGTTGGAACGTCATGCCTTTTGGACTTAAGAACACGGGTGCTACATATTAGAGAGCCATGACAACAATAATCCATGACATGATGCATACATTCATGGAAGATTATGTGGATGACATATTGGCCAAATCATACAACAGAAAAGAACATATAGGAATACTAGAAAATATCTTTGATAGTTTAGAACAATATAAGCTAAAACTCAATCCCAATAAATGTGCCTTTGGTGTCACTTCACGCAATCTATTGGGCTACATTGTCTTAGCTAGAGCTATCGAAGTAGATCTAGCTAAGGTGAAAGCAATCATGGAAATGACCTCTCCCCAAAATATCAGTCAACTAAGATCACTCTAAGGAAGACTATAGTCAATCAGAAGATTTGTTTCTTAGCTAGCAGATAAGTGCCAACCATTTACACATCTATTGCATAAAAATGTTAATTTCAAGTGGGACCATCAATGTGAGGATGCATTCAATAAGATCAAGGCCCAACTCATGCAACCACCCATTCTAATATCACCAATTCTAGGAAATCCATTGTTACTCTATGTATCAGCCACCGAAGTATCATTAGGAGTTCTGCTTGCACAACTGGACAATGAAGGAAAAGAATGAGCCATCTACTACATCAATAGATCATTACTAGGATACAAGATCAACTATTCACAAACAGAAAAATCATGTTTGGCAGTAGGTTTTTCCTCTAAAAAATGAAGACACTATCTACTATCTCACTCCATCAAGTTGATAGCTAAAATCTATCCATTGAAGTATTTTCTCAACAAGGAAACATTAATAGGAAGACTAGCAAAATGGATCATGATTCTAAGTGAGTTTGCTATTGAGCATGTTGACAAAAAAGCAATAAAAGGGCAAGTCATTTCTGACCAGCTAGCAGAGGCACCACTTCAAGATGATCATCCCTTACAGATTGAGTTTCTCGATGCTGATATCCTAATGGTCACCACAAAAACATGGCAATTATACTTTGATGGTTCATATACACAACATGGATCAGGAGTAAGTATTCTATTCATCACACCACAAGGTCATACAATTCCAAAAGCATACAAATTAAGTTTTCCATGCACCAACAACATAGCAGAATATGAATCTTTGGTTACAGGTATCAAAATGGTTATAGAATGGAACATTACACAGCTTCAAGTCTTTGGAGACTCTCAGCTCGTCATCAATAAAATCAATGATGATTACCAGACAAAAGATGAAAAACTAATGCCTTATGAGAGGATGGTTGATGATGTCAATAAATACTTTGTCGAAATAACTTTTCAATAGATTCTGAGGAATGACAACAAAGCAGCAGACACCATGGAAACACTTGCTTCTCTACTTCAGACATAGGAAAATCAAGAGCGTTACGAATTCCAGGTGGAAGAGTTGTTTTACCCTGCACATAATTGTCCTAATTCTTAAACTATATGTCACCTTGTTGGGCATGATTCCTCCTGCTATGGCCAAACTTACACATACCTGAAAGATAATATCCTCCCTCTTGACTTATCAAAGAACCAAAAGAGAAACTTGATTCGCCAATCCTCTCATTATATTCTTGTCACAGATACCCTTTTTAAATGAGGTCTGGACGGTACTCTTTAAAGATGTCTTGAGCAAGAAGAATCTGAGAAGGCCTTAAATGAAGTACATAACATTTGTGGAACTCACTCAAGTGGTCTTACCCTTTCGAAAAAACTCATATGCTTGGGCTATTATTGGCCAACTATGGAACAAGATTCTTTTTAGATAGCTAAAATATGCAAACAATGTCAGATCCATGGGAATTTAATTCATGCACCAGCACAAGAACTTCATGCTTTGGTAACATCTTGGCCTTTCTACCAATGGGCTCTTGATCTAGTAAGAAAGATAAATCCTTCTTCATCCAATGGTCACAAATTCATCCTTGTGGCTACAAAATATTTCACAAAATGGATTGAGGTAGTACCTCTCTTCAATATCACAGGAAAACAAATTGATACATTTATCATGAACTACATCATATGTCGCTATGGCACACCCATGACCATTATCACTGATAATACACAACTGTTCAAAAATCAGGATGTACAAGAGCTATGTGAAAAATTCAAAATCAAACACAGATTTTTCCACACCCTACTATCCCCAAGGGAATGGGAAAGAAGAAGCATCAAACAAAACTATTCTAAAAATCCTCAAAAAGATAGTGAATGATGCTGGCAGAGATTGGCATATTCAATTGAACCTTGCTCTATGCCCCTACTATACCAGTATCTGCACACCAACAGGTGCCACACCTTTCTCTCTTGTCTATGGATCAGAAGCAATACTACCACTACAAGTAGAGATACCTTCTCTACGAGTATCATTAAAAGGCCTTATCCCAGATTAAGAACAACAAGTATCTAGATTGCAAGAGTTAGAATTGATCCATGAATGAAGACAAAATACCTTTGATCATTTAAAGGTATATCAGCAAAGAATGTGTCACAGTTACAATCACAAGGTCAAAGTGAGAGCATTTCAAGTTAGAGAACTAGTACTAAAGGAAAATCCATGAAACCAGTCAGATCAGGAAAAGAAAGGGAAGTTTGAACCAAACTGGTTAGGTCAGTTTGTGGTCACAATAGTATTTGGGTCAGGAGCATATCATCTATCAACACAAGATGGGGATCAACTTGAGGAACCCATCAATAGCATGCATCTAAAGAATTTTTATGTCTAAAAAAGTAGAAAAATCCAAAACCAATGAAAAAGCAGAAAAATCAAAAAACAGTGAAAAAGAAGAAAAAATGCAAAAATACTGAAAAAGCAGAAAAATAAAAAAATAGTGAAAAAGCAGAAAAACAAAAAAAAAATGGAAAACCATAGAATACAAAAACAACAAAAACAATGAAAAATAAATTTAAAAAAATCAAATATGAGAAAAAGTGCAATAAAAACAAATGGTGAAAACCTAGCAAATAGAGTAAACAAAAGGGTTTATCAAGTTACAATATGGGTTACTGAGGTATGCTATAAGCAAGGTAATCTTATTCTGAGCACATAGAACTTGCTATAACATTTCAGATGTAAAGTTGCAGATATTTGTAATGATTTTATTGTAATATTGTGAAGTTGAAAGAGAAACCTTTAACAGGGTAAAAGACTCTAACCAAGTCTATAAATTGTAAATCCTCTAACCAAGTGCAGCATTCAGATTAATGTTGTAAAATCCTTTAGCAAGGTAGATCTAATAGATCTTGTTACTCCTAACAGGGTAAGCTATCAGAAATAGCTAAATGTAGTTCTAACCGAGCAATCTTTATTATTGCAGTAGTGAAGTTGTGGGTGCCATCCCCACTGCAATTTTTCTCTCTAACCAAGAGTTTCTGCGTGACCAAAATATATGTGTTATGGAGTGAATCATGAATGATTGTTATCTATTTGTTTTAACTTTATTTTATGTTGCTTCACTATTCTGTTTATGCATAACAGTAAAGTTATTATTAAAGAAAAGTTTTGGAGTACTGATTCACCCCTCCCCTCTCAGTACATTAGCTTTCCATAATGGACCTAATAATTGGTATCAGAGCTGTTATCTTGGAAAAGGGTTTAACTACATAAAGAAAAAGATCTTATCAATGGAAGGTTATAAACAATCTCGAAGGATTGTGTATCTACAAGAAGAGCTGGATCATGCAAATCAAGTGATTGCAGACATGCCAAGGCAAATGCAAAAATCTCTGAAAGTAAGAAGAAGATTATCTAATGACTTGGAGGATTCTCAAGAGTTAGTGGAACAAATTGAGACATCATCTGAAAATAGTATATCTGAAGAAACTAAAGAAATGATTGGAATGTTGAAAGAAAAGAACAAAGCATTGGCTGATCAACTAAAAGCAATGAAAAGAGAACATGAACATTTCAGTACACAGATGACTAAAAATCTAGATGCATTAAGGATAGCTAAGGATAAAGCAAGAGATCTACAAAGAGAGAAACAACAACTTGAAGTCTTAGTATCTGATAAGAATGATGAAATCACAAGGCTAACTAGTATTCAACAAAATATGATAGATCAACTAGGTTATGCACATCATGAAGCAAATCTAAAGAATGATGAAAATCAAGTATTGAAACTTGAAGTATCAAGGTTTACTAGTGAACTTGAAACAGAGAAAAAATCCAAAGAAACATTGAAGAAGAGTTATGAAGCATCAAAGATGTTGGATGAGCAACTGAATACAAGAAGACCCAACAAAGATGCAGGACTCGGTTACAAAGGAAAAGAATCAACCGAGAAAGGAATTCATACTACCGAGAGAGGAGAATCATCAAAGCAAGCTGGAAATAGGAATAACATCAAAAGGAAGAAGCCTATTTGCTACTACTATGGAAATCAAGGTTATACTGCCAACATATGCCAAATTAGAAAAGGTAAGCAACCGAATATCACTAAGTCCAATGGATATTGTTACAATTGCTATAAATATAGTCACACATCTATTTAATGTAAGACAAAGTCTATTAACAACTATCAGAAGGCAAAATTCAAAGGGTTTTGTAGAAACTGCAATAGATATGGACATAGTACCGAGAAGTGCTAGTCTAAGAAAAAGAACTACATGCGGTATCCACACCAAGCAAACACTAGAGGTTACTGAACTCACATAGATCCTTACCGACAATATGCAGCAGTACCATGGGATTACAATACAAGGATATGGTGCGAATGTTGTGGAAGATATGGACATATTAGTGCCAAATGTTTTATAAGGTTTGGAATGAACAACCGAAGATCATGGAGAAATCCTGGTATGGCATGTTTTCATTGTCACAAAGCTGGACATTTAGCTGGAGATTGCAAAGATCAACCTAGAAGAGAGACTGAAGAGATAAAAGAAAAATTCAAGATGATTTGGAAAAAGAAGGAAATCATGTCAGATGAAGAAAGCACCTTACCTACCGAGTTAGGTGCACCTATTCCAAATTAGTTAGAAAAGGTATGAAGGGACTGCATTCTCTAAAGGTTAAATCATAACAGTTCCTATTCTATTATGTACAAAATTCAAAATCTACATAGTTAAGATGCAATTAGTCAGTTTGAAATTCTATCACAAGTACTTTACAGGAAACCTGTCAAGTCGGTGTATATAGGAAGCTTGTCAAGTCGGTTAATGAAGGAAATTTGGTTACTCAGTTAAAAATGAAAAAGGAGTAAATCAGTAAAAGGTGAACCAAGTGCATTTAATGTTTTGACCTAACTTGCATAGAGCCTGATAAGGTATTTTCGTGGTCATTTTTTATTCTACAAGTTTTCAAGAGAGCAGAGCAGAGTGAATCAAGGTGATCAAACTTCATTTAGAGCGAATTTCAAGGTATTTACATCAATCTATTCACACTGTTAAGATGGTTTCCGATCATATCAAATTGCTATTATCTACCGAGTGTGAAGCGTCAATCATTTGTAAACCCTAAGGTTAGTTTGCAAAATTTTACCTGAAACCTACTATGGCGCCCAAGATCCAAGATCTCGTAGTTGTCAAAAATGTGGAGAAGCACTCGCTGAAATATTCTTTGACTCCCAAAGTTGCCTCTGAACCAGATGACAAAACTACATTTTCATGCATCCCGAATCGAGTCTTGTTAGTTGAAGATGTTAGATTCTTCACCAAATGTTGTGTTGAGGAACTCGGTCATGTTGAGATTAGTGACACACATGATGAACTTTGTACTGATGGCAAAATGGATAGAAAATTCAAGCATATCAAAATCAAGGGATTAATTGGAGCCCTAGCCTATCCTCGTGTGTTCAAACCCCAGTGGGTTAAGTTTGTCTTGAGCAGAGTACATGATGATTTTATGTGGCTAGAGGAGCAACCATTCAAAATCACTAAGGAAATCATTCATGTGATCACCGGGTATCATATCTATGATCATGCACGAGCATAGAAAATGATATCACAGAAGGAGCTAATCAGTCTAACTGGAGTAGAATCTGATTACCGAGGACTAAAATTGAACAATGTCACTGATGCAAAACTCAAGTTTGCAATTAGAGTAATTGGTTACTATTTCTTCCAATCTGCAAGGGAAAACAGTGTACCATGTGCCACAGTTGACTTGGCCTACAAAATAGTGAAGAAGGGAATGAAAGTAGATTTATGTGAAGTGCTACTGAAGAACTTGTTTGAGAACCTGAACACAATAAGGAAGCTGAAGAAGAAGAACTTGACAAATACACTGAAGTTTGGTTCACTTCTTGTATGCATGTTTTTCTACTTTGAGAAGTTCTTTCCCTCAGTCAGTAAAGTAGTTTGGGAGCTACACTAACCTATCACCCATCAAATCAATGATTTTATCAAGAAACTGGGAGATAAATTTAATGATATCATGGATGACTATTTTAGCAAATTTCAAGAGAAGATGCACAACAGGTACAGGATTCCACCAGAACTGGTAGAAAAATATAAGGATGATATATGTTTTGAGGTATACACCGATTATTGTTATATGAATGTTGTTGAACCAAGGACTCAATCTTTGCCACCAATGGGTTATGAGATTGACTATGATATAACACAACAGCAAATTGATGCCTATCTATTGTTGCCAATTCATGCTACCAAACTAAGATATGGAACATATGAAGAGGTGAAGGAAAAAGTAAAAATGAGCATTGTAGTACCTAAGTCTACAAGAAAAGATACAAAAATGATAAAGGTTTTATCTGAGAAATTCAAAGAAGAATCCTCCTCTACACCTATCAAAGGCACTCTTGCCATTACTGAAGAGGAATCAGAAGCTCAAGAGGCAGCAATAACATTAAGTACCGAGTTGCCTAAGGGTAAAGTTTTGAAGAGAAAGAAACAAGACATTTCAAAGGCCCTACCGACACCACCAACAAAGAGACCCAACATTAGAGCATCAACTACATCACCAAGTAAGAAAGAAAAGAGTGTTATTGTACCTAAGGTAATCAAGACCTATAAGAAATCTACTCGGAGACTCATTTTGGCAAAAGAGTCTAGTGATACAGAATCTGATGATGCGAACAAATTTCAGATTGTAAAAAGAAAGAAGGTAAATATTCATAGTGTTGAAAATTTTTGTGCAATCTTAAAGAATATGGTGGATTTGCAGGATTGAGATATGTTAAGTATGAGACTAGGAATAATGATGAGAAGCGACAAATTGAAGAAGCCATTATCTGCACACTTCTAAAGTTTCGGCTAGCTCCATTAGAACTAGTAAAGTCACTTCCGAGTGAATTATACTTACATATTGATAACAGATGGAAATATGCAATGGACTCAGAGAAACAAATAAGAGAAAGAAGTCTAGTCCATCTATTCCTTGATATGTCTGTAGCAGAAATCAAGGAGCATTTGACCACATACAATTCTAAATTTCTTGTCAAACAAAGAGCCTTAAAATTGATGAATGGGCTATACATTGATGTGGAAAATGAGACAAAAGCCAAGTGGTAGGAAATCTTCAAACTAAAGGATATCAGTGAACAATCTCAAGTTGAAATTGTTGATGTCATCGAGCAAGATCCTGATGTCACCGAGCAAGGTCCAGACCTGGCTGACACTATTCAAATTGATGAAGAAGCACCGGAGCAAGAAATGATTGAAGGCACTACCTATGCAAAACTTGTATCTAGTGAATCTATTTTAGAACAAGTTTAGCCTTATCCACCGGTGAAGCCACCTGTCTCAACCGAAGCTACTAAGGACATAGATCAAGGCACCGTAGGTCACAAGTCTAAAGTAGCAGAAGATACAACCAAAGATCAGATGTCTCAAGCACCATCAAGCACTGTAAATGTTACAGCTGAGACCCCTAGTACTGAGACACCGAAGGACACTACAACGGCTACAGGAACTGACCAAAGTGTTGCATCTACCAAGAAACCTACCAAGGGTTAGCAAGCCTCACAAGCACTTGTCTTAGTGCAACTGACCAAAGGAAAAGAGAAGAAGGTGAGAAAGCATAGTTTCAAAATTTATTTTACTAAACCGATAGTGTTGCCCAATGTTGATATTTCAAAATTAAAAGGGCAAGCTCTTACCGATTTTGGTGAACTATGCAAAAAAAAGGCCGAACAGGAAAAGCAATTGGCTATTCAAAAGAAGAATAAAGTACTGCAGAAGGTAAAGACACTACTAACAGAAATGCTACCTTTAGCAACAGTGTCAACTAATGCAGCCATCCACATTCAACTGGATGAACTCCTCACTTAAATAGAAACATCTAGAGTTGATGCATCTGAGTACTTAAGCAAGCTAAAAGATAAAGAGCTTACAGTAAAAATGATTGAAGAGGTACAAAAAGCTCTAGCTATAGGAAAAGTAAAGCTTGTCAAATTCATTGTTGAGTTGTCCCCTCAACTCAAGCATATTCTTTATTTATTTCAGAAACTTTGTACATTTTCCTTATTCATTAAAGATATCAAGAATAAAACTAATGCAATTGAGAAAGAGATCACCAATCTCTCAACTAAGTTGACCACCGAGCCTAATTCAGTTCAGAATTTTTATACCAAGCTTCAACAGCTCATGGCTCAACAGTTAGAACTCAGGAATGAAGAGCATAAAATCAGGATGGATATAATGACCCTTCAGACATTATTCCTTCCTCATCTCTCATCAGTACAGGAACAAATCAATAGAGCTACACGCCTATCAAATACACAAGAGGGAAGCACTCTTTATGGCTTAATATCACTATTAGCTAATATTCAAGCACAAAATTCATTAATAGAAAGTGTAAAGGATTCACTCTCAGTCGCCCTCACCAATGCCTAGAATAAGTATAAATCTATTTTTGATCAGTTACCACCCTCGGATGGGAATTAAGTTTTTGATGTTTGTCAAAAAGGGGGAGTAATATTATAATACTACATAGGGGAGTAATACCAAACAAAGGGGGAATATTACTATATTTGGAGAGTGATACAATTTTTGGTAACACAATTCTGAGTATTGTATACAAGGGGAGTATACCGAGCAGAATATATAGAGCAAGCAGAGCACACAAGATTAGAACAGAACCAAGCATGCAAAATTCAGAGTTATGTACGGAATAATGATAAGGGGAGTATATATGCATATACTATTTCATTGACTATTGTATATATTGTCAAGTGTAGTCATTTTGCAAAGTACATAGATTTTTGAGTTATGACTTTGAAAGTAGTTTTTGTCAAACATCTCAACTAATGTCAAAAGGGGAGATTGTTACTACTTATCAAATTGCCATTAGTTTTTATATTCAAATTCATATTATAGATTCTAGTCGGTTAGCATTACTAAATCATGCAGTCGATACACACAGAGAAGTCGGTATGAACAATCTAGTCGGTTATAGAAGAAAGCAGTCACAGAATGCAGTATTCACCGAGTTGTTTACCGAGTATCTTTTTATGGCTATCGAGTAGTAAAGTTAACTCACCGAGTTGATATTTACCGAGTGAAATGTGTTACCAGATACATTGAACCTAGACATGCACATGAAAATGTGTTTCAAGATCGAGGCACATCTAACCATTATTACATTGGAAATAGCACTAGAAGATTGTGTATGATTGCAAGGTCAATCTAACCAATGAAATATTTTGTTTAATTATTCATTCGAGGAATCATGTTTGTAAGATCAAAGCAATGAATTAGATCACCGCTTTAAGAGATCTATATATATAGCATGGGAAGAAAGAAGAGTATGTATGTGTGTGCATGTATGTATGAAGGAAGACTGTTACAGAGACATAGAGAGGTCACTGAGAAGGTTATCAGAGAACAGTCAAAGAATAGAGTAAACATAAGGGTTTACCGAGTTACAATATGGGTTACCGAGGTATGCTATAAGCAAGGTAATCTTATTCTGAGCACATAGAATCTGCTATAACATTTCAGATGTAAAGTTGCAGATATTTGTAATGATTTTATTGTAATATTGTGAAGTTGAAAGAGAAACCTTTAATAGGGTAAAAGACTCTAATCAAGTCTATAAATTGTAAATCCTCTAACTAGGTGCAACATTCAGATTAATGTTGTAAAATCCTTTAGCAAGGTAGATCTAACAGATCTTGTTACTCCTAATAGGGTAAGCTTTCAGAAATAGCTAAATGTAGCTCTAACCGAACAATCTTTATTATTACAGTAGTGAAGTTGTGGGTGCCATCCCCACCACATTTTTTCTCTCTAACCAAGAGTTTTTGCATGACCAAAATATATGTGTTATGGAGTGAATCATGTATGATTGTTATCTATTTGTTTTAACTTTATTTTATGTTACTGCACTATTTTGTTTATGCATAACAATAAGGTTATTATTAAAGAAAATTTTTGGAGTACTGATTCACCTCTCCCCTCTCAGTACATTAGCTTTCCATATTGGGCCTAACATGTACATTTGCAAGCATCACAACTGATTTCTCACCATGGTTTAGATCATTGGGTATATCATAATAACTTTGTTTCTAGGCTTGGGGCAAAATCCTGCACCTAGATGGGGGCAAATTTTTTGATCATTTTGAGCTTAATCACACAGGTAGAACAACTATTAGGCAACACTTGTCAAGCGAAAACTGAGACACATCCAATGTGGAACACGAGATCAAATTGTCCACCATCAAACTATCACATGTCAATCTAAGCACATCACACAGTTTTCAATGGATGATATCTTTTGGATAATGCTTTTAACACTTTGGTTCAACTTTTCTATCTTGATTTTTGCTATCATGATTTCTGAGTGACTCCATGATGTCTTTGACTAGAGGAACAAGGAAGGAGCATGATATTTTTCTTATCTATTGTCTGTAAAATAATCATTAATATCTGCAAAGTTGTCTAAGGACATGATCATCAGAGTATTATTGAAGATGTTTCCGATTTGCATATAGAAATGGCTAATACTATCTATTTACACAAGAAACACTTAGGTCATCTTGGTTCAATTATACCTCGATGCTTGTGCTAACTTGCAATATCAAAACCCAGGAAAGTAGTGCTTAGGTCATCATGTTTTAATTATACCATCGATGTTTTGACTCACGTCCCACATTTTAAAAAGCTCAATGATGACAAAATGCAATAACCCAGTGACTGGTCCGATCATAGCATTGCATTTCATTAGCATTTTGCATTTTCATTTAGCTTGTATTTCATTCTTGCATGAGATTGAAAAAGCTCATCTTATCCAAAGCCAAATCTATCAAAAAAATTATCAAAAGTATCATCATAGGTGTATACACAATAAAAATGATAACTTATCTCTCTCTAGATATTGTCGACCCAGTGTAAATCTTATGCTACTCTCTCAAATAGAACCCACATTGGCATATCTGAATCTTCCTGCAACATGATATCAATAAAATGTAAGTTCTTTATCAAATCAACCTTATCAACTCTATCATTCGGTCACATCTGATCTATTCTATCATGTCTTATATAGGATGTATCTTTCCTAGAACCAGACATTCTAATCAAGTCTTATACAAGATATATCATTCCTGAAACTAGACACTTTGATCATCGTTGTCTTAAATAGGAGGTCTCATTCCTGAAACCAGACTAAATCTTGATCTTATCAATCTAGTCAATCTTGTCAAATTCAATCAAGCTTTATCAATCATCACATCCAAAATTGCATCATCATGATCAAAGAACTCGTACTTTCATCAATCAGTGTTGTAGATATCAAATCATTTCTAATCGAGACATCAATTTTGCAAACATCCAAACACTCCAAATGTTAATTATCTCAATTGATCTCCCGAGGGGGCATCATCGTACCACAATTTATCAATCAATGTTTGGGGCATCCTATCGAACCAATATCATCATCAAAATGAGATTATTCTTTGAGTCAACATGTCATCACACCTCGCTTCAAAGAGGGGAAAAATATATACACCTAAAAATGGTCTAAAGGTAATTAATTAAATAAGCAATTATTTAATTAATCCTCCTTCCTAATTTAATTGAATTCATTAGCAATTTGATTAAATCTCTTTTATCTACTTATTAATAAATATAAGGATTTATTTAATAGGTTCATTTCAATAGTCCCCTTTGATTAATTAATCCTCTCCCCATCTAATTCATTTCTTCTAATACCCTAATTAATTAAAACAAATAAATTTATGAGTTGTTGAAAGTTAATTAGCCTTTTCCTATTATTTGAATTTTTAAATTCAAATTACCCACATGCCTCCTTATCCTAACCTCTTATGGTGTGGATATTCTCCCCTTGAGACACATGGAACTTAGGCCACATATCTCATCCCTTGGACACTTGACCTCTTATGAGCAAGGATCCTTGACACTTGTTACCACAGAGATAACAAGTGTCCCTTCCTCCAACCTCCTCCAATTTCACCCTTGATATCTTCAGAGTCAATCTTGACTATTCATTCCTGCCACCTCACCCTTGGACTTGGAAATCCTATAAATATCCCCCATTTTTTAGCATAAAGGATCCCATCTCATATCTTTTTAGGTATTGTTACTATAGGCATATCCATTCTAGCATATCATTCAAGCATTGTTATTATAGGCAATTGCATCTTAGATCTAGTTTAATTTGATCATTTTCTAGCATAATTATTGAATCATGTAGCTTAACTAATCTCTTTTATAGCTTAATTGCATCATCATCATAGCTTAATCATGCATATCATTAGCTTAATTAGACTCTTGGATCAATCTAGCATAATCAATCTAATATACCTTGCATATCATCATCATTTCAAATCCTTCGTCTAAGTGTAGTCAAGTCACTAGGATTTCTTATCCAAATCTGAGAGCAAATCCATACTCATGTCTCTTAGGAGGTGATAGGTTGCTTTGTCATGGTTTATCTTTCATTTGATTTTAATTTTCTAACAATGCTTCTAATGATCTATTGAGTGTTTGTGTTGCAGTTGCAGGTACCCTACTTCACACACACAGTAGTCAATCCCTTAATTGGGTGGTCCCTAACTGGATCTATTCTTAACAAGACATTACTATATAAGCTTCTAACAAGGATTGGCTCCTAATAGGACAAACTCTAGAAGAGTTCAAAATACTTGTGGGTATTCATCCCCACCATGGTTTTTCCCATTTGGGTTTCCACGTGAAAAGTCATTGTGTCAAGTGGTGAATGATTTTGTGGATATGTTTTGATATGGTAGATATGATTAACTTGTAAAACCACTTAGATATGTTTAGATGACTGGAAGTTATCTAAAATGAGCTATTACTAATGTTAGTAAAGTGGTTTAATGTTTTTTTTAAATGATATATAAGTTACAGATCTGTTACATTGTATCTTTGATGATTTGCTCAACTGGTAAAGTTTGACAGTGCAGTTGTAGTTTTCGATACAGTATCTAAACCAGTTTAGTTTTGCAAGTTGTTTATGAGTTGGGATTAAGTTTGGTGAAATTTTAGCTTGTTTTATATCTATTGATTCACCCCCCCTCTCAATAGTTAACCGAATCCTTATTATTTCATCATATTATCAATGTATATATATGTATATACACATATATATATATATATGTATAGTATACATATACGTATACATAAATATGTGTACATACATACATACATACATATAATTTTGTCCAAGCATAAATATAATGTTTGGTTGTGTATTTTATTTGATGATCAAATTAGTTATTTATAAATTGTTGAGATCACTTTTATTTATTAACAAAAGATTCTTCCAAATTCCAATGAACGTTCATTTAAATTCTGACAAACTTTTGTCAGTATTTCGACAAAAATATTGTCGTCAAAATTTTGACAAACGTCAGGCATAAATTTTTAAAAAATTAAAAATTTCACATTAAATATCACAGGTATCCAACAAAACATCTAATTATGCATCTTTCATCAAAAATTTTCATCGGATTTCGTAGTCAAATGAGTTAATGGAAGGAATTGTTAAAGAATTTTGGGTTAGATGATTCCAAACCTGTTGGATCTTCTATGGTAACTAGATGCAAGATGAAAAAAGATGATGAATCTCTGAAGGCTAACCAGACCCAATATAGATCTATGATTGGTGGATTGCTATATTTGACTCAAACTAGGCCAGACATTATGAATGTTGTATTCCTTGTTGCAAGATTTTAAGTTGATCTTAAGGAGAGTCATGTTATTCAAATATTTGAAGGGAACACTGTATTATGGTCGGTGGTATACAAAGGATGATGATTTCACTTTAAATTCTTATACTCATGCTAATTGGGTAGGTGATGTTGATGATTGGAAGAGCACTACCGGTGGAGCATTCTTTTTGGGAAAGAAGTTGGTTGCTTGGACAAGTAAGAAACAAGATGCCATTTCTTTATCTACTATAAAATCTGAATACATTGTTGCTGCTAGCAACTGTACTCGGGTTATTTGGATGAAGTAGATGTTGAAGGATATTAGAGTTGTTTATGATGATCCTACTATTATATATTATGATAATTATAGTGCTATCAATATTTCAAAGAATCCAGTGTTGCACTATAAGACAAAGCATATATCAATTAAGTTTCATTATCTGAGAGAGAAAGTCAGTGATAAGGAAGTTAGATTGGAGTATGTGCCTACAAAGGAATAGATTGCAAATATATTTTCTAAGCCTTTGTCTACAGATATATTTGTATATTTGTGATAGAAGTTAATCAAACTAGATGCATTAAGCTGCATCAATCCGGTGAACTTCATTGTCTTATCTTGTTATTCAGATTGATGAATAGGTGTTGTTGCTCTGAGGGAGTAGGCAGTGCATGATTCAGGTGTTCAGATGTGTGACTTTATCATGAAGGGGGAGAGATTATCCTTCTTAAGGGGAGAGATTGTCCTTCTTAGAGGGAGATATGCATGAGATAATAATGATTTATATGTGTCTTTGTCATTGTTGTCAAAGGTGGAGAAGAGCATGTAAAAAAACCTGAAATATTTTTGAGTTGTTTCTCAAAAAGGGGAGTTGATCCTTGTGATCTCAGGGGGAGATTTTCAGTTGTTGATTTCTTTCTTTTCATTTTTTTTTTCACATTCATATGTTGCCATCAATGCCAAATGGGGAGATTGTTGGAATTTGTTGTTGTCATTGATGTCAACATATTCCTTTATTGCAGAGAATTGGTATGTTGCAGATGAGCTGATGTAGTTTATTGGGTTTTGAGATACTTATCTCTAGTTGATTCAGTATGAGTTTCATGATGCTATGTGGTGATTTGGTTGAGTTATGAGGTATGGTATGTTGACTGGTTTTTCAGTATTCAGTGTCACAAAGTTGTGGTATTTGATCTATATTGCTCTAAAATGATTATATCTTGAGTTGCAGATTTTGGAGAGTGTTTGGGACATTCATGTGTGTCCTTTGATTGGATGGTTCATGATTTGTAACTTCACAAGCATATCTTTCAGTTTTTCAGTTGGTGTTCTTAAGCTCCGGTGATGAAATAATGATGATTCTTGTTATCTGAGTTGTTGTGGTGATTGCAGTGGAATTCATTTTGCTTGTTGATTTTATTTGATTGTGTGCTATGCATTTTGGTGGTCCACATTGATCGTGGTGTGCATTATTGAAGATTTTATTGGTCTAGTGGTATTCTTCATCTTATGCAACATATTTGGTGGTTTAGCTTGTTTCAGATGATCTTGGTGAATTATTTGGTGGTGTTGCATGTTCGAGGATTTTATTTGGTTCCATGCTATGTCCTTACCGAAATTGTATTGGTTCGGTTATGGATTTATGTATCGTGTGATGTAATTTTATAATTAGGTCTTATGTGTTGAGCCGACCTTAAGGTTAAGGTTGATGAATTGTATAAATGTATGTAATATTCATTTGTGAGAGGTATGTAGATTTTTGAATATTGTTTTGATCCTTCAGTCGTAGAGGAGATAAGAAAAGAAGTGTGAAGAGAAGAGTTGAGTATGTGTGCTTAACTAGAACTGTAATTAGGAATTTAGAGATGTTATTCCTTTAGTTCATGTAATCTAGATTGTTGTCTGATCTTTGTAAGACAGTGAGCCTTCCTCTAGGTTGTATCCCTTCTTATTTTTTAGTAGTGAGCTCTAGGAAGTGTGCTTGAATGCATGTGCATTCCCCATTGTAATATCTACACATACTACTATAGAGTATCATCATATTGTGGGTAGGTTCCCACGGTGGTTTTTCCCTTAACCAATTTTTCCATGTCAAAGATCCATGTGTTATGTGTGTTTTTGATGTGGTGTTTATCTTTGTTATTATTGTTCCTAATCAAACAAGAAGCTTTTGTTAATTTGGTTGAGTTTGGTGAAAACTGATTCGCCCCCCCTCTTAGTTTTCCTCCATTATTGTTGCCCTGCTATCAACAGAAATTACCCCTAACTTCCCTCCAAGATACTCAAAATTATCCTTAGCCAAAGGCTTTATGAAGATGTCTACAATCTATTCCTTAGTAGACACATACTCCAATCTGACTTCCTTCTCATTTACCTTATCTCTCAAAAAGTGAAACTTTATGGATATCTGTTTAGTCTTTGATGCGACACTAGATTCTTAGAAATGTTAATTGCACTTGAATTGTCATAGTAGATAGCAATAGGCTCATCATACACTACACTGATATCATTCAACATCAAATTCATCCATACCACTTGAGTACAATTATTTGCTACAACAATATACTTTGTCTCTGTAGTAGATAGGGAAAAAGAATTCTTTATTTTTCTCAACCACGAAACCAATCTTTTTCCCAAGAAAAATGCACCACCACTAGTACTCTTCTTGTCTTCCACATCTCCTACCCAATTAGCATCAGTAAAAGAACTCAAAGTAAAATAATCATCTTTAGGATACTAGAGACCAAAATCAAGTATTCCTTTCCAATATCTGAAAATTCTTTTGACAGCTGCAACATGAGATTCCTTAGGATCAACTTGAAATCTAGCAAAAAGACAAACTGCATTCATGATATCAGGTCTATTTGATGCAAATAGAGAAATCCACTAATCATAGATTTGTATCTAGTCTGATTTTCCTTAGGGGAATCATTATCTTTAATCAACTTACATCTGGTCACGATAGGAGTACCAACTAGCTTTGAATCTTCCAAACCAAACTTCTTCAACAACTCTTTTACATACTTGGACTGAGATATAAAAATTCATTTTTCTAATTGTGTGATTTACAAACCCCCAAAAAAATTCATCTCTCCAATCATAGATATTTTAAATTCATTTTGCATTTCATTAGCAAAATTTTTGCACAAACTACCATTCCCTCCAAAGATAATATCATCAACAAAAACTTCAACAATCAGAATGTTATCATGATCAATCTTGAAGTGCATATTACTATCAATAGTACCTTTTTTAAATCCTAGCTTCAGAAGATACTTATCCAATCTGGTATACCATGATCTTGGGGCTTGCTTCAGTCCATACAAAGATTTCTTCAACCAGAAAACCATATCTTCTTGGTCAGACAATCGAAATCCATCCAGTTTCTTAATGCACACCTCTTCTTCCAATTCACCATTCAAGAATGTTGACTTGACGTCCATCTGATAGACTTTGAAATCCTTGTAAGCAACAAAAGAAAGAAACAATCTTATAGCTTAAATTCTTACCATAGGGGCAAAATTTTCTTCAAAATCAATTCCTTCTGTTTGTGAATATACTTTACAAACAAGTCTTTCTTTGTTTCTAACAACTTCACCTTGCTCATTAAATTTGTTTCAAAAGATCAATTTGGTTCCAATTACATTTTTGTCCTTAGGTCTGGGAACAAGATGCCATGTATTATTATTTTTAATCTACATCAATTCTTCTTCCATTGCTTTTACCCAATGTTCATCTTTACATGCTTCATTTACATCCTTAGGTTCAATATTTGAAATTAAATAATACTCAACTTGATCTTCAACAATTCTTCTTCTTATTTGAATGTCTTTATTTCTATATCCTATGATCTGATTTTTAAAATGATTCAACCTTAGATACCTGGGAGTCTTAGGATTTTCTTGAATTTCAGACTCTTGTGTTCTTTCTTCAACACTTGTACTAGTTCCTTCTCCTTGAGGCACTAGATTATCCAGAATGATTTGGATTTGATTTTGGGTTTGAGGTTGCTTCCCTTTGTTTGCATTGTCACTCATATCATCTAAATCATATCCGCAAGATTTGGATTGTCTCTAATTGTTTTCACCAACCCTAACATTTGCACTCTCAACTATCTTTCTTAGTCTCTTATTATAATATCGATAGGCCTTGCTTTTGGTAGAATAACCAAAAAATATTCCTTCATCACATCTAGCATCAAACTTTCCTAGATCCTCATCCTTCTTGATATAATATTTACTTCCAAAAATTTGGAAATATTTAACAACAGGACCATGACCAAACTATAGTTCATAAGGAGTCTTATTGGTATCACTTCTGATATGGACCTGATTAAAAGTGTAAACTGCAATACACACAAATTCTCTCCAATAGATATGTGAAACATTTACCTCCAACATCATTGTCCAGACAGTTTCTTAAATGGTTATGTTCTTCCTTTCCACAACTCCATTTTGTTGAGGGGTTCTCAAAGCAAACAATTGTCTTCTTATCTCATGTTCTTCTCAAAATGCATTAAACTCATTGTAAGTGTATTCACCACCTCTTTCGGATCTCAGACACTTCATCTTCAAACCTATCTCAATCTCAACCATAGCCTATAAAATCTTGAACTTGTCTAGAGCCTCAGACTTCTCCCTCAATAAAGTAACCCACATTATCCTATAATAATCATCAATCAACAATATGAAATATATGTCCCCCTGCAAACTTCTGACTCTAGAAGGACCACACAAATTAGTATGCATGAGATTTGATAGGCCACTTGAACAATGATTCTTACTCCTGAAAGTAACTCTGGTTTGTTTCCCTAACTAACATTCCTTGCACATAGTGTTAGCAGGTTTCATCAACCTAGGAAGATATCTCACAGTCAGAGTAGAACTTATCTTAACAATGTTATCAAAATTCACATGACACATTCTTCTATGCCACAACCAACTTTGATCAACTTGAACAATCAAACATCTTTTACCAACACTATTTGAATGAAAGATATTACCTTTAGTCTTTGTACCTAATCCAATCTCAATTCTGGAACTACCCAAGCCTCTACACTTGCCATTCTTGAATTGAAGATCATATCCCTTGTCAACCATCTATCCAGCACTCAAGAGATTATGCTTTAGACCTTCTACATACAAGATATCATCAGTATTGTGCTTACCATCAAGAGAAATGGATCCTCTATTGTGGATTACACCAACTTTATCATCTCCAAACTTCACAATGCCACCTTCATACTTTTCAAAACTCACAAACTTACTCTTATCACCTATCATATGGTGAGAGAATCCACTATCAATCACCCATTCATCTTTCTCTTCAACTTGTGTAGCCAAATCTCTTTCCACAATAATGTAGCTAGCAGAGTCAGTAGGCATTGGATCATCTTCTTTGATAGCGATAAACACCCATTCATTATCACATGTGCCTTCTATATCAAATTCATCATTTGTCACACCTTCATTAGAAGAATAATAACATCTCTTTTAAAATCTAGGTCTATTCAGTTTTGACTTAAGAACTCTTTTTGGACACCTTGAGGAAAAATGACCTATCTTATTGCAAGAAAAACATTTAAGAGGTCATTTTCCTTCATACTTATTGGCTCCTTTGGGTAATCTCTTGGAAATAAGGGCTTCAAGCTCCTCAAGCTCTTTCTCTTCATATTCAATTTCCTTCCTCTCCTTCTCATATCTAGACATCTCCCTTGAAGAAATTTCTCCTAGATCATATCTCTGCTTATCCTTTCCGAAAATAATAGCCTTGAATACAAAATCTACCTTAGGAAGAGAATCACAAAACTTACTCATCTCAAAGGCTAAAAGATTACTAATCAACATGTCCCTGGTTACCTCTATCATAGTTCTGATTTCCTCAATAACATCAACTTTATGCTTGTAGGATGCAGGTAAATATCTGAGCACTTTAGCAACAATCTCTAATTCTTTTAACTTTCCACTGACATATCTGATATTGCACACAAGTTTATTCACCTTCTGCATGTAAGAAGTGATGTCCTCATCTTCTCAATCCTTAACATCTCATATTTTCCTTTTAGGCTCTAAAACTTGGCAATCTTCACATAACTATCACCTTCATACAAGGTTTCCAACTTCTTCCAGATCTCATGAGTAGTCTGCAATTCCATAACATTTATCATCTCAGAGTCAATCAAAGGACTCAACAATGCTTCCTTAGCCCTAATATTGTATTCTGCACTTTTGATCTCATCCAGAGTTGAAGAACCATTTGTAGGATTGGTATACTTTCTTTTAGTAATATCCCAGTAAGGTTCACCAATGAATCTTAGATGACACTCCACGTGACTCTTCCAAAGAGAGTAGTTGGTACCATCAAATCTTGGACTATCCTTCTTGTAAGTTGTCATCCTCGATCATCTCAAGCAATTAAGCTTGTTCGGAGGAACCTGCTCTGATACCAATTGATGGAAATAGGGAAAACAACTGAGAGGGGGGGTGAATCAAGTTGTCAAAAAAACTCACACATCTTAAAATTATTCTTAGATCAAATAATTAAATGTGAAAGCATTGTTGGTATTTTCATGAAGATTGCATTAATGATATGTTATGTTTTGATTGATGTTAATTAACTGGTAATGATATTGTTGTTATTGTTGATATTGTCTTATAATCGGTAGGAAGAGCTTTATGAAGGATATTGTAAACCGGTATGTAAGTTTGTGAGTTGAAGCGGTAACTGGTGTACAAGGTTAAACCCTATCTATTTAATGTAACCAGTAAACCCTACCAGTTGTTTCTGTTAAACCCTAACCAATTAAGGTTGTTGAACTAGTTATGTTGGTTTATGATCTGATGTTGAGTGGTAATGATGGTGACACATATGGTCATTGTATGAAGACAACTTCAAAAAAAATTTGGCACGTTTGTTTGTCTAGGGAATGAGCAAAGTGTATTGCATCTAATGCAAAGCACGTGATGAGTTACGGAGCTCGATGAAGTGGTAATCAAGGAGCGGTTGAGGTTTTCTTAATTGATGTGTTGAGATTTCTATGAAATCCAATGGTCATACTTGTACCAACTTGTTTGTAATCTTGATGAGAGAATTAGTTTTTTGTTGTATTACCCACCTAATTGATTTGTATTTTAGGTTGATGAAGTTGTTTTGTTTAGCATTGGCAAGAGTTAGCTGAAATCAGTTAAGTGTGTGGTTGCCAAACTGGATAATGAGTTTGCAGTTTGAGTAAAGGCAGATAGGAGCTTAAAAGGATTTGATCAAGAAAGTGTAGTGCTATTTAGACATATCAAGAAAACTCTTGTTGTTCTCTAACAATTACAATAGAATTGAAATCCCCTAACCAGGTAAGCTTTAACAAGCTTGGTTACTTATTAAATCCTCTAACAAGGTGATCCATTAGATTGGATTTTCAAATCATCTACTAAGGTTACTCCTTATAGGGTATTTTCTTCTAACAAGGCATTTGTAGTGAATCCCTTAACCAGGTGATTCCTAACAGGATTAGTTCTTAATAGGACTTTTGTAAAATCTTTAACAAGCTTGGCTCCTAACAGGGCAAACTTTAGAAGAGTTCAAATATTATCTTGTGAGTCCCATCTCAGTGTGGTTTTTACCTATTTGGGTTTTCCACGTATAAATACTTGTGTCATGTGGTGAATTATTTTGTGGTTATGATCTTATGGTTGATTTGATTAACTACTTAACTATTCTGATAAGGCATGATAACCAAAAGCATTGTGAAAAGGAATATGTTGACATATGATAAAGAATTTGGATGTTTACAAGTTTGATGTTGTTTACTATTAAGTTGATGTAACAGTCAACCGGTATTCTTATGAGCATTGATCTTAACAGTGGTATTTCATTTGATAAGTTTACTTTGTGTGATTGAGATTGAGATTGGGAAGTTTGTATCAATTTTTCTATTTACTGATTCACTCCCCCCCCCCCGCGCCTCTCAGTAATCTACTGGATACTTATTCTTTCATCATACCATCAAGCATAAATCATCAACACATCATAAACATACATAACACCAAGACTTTTTTATGTGGAAACCCCTATTAGGGGAAAGCCACTGTGGGGGTACACCCATAATATAGGTATAATCTATTAGAATTATTACAATACAGAATGCACATGCATTTAGGCACACTCCCCTAGAGCTCACTACTCAAAGAAAAAGGCTCACTTCTTGTACATACAATCACGGATCACATTCAAAAATAACAAACTCTAAAATAACATCTCCTTAATGCCTAGTTCAGTTCCATTGAAGAACAAAACAACTTTCTTCTTCACACTACTTCTCTACCTTCAAAAGATGTATGCATTCAATGCACATACACACTCCCACTCATCCACACTATGTGCGACTACAAGATTATTACACTTATTTATACATGACATCAACCTTGAAGAAATCATCAAGGCCGGCTCAACACTCACCACCTAATTACAAAAATACAACCATGCTCAATACAATATTACATGCAGACCAAGAAATGTTGGTCAAGATAGCACGGACCCAAATCTTTTGTCTTGAACACATTACACCTCCAAGAATTACGCCTTGAGCATCCACAATACATTACAAACATCCAATCAACCAAAAACAATAAAGAACACCAATGTAGCAAAGAAATAAATCAATTACAAGCTCAATGATCAATGCAGACCACCAATACAAAAGGCACATGAACCATCAACATCCATAAGCATCATGAATGACCATAGCAACATCCGCACCAACACAAATTACTAGAATCACTAGCATCTTCATACCGAACCTCAGGAACACTAATTGCAATGACTATCAACCTTGAAAAATCACTCGTGGACCTTGAAACCACAAACCACTTGAATTGATGACACACACCAACATTCCATACATACCTCCAAATTCGTAGAACAAGATATTACAATGCAGATCAAAATACTGAACACTATCACCACTGAACAATGAAAAACTAACCATAACACAAATACCCATAACTCAGACAAATCTCCAAGCAGACCTCTGAAACTTGAGCTAAATCAACTACAAACAACCCTCTACAAACCCTTTAATCTACAAACTCTGATCTTCATCATACTTACTATGCTAAGAAAACTAACTCACTAAACTTCACAGCATCACTATCTCGGACAAAGAAATATGTTGACATCAATGACAAGTACAACGCAACTCTCAAATATCTCTCAAGCAGAAATTTGCAACATTCTACCAACAGGAGAGAGGAGAGAGTTAGATAGAGAGATGAATGAGAGAAGGGAAGAGGGAGAGTGATAGGAAGAGAGAGGTTTGGACATGGAGAGAGATAAAGAGAGTGAAATAGAGATAGAGAGAAAATTATAATAGGAGCTTAGTGATTACTGAAATTTGACTGTCTAAGAGATTATAAGATCTAGATCTCGGGGAGAGAGAAGAGAGTGAAATAAAGAGAGGTAGAGAGCGATAAAAAGGAGAGAGATAGGAAGAAAGATAGGTCTAGATCTTGGGTGAGACAAATAGCATGAGATAGAGAGATAGCAAGACAATGATGATGGAAGCCCACTAATTATGAAAATTTGACTATCTAAAAAATTATAAGATCTCCTAAAATCTAGAATCTACATTATGACTCCTATAGATCTGAAACCACTCTCAAACGTCCTACAATATATACATAAAATAAACTTAAAGTATAAGAAATATAAATAAGATACAAATAAAATATATACAAACAAAAATATATTATGCATATATACTAATAAAAACAAACCAAGGGAATAATGCTTAAGGAATTAACATTCAAGGCCATGTTCCTTTTCTAGCTTAATGTAAGCAAAATGTGTACATATTTTTCTTGCTAATCATAACAAATGTTTTTTTTTTTTAAATGCATACGCATTTTTAAAATCACATATGTGTTTTGTCTATGTTAGGCATTTTTTCACTAGTGCCAACTATTTTGTTCACCATCTTAGTGCACTTACCCCAATGTGGAAGTTTACATACCTTTATATGCAAACTGATAGGCTTTTACCATGGTGGCCATCTGGATTAGGCTCAATTCCTCTTGTATGTTGTCTCAAAGGCCATTAATGTATTGTACAACCTTCTCTCTCCTGTATTCACTGTGTACATTCCTAATTATCATTTTCTAGAATTTGTTAATGCATTCCTTCACTATCTTCTCCCTGTACCATAAATTTTGGAGCTTCTTCAGTAGCTATGTCACTTCATGATCCATGCTTTCCCTCTCTGATTTTGATCAGACTACAATTATTTCCACTGGATGGTAGCATGCCCTTTTATCTTTGTTTTTGTGAACCTTACTTTCTCTGAAGCTTCTATCTCCTCAAATTTAAAGTATTCATCCATCTCATCAATCTAATTAATCAGTTATTTTATATTTTGGCTCTTAACATAGATTGGTATCTTGATCCTTAGTCATTTTCCAATCTTTGCAATCGCCTTCATCATATAGCTCTTGCATCCTTGGCTATTTGTCATCATTATTCTCTTCTAGTCTTAGGTATATACCCTTCCTCTAGTCTTCCTTAATGGCATCCACATGATTCTTCATAGTTATCATCATGTCAATCATCTCAATACTTTCAGTGACATTAGTCAATATTGGAATCCTTCTTGGTGGCATCTTTCCTTTTGATCTAAGTATGACTGTCTCATGTCACTAATCTAATTTAGAGTTGCAACTGCCTCACCTTGGTGATTAGTTGACAACCCTTGCAACCTTGTTTAGCACTTCTGAATGATGAGAGGAAGGGGGGTGAATCAACATATAATAAAACTTAACCAATTTAACCAATCAATTATCTTTCATTCTATTTACCACATGTGTAGAAGTAAAGATCTAAAAAACACAATAGCAATCACAAATGAACACCAAGATTTTATCTAGAAAACCCAATGAAGGAACAACCATAGTGATAACTATCACACTATATGAAAAATAGGTTACAATATTTTAGGCTCAAGGCCAAGGAAGCTCACTACTCCTGATATGGACTTGCAAGACTGAAGCACACAACCTTAGGAAAAGATACACGAGACTTGTATTAATTAGATGCATAATCTTAGGGAAATATAGAGATTTGCAAACACTAAAGATCACTTCTTCAGGGAAAGAAAAAAAGCATGTAAGATTATATTAATAATATAATTGAATTGTTGAGAACCACATCCTATGATATGCTGATTGCAATCCATTGCTAATACATAATTGAAACTACCTTCATTATTGTTCAACTACACTTGAACACCTTCACACTTACACAATATCACTTAATCACACTACTACAACTTATCTAAATATTAATGATGTCTTCGCTTCACATGAATAAAGTCATTTCCTGTAATCAGTAGATTCAACATTCTAGATTGTTCGTGGTCATCTAGTTTTGTATCTACTGGCCCA
Source organism: Cryptomeria japonica (assembly GCF_030272615.1). Classification (NCBI taxonomy): domain Eukaryota; kingdom Viridiplantae; phylum Streptophyta; class Pinopsida; order Cupressales; family Cupressaceae; genus Cryptomeria; species Cryptomeria japonica. Next base: position 541,736,871 of record NC_081411.1, read on the forward strand.
TGTTTGGGACTATTTTTGTGAACATGAAAAGTTGTAGGGGTATTCATTTTATGGGAGGAGGGATAAAAATAGAATGGAGCCATCATCATTCTAGAAATAGGAACAAAACAAGGAGTTGTGGACTGAAATTATGGATGGCGATCTTGCACCTTAACTCAAAACTCTACACGACCAGGATCCCAGGAAGATGGAAGAGTTTGTGAAGGCCTTGCAGAAAGGTATTCTTAGTGTTTATGGTGCTAAATTCAGGATAGATGAGCCTTTCATAGTACAAATTACAAGCTTAAATATGGAAGGAAAAAAGTTCTACAAAGAGAGGAAGGCCTCAGACAAAGCCTTGTCGGTTTTCTTTGACAATCAGAGTGAAATAGATAGAGTAAGGAAAATGGTTGATGGGGGCTACAACAGAAATGACCTCATGAAGTTTTGGGAGAACATGGTGGAGGTTATAATGAGGTACATCACTTTAGACAACCATTATGCTAGCTTTTTGTCCTATCATTTCGCCATTTTAAATCATTTTAGGCATGATAGGAGAGTTTCTTTGCCTTTTTATTTATTATCCTTACTTGAACATAGTCTTTTAAATCATGCCAAAAAAAATGGGAACCCTATTTTGCATGAGGGATTAATCCTTCTTATTATGGAATACTCCAAAGCGCATGAGGTCAAGCCTTCCCCTGATGCCAACAACCCTAAATCCCTAGCTAGCCTTGATGTGCATAAGGTTTTTGACACCGAGTATGATGAGGAGTTGGGTGAGATGGCCATGGATTGGTGTGACCTCCATGTGTCTAATGACTCAAAGTATCAACCTTAAGAGGATGAGGGACCCTTGCAGAAAGATACTCTCAATACAAACAATAGCAGAAAAAGAAAACCTCCCTAGAAAAACAGCTATAAGTTCAAAACCCCCCCTTCTAAACATCAAGAGTTGCTCCCTCGGAGTTTAAAAAAGGAAAAAAATGGGAAAAGAGGCAGAGTCAAATGGTAAAGGGGAAGATGAAATCAAACTAGATATCCCCCTTAATATGGACCTGAGAGAAAACAAAAAAGAAGAAATGGATTTTGAAGTGCTCTTGGCTAATTCCACTATCAGCCAGGAGAAGTGCTTTCATTGGGTGAATAAGGAAATTGCCTTCTTAAAATAGGGCATTAATAACATAATCAACACCTTTACAGATAACCCTATGCCAAACAAAATTGAAAAGCTCCTAAGAATGACAAAAAACTAGCTAAAGATGTGAGGGTTATGAAAACTAAGCATGAGTCTAGAATTTCTCATTTGGTAAAAAGTATAGAGGAATTAAAGGGAAATCTTAGAGGCTTGGTGGAAATAAGAAAAGAGGCCATGAATAATAGTGTGGAAGGTCTCAAAAGGGTAAATGAGAAAATTTTTATTTAGAGAGCCCAACCTCTCAGTAGTGTTATGCCTTCAGCCACCAAGTCATCAAAGAAGAATTTGGAGACAAATTCATAGGGTGTGGATATGCAGATTTCTACTAGACCCTCAACCAGGACTAAAAGAAAGAACCAAGATAGGAGAAGTACAAGATTCATCATGGAGGAGATTGAATAAACAAACAAGAATATAATCTAGAAAAATATTGAGCTCATGCAAGCTCTTGACTAGCTTTTTGTTTGTGTTGGTTGTTGTTTAGCTCTAGTTTCTTTGTTTTTGTTAGGCATTGTGGGGTGTTTCCCCTATTTCTAATTTAGTTTGGCTATTGTTTGTACTCTGGTTCACTACTGGTTTTATTTTCATATTTTTGGATTTGGGTTTTAGGTCCCTGTAAAATCCGTTTTATCTAAATAAAACACTTATCTACATTCCTCCAAAATGATATTCATCATTTATATACCATTTGCAATCAAAATAACATCAATAAGGTTGGCCTAATTTGTCATAACATGTATATATAAATAGTCAACCCAAAAATAATCTTCAAGGAAATGTAGAATGTATAATTCAAGGCATGTGAAGCATCACAACATATCGTCACACCTTCCTATCCATCCAAAATTGACACTTGTAGTTTTTCATTCTACTACACATACCAAAACATCATAGGTTGGCTCCAAGAGATAAATATGTTAATGCCCAGTGACTAGACTAATTCAAAACATGATGCAAACCACAAAAAAATTATTACCAATGCACCACATAGCATCATTCGACAAAAACATATCAAGATCAACAAATCATACAACCAAAATTAATGAAGGCAAAGGAATTTTTCCTACAAACTATCACTTTGTCACTATAGAAGATGATACACAAAACAACATTACTTTAATTGTAGATCAAATGAGAACCTAGAAATTGAGATATATTCATCATTTATATCTACCAACATCATATTATAATCACAAGAACTAATGAAGCAATGTGAACAAATATTTTGATCATACTCCAATAGATTGTTCACTAGAATAATCACACTTAGTCAATACCAACTACGGATCACTGAGATCTTCTCTAAAGCTCTAAAAAATCCATAATAAAACTAGATATATCATCTAAATCATCCACAATTAATTTCCACACATTTGCATTTACACTAAACTAATCCTTTATTATTGCACTATCTTAACATGTATCTAGACCAAGGATATCAACAAGTTTTACATCTATGACAACACAATATCAAAGTTGCAACAATCTCCTCCTTTGTCATTGATGGCAACATTTGTGCCAACACAGAATATCACTTATCTTATCTTATACATAATGAATTCTCTCCCCCTTTGACATCAAGGACAAAAGGTGTAGATCCTCAACACAACACAAAATTAATCTACAAAACTTCAACATTACTCCCCTTATCTACAACAACTTATCAAAAAGAGAAATACAACTGAAAGCCAAAACTATACTCCAAACATCATGCACTTATCTACATGTATACATGAGAAAAATTATCTTACCAATAGGATCTTAAGAACCTTGTAGAGTTGGAGGCATGATGCCTTTATGAATAATCTTTAGTTGTGTCTAGGTAATCTTCAATTCCTTTCCTCCATTATCCAACAATGTACATTGACTCTCATTCTTCAACAAAATATCCTTAGCCTCTTTGTAGCTAACAAGAACATTTTTTATAGTCTTCAAACAACTTAACCATGTGGATGAGCTTTCGATAAACCACATCTCTCAAAAAAATAAATCATTTCTTGATCTCATCCCTTTGATTATTTAGTAGATTTAGTTTTAAATATGAATTCTCCAATCGATCTTTTCTATTACTATCTACATCCTTCTTCAAATATACTAACCCAAAAAGTTATACAATCTATTCTTTCATAATGTCTATTTGTCTTTTAATCTCCTTAGTGGATACTAACCATTGATGAAAAAACTAGTAAACAACCACTACATCATCCCTAATCTTTTCAAACACACTTGTGTTATTCTTTAGTTAGGTGTGTACATTTATGCACCTATCCACTAACTCTTTTACTCTCTTCTCCTCTACTCTCTTCTCCACATATTTCAAAATTGTTTCTTTCAAGTTAGAAGCATGATAATTTAAACCATTAATTATGACCCATGACCAGTTTTCATCACTCAAAGACTCATCTAGCATAACCTCTGGAAGTTTCTCATGAAGAAATTCATTATATCATTAGTCAATTGTGTGCACTCCACCTATGACATGATAAAATTGTTTTGTGTTATGTGATGGAGAACATCACCCAAATGTAACATGTGAAGGGGTGACAAGCCGTTAAGGTCCTTCTAACCTTGGGACATAGGTACCTGAAGTACCTCAATAATAATTACTAGTGCAAAGCTCATTTGTAACTATAACAATTTTGATATAGAATCTCTAGAGGGTCTAGAAGATTCTCCACCACACATACTTCTTCTCTCTTCCTCTCTTCCTCTGTTCCCTTCTCCTTCTTCACTAGATGCTTCTCCTCCTTCTCTTTTGCCTTCTCCTTCTCCTCCATTGTCTCCTTCTTCTCTATCTTCTCCTTATCTTTTTTCTTTTGTATAAACACTTCTGCAACATTCTCTGCATTCTTATCTACATACATCTAGTCATCTAGACAACTTTTTGGACCTACATCCTCACCTGTCTACTCCTCTGTTTTCTTTTTTGGATCAACTCCACTACTACCTACAACATGAGAACTCCCTTATATACCATTTCCAATGTTTTTCTTCTCCGGAGAAGAAGACAAATTCCTTTTCAACTCTTCTACCACCTCAATTGCTACATCTTCAATCTACATGACCATCCTCTGAGACTCATTTTAATCAACTCTCATTATGATGTCTACTCTTTATTTTGCTCTAAATTTTGTATTAATATCCTATACAATCTTGACTCTATTACCCTTAGATAAATGTTTCCTCACCATGTTTAATACCCATATCCTCACATTGGACTCTTTTATCATTGCATCCTTCCTTCTTGATGTCATAGATTCTAATAACTCCTTAGGAAACTTATAGACAATATCACTAATAGTCTTATTAAAAGTTATCAACTATTTTATAATAGCCTTTTCTATTTTCTCTCTATCAACTAAAGGGGAGTCATTGTATAACCCTACAGTCATAGCCAAAGAATTATGTACACAAATAGCGTATACCAAACTATCAAAGTCAAGTGATTGATAATCGACATCAACCAAAGGGGTTCCTATCTTCTTCTTTTTTCCCTTTGTTTTCATTGATTCTTTTTCCAGGTTTGGGTCTCTACCAAAGAGACAAGAGTTTTCTTCCCTCAACTAAGAGGCACAATGTCCTCTTAACTCTCATCATCTTCAATTCTTGTTTTTGTACTTGCAGGCCTCTTCCTAATTACAAACTGATCCTTTTTAACTTCATCTATGTTGTTTCTCTCAAATTCCTCAACAATAGGATTTGGACCTTTCTTTCCTCTTTTCTCCTTATGTTATGTCTTTTTCCTTTCTTTTCACTTGTCACAGATCTAGATGGGGTTTCAAAGGAACCAATCTTTACCAAAGGAGAGGAAGAAACTAACCTAGTCCTCCTCAATACCTACTTACCAAAAAATTCTTCTAATGTAGCTATATTTATCTTTTGGTGAAGCTTCTCCATTCTCTTTGCATGTCTTTTATCAACTTTCTCCTTGATTATTTTGTTCAAGATCTTTGTAGTTGTTCCAAACTTCTCTTTATTTGGATCAATCAACAACTTCAATAAAGTATGAATGTTCTTTTCAAATTATTCTAGAGATACATCATAACATAACTTGTAAAACCATGCAATTCTTGGTTGAATAACCTCTATGTGAAATAGTCTCTAATCACCTAAAAAGTGATTTCATTATTATATTTTTTAATTAATTCATCAAGGATCCTCTCTACCTTGCATCTTGTTGTGAATTTATTTGAACCAACCCCAATATTATTTGTAGTATTCATATGTATCATTGTTAAAGCTTATAATATAATGTTTGATTTGTACTCGAATAGGATGAAACTTGTCCCACACCTTATTCGCTATGCCAAGAAGCTCATTCGGAAAAAATGAAAGCCAAACATATTATCAAAGATCTATACCTTGTTGGCATTCTACACTCTTATGAGAATAGTTGATGTTGTCATTGATGGCAACCAACTGGCAACCCACCGGCAATAGGTTTCTACATGCACCGGCAAGCGCTTACACTGGCATTCAGATTACATTGGCAATAAAGCACACCGACACTCAATCCGACATGGGATAAAGTTTTGTTTATATGAATTGTTTTGTAAATGTAATTATCTTTTGTAAGCCGACATGGTATATTGTAAAAGACTCATGTATGTATGAGATCTTATAGGTCATTTTGATATGAGATTGATGTGAGATGTAATAGATGATATGATATGTATGGTAGAAGATAATTGTTTAGTGGCAGTGAAGGTTTTTGGTTAAGGTATCTATCTGAGCTTAAACCGATACTGAACCTGGCATTAGAGATGTTGTTTTGAGCAGTACATTGTATTGGATTTTATTATCCATTTTGTAGTCAGTGAGACTCTTATTTGAGCAGTGAGCTCTAGGCTATTGGCCTCCCTGCATGTGCAGGCCCCTATTGTAAGTAGTATTTATTCATTGGCTAGTGAGTAAATATTATGGGTCACAAATCCCACTAAAGTTTTTCCCACACTGGGTTTCCTCGTTAATATATCTTGTCTTATGGTGTGTTTCTATGTTGTCTCTGTTATTTGTGTTTACTGCATTAATTCTTATTTACCGATACACTGTTTTGGGTTGAAAAGTTATAAATAAGTTTAAATATTCTACTAACCGGTTAGACATTGATTCACCCCACCCTCTTAGTTCCTTTGGGACTATCATTGAATCTAACAATTGGTATCAGAGCTCGGTCCTCTATTTATAAAAGCCTAACAACTTGAGGAAGATTCTAAAACTGGTATAGATGGAGAACTTAAGAAAATAGTTGGGAGGAGCTCTTGAAGATTTTGATGCAAAAATATTGAAGAATATCAAACTTGAAGATGATCTGAGGATCGCACAGGAATTCATAAAAGGACTACAAGAGAACTATCATGCCCAAACTTTTGGGCAAAAAATGAAACAACAAATTTTATTTTTTTAAACAACATAAACTCATAACATAGTCTACATTAAAAGAGATCAATAAAGTTTTGTCTTAACTAAGATGTAAATAGAGTTGTTCTCTAAAGTTGGATTGATTAACTAAATCAAATAAGTGACATTAATTAATGGAGATTAATTATTCTCAAGAGGGTTGTCTTATTTCAATTAGTTAATTTAATTATCTTAAAATAAGCCATCGTTAAATAAAGTCGCAAAATATTTAAATATCTAAATCGCCTTGAAATCATTTTTGACCAAACAATGATAATGCAATCTTAAATTTTAAATTAATTGATTGAATGCACACCAATTTCATTATTTAAATCTAACCGTTAAAGGCTCAAATTTCATAATGTCATTAGTCAAATAAATCCAATTTTATACTATAGTAAATTTTAATATTTCCCTAACCCTTTTATTTTGACGAGATAATTCATTTGGCCAATGTTGGTCTCAAGGGCTTGTAATTCATAAAAATAATTATCAATTTCGCTTTATAAATTCTCTTTTTTTTTTTTGATTTAAAATATAACTTAACGTCCACAATTAATCAAAGATATCAATTAACTATAGAGTTTCCCTAATTAATTAAATTAAATTGATTAAGTGAATAATGTATCCCATTAACATTAATCTCCATTTTAAACCCCTTTAAAATAACTATATCAAAATTTAATTCTTTTAATAAAAAAAGAGTGTAACAATTCAACTATTAAATAGCCCTAAATATTAGATATAATTTGAAGGCTTAATTCAAATTTTCCCTCCCCTCAATTTCACATGCGAACCCTAAATTTTAAAAATGCTCCAAAAGACTAAAAATGCTTTTATTATTATTATGCTAACCCTAACCCAAAATTGGGTTAGGGTTGCACTTCCTCCTCTTTTTTTTTATATTTAAAATCCCTTTCCTTTTTTTTTTCTTTTTTTTTTCTATTTCTCATACCCTAACCCGAAAAGTGTTAGGGTTTATTATATTGTTTTTTTCTTGTTTTCATGGTGTGTGTGTGTGTGTGACTATGTAGGTACGGGGTCGGGAACGGTAGCCATGGGAGGTGTGGAGCGGCGAGTTTGAAGAAGGGGGGAGGAGGGAGAGCGGCGGCATTCACGGGGGAACCCATGGTGGTGGCCCTGACGCCGCCCACTGTGGACACCCATCGTGGTGGTGCCGACGCCACCCATTGTGGTTGCCCACAGTGGCAGACTCGGCTCCACCCACTATGGGTTTCCACAGTGGTGGCGCCAACACCACCCACTGTGGTTGCCCATAGTGGTGAAATCGGCTCCGCCCACTGTGGGTTTCCACAATGGCGGTGCAGCCCACGACACCTCCCGTAAGGATGGCAGGGGGTAGGGTTTCGCCCCCCCCCAAGACATTATTAAGTTTTTTTTTTAATTTAATTTTTTTTCTTAAATATATTTATATGTATAAATATATATATATATATATATATATATATATATATATATATATATATATATATATATATATATATATATATATATATATATATATATATATATATATATATATATATATATATATATATTAGGCTCATAATGGTTAAAGTCTCCCTTTTTTTTTACAACAATGTATTTTCTCTTGGCAGCTATACTAACAGCAACCTAAAATAAATAATGTTTTATTTTTTTTTATTTCTCTTGCTTATAGATTAATAATCTAAAATGTACAACAAAAGTAGGAAAATGATAGAAGTAAGAGAAAAAATAAATAAATAATAGAATTAGTTATGTCTGCAGGGCATTTTCAACTTCATTTATATGCCTATAGTAAGGGTAAACTTTCATGGTTCTGCTTTAGTTTTTTGTTTATTTTATTTTATTCTATGTAAGCTAAAATGACAACAACAACAACATTCTATATTGCAGGAAAATACTCAGAATACATTTCATTTCTCCTTTTTTTTTTTTGAAAACATACAGCAAAGACTTTATTAACAGGCTTAGCTACAGCAATACCTATTCTTCCTTTGTCAGTCATACTCACAACAAGCTACAGATTATAAATCAGCTTTATCCCCCCCTTTTTTTTGTTCTAAGTAAATATAAAAAGACAGTAAGCAAGCAACATGTAAATATTGTAGGAAATACCTAGATACACATTGCATTTATTTTCTGTATTTCTTTATTAAAATTTTAGGGATGCAAAATGACAGACTTCATTTTGAGACAGAAATAAACAAAGTTAATAGTAGACTAAATAGATTACAGAACTTAGATACTTTTCTCATATGATATTTCAAATGCTATAATCAACTTTTAAAATGGGAGGGAATAACCCCAACTAAACTCTCATTTCAATGATGAGGACTTAAATACAATAATACATCTCTCCACACAAAAAATAAAACCACATACAGCTCCTTATTTACATTTCTGCAACAAACCATAAAATTATATTTTGCTTTTATGCATCTGAATAAAAATTTGTAACCAAACAAATCTGCAACTCCTAGTTTCCTTTTCCAGCAACCTGCATACAAAATTTTAGGGCTGTGACCATGGGGTGCTCACCTCCCAGCCTAGGCTTACTAGAAGCCACCCCTGAGCTTGGAGAACCAAGACCTAGATGGGGTTACAATCAAGCAACACAACAAGCAAAGGGGAAAAATAACACAACAGACACATCCCTTCCCAAGCTAAAACTCCATCATAAAATGTGATGTCTTACTAGGGTGGAAGTGGACCAAGTACCCTAGGGGAGATTCTGCTAGATAGAACTCACAGCCAACTCATGGAATCCATGAAAACATAACCAAAAATCATTCTCAACCCCTACACCCTTATGACCCCCAAAAAGGCAAACATGCCATATTTGCTCCCCTTATGACCCCCAAGTGAAATGACACAAAAGAAAGAAGCAAGGGTCACATGGACAGACCCTTGAGATTACTCTCATAATGAGAGCCTCTCACCCTAAGGCTGTCAAGCTCCTTCCACCCCCAAGACCAATCTGTCCTCCCAAGGAAAGGATGGTCTTGAACACTCCCCAAGCACAACAATACATAAAACATAAATAAGCAAGAAATCACATAAATTTTTACAAGTACAACACAAATAAAGAATGCAACAATTTCCATTCAAGCATTCTAGAACATATTCATATTTACATAAGAAGGAAAAGATAACACCAACCTTGAACTGCCAAGGGAAATCTAGGGGAAAGCTTGATGAAGAGCAGCCCAATCCTCAATCTTTTCTACAACCCTTAGCCAAATTTTCTATCCCCAAAACTGATTTTCCTCCAAAAATTTCTCCAAAAATCTCCAAGGATGGAGAGTGGTTGATTAGCTCACTAAGCTTCCATTTCTAGAATAAGAAGGCCTCTCTCACTCCTTCCAACCTCTTGGATAGAGTGAGGGATCCCCCATTGGATTGGTCTTCCCTAGGTCTTACACACTCCCTAACCAAGGCACCTAGAGAAGGGAAATGAAATGGGGAAGAGGGATTACACCCATCAAGAAGGTTATCCTACCAAGGATGGCACTCCTATAGATGGAATTCGTCCATCTTGGGAAAACCACTTTTTGGGGTGGTTAAACAAGCCCTAAGGGAAAGACACATGGCCAATTTTGGCCTTCACCCATAGGTACCCCATGAGGCCTAATAGAAATGCTCTAAAATTGACTCTAGGAGTTGATTTGACCCTTAGAAAGTCCACCTAATGTTAACCTACGGGTCAACTCTGAGTTGACCCTCCTTGTGGCTCATTAACCTAGATTTCTTGGTTCCTTCAAGGATAATTAGGAGATATAACAATTAACAAAAAATAAAACTCTCCAAAAAGGTGACATGACAAATTGCCAACACAACATACTACATAGGTGTCAAGTGACACTACAAAATAATTCCACATCATAAATACACACATGGAAATTGTCCCTTAAATGATTTAAACAATTCAATACATACAATTTACACTCATGCAACATTTTACATTTACGAATACAATACAATACATACGGGGTGTTGCCTCTCCAAATAGACAACCCCTAGTTTTACGAACGCACATAGGCCTAGGCTTGATTCTCCATAATATTTCCATGGTCACATGGATAATTTCTTGCACATCTAAATTTAAACATTAGTACTTCCCAATAGCCTCATACAGTATAAAACACATAATTAGAATACAATACAATCATTCTGCACAGAATTGACATTATAAAATACGATTGTCACATATCAAAGCAATTCATCATAATCCTCAATATTGATCCATTTACAAGATATGCAAACATATTTCTAGCATTATAACAAATCTTGAAATTCAGATAATAACATATATCATCTCAATGTTACCCTATTGTAGGATCATATAAGATTCTATAACCACAAGGCATAGAAATGAAGCATCAATATATATCAATATTACCAAATTCATGGGACCATATAAAGTTCTATATCCATAATGTGTCAAAACAAGCATCCATAATAGTTCCAATATGAAAATAACTGAAGAGATAGGATGGGTCGGGGTAGGGCCTCACAAGAACCTTGTTATAGCACAAAATAAGAGAAAGGAACTTCATGAGAAGATGCAGAATGATGATGATGAAAAAGAAACTCTTAGAGATATTGCAAATAAGTTGAGACAAGAAAACAATAATATAAAGAATGAAATGCAAGATATGACTATGAGGTTATGTAAGGATATTGAAGATAGGAAGAAAAATGAAGAAGACTTGACTAGGAGACTTAATGATGCAGGAAATGAAAATCTAAGACTTGGTCATGAAAATGATATGCTAAAGATAGATTTGATTCACATGCAACATGATAAGGAGGAGCTTACAAGACAAGTTGGAATTCTGGAAAATGAGTTGGTCACTACAAATGAACATAAAGACAAATTCAAGAAAAGTTCAAAAAAACTTGATGACATGCTTAAAAAATAGAAACCTGATGGAGATACAAATGGACTTGGATTTGAAATTGGAGAAAGTTTCGGTACTGCAAATAATCAAGATCAGAACAAACCGGTAAGACAACCTAATGCTTATAAATTTAAGGGGAAATGTTTCAATTGTAATAAATATGGTCATAGAGCAAATCAGTGTAGATTTAGAAATAATCAGAATACAAACTCACCCACCGGTCAATGTTCCAAATGCAACATAGTTGGTCATAATTAGGAAAATTGCAGAATGAATGTGAAATGCTATGTTTGTGGAAGATTTGGGCATTTATCTAATCAATGCAGATCACAAACCAGTCAAGGATATGGAAAGGCTATTCAGATGAATAATGTAACTTGTTTTGAATGTAACAAGATTGGACATATTGCAAAATTTTGTAGAAGCAAGAATACACCAACGAACAATAAAGGATCTAGTTTGAAGGGCAAAAAAAAGGTAAATGAAGTAAAGAAAGAATTTTCAAAACAATGGATTAAGAAGAGTGATTAGAGAACTAATGAAACTATCTATGCACCAGTAGAACGGAGTAATCCTCCACCGGCAAGAGATTCTTCATCTAACCAAGGAATAATCCTTAGGGGGTGTGTGTGTGAAAAAGTGAAATAAGTCTGATAGCTGCAAGACACAACACTTCAATTAAGTCATTACATGTATGGTTAGAAAGATATAAGCATGAATAATAAAAACCATGACAAATCGACTAATTGCCTTCTAAAAGATGTAAGTATAAGATTTATCTCAGATTAGTATAAGCAATACTAGTGACTAGACTACACCAAGATGAAGGATTTAATCTATATGAGTATGAGATTAAGCTAAATGGATGCAAGATGGATGAAAGATTCAAGAAATATGGATTCAAGCAATAATGGATTCAAGCAATCATGAATAAACTAAATATAGAAAAAGAAATTAAACTAAGATGTTGTTGGCATATGTGCAGAGTATGATGACATGATGATACTGTATGTTGTCATTGATGTCAATATGTTGAAGAGTGAACCGGTATATTGAAGTAAGCAACTGGCAAGAGAACTGGTATGATGTTGTGAACTGGTATATGTGAAAAGTGAAGTAGTATGTTTGTCCAAGTGAACCGGTATGTTGGAATGTGAACTGGTATATGGAATGTTTTGTATCAAGGTTTCATATGGTATGACTACCGGTTGGTAGTCTCAGCTTCAGGGTTTCCAGTTGAAGTGTTCTATGCCTATGTGATTCAACCAATGACATCGTATGATGAGTTAGCATTGTAATGAAGAACAGATTGTGTAGCCACATCAGTGTTGTGTGCATGAAGGATCTTGTATGAAGGAGACTGATACTATCTATCTCGGGAATGTGCGAAGTCTCTGTAAACGGTGGAGAATGCATGATGGGTTATCAGCCTCCAAAAAGCGGTGAAGAACGAACGTTGGAGAACATCTTGAGATTCGTTCAAGGCTATTGGATTTGATGCAGTGTGATTAATGGTCAGGATTGAACCGACTGAATTGCTTAACCTAAATGTTTAGGGTTTAGGGTTTATGCTACCGACCTATCTATTTCCTATAAGGTCGATGTTGTTTTTCATGTTGAGGTTGTTGGCAAATGTTGTGTGTATATCTAAGTGCACAGATACATGATTCTTGCCAGACCGGATAAGAGAATAGATACCTGCAGAGTGTGATTGTAGAAGGAAGGAACTAAAGCGGATCTGCATTGGCATTGAAGTGTTGTTACCAGATCATTGTAATACCTATTGACCTCTAACCACTTCAATAGTTGGAAAATCCCTTAACAGGGTAGCTTTAACCAGCTTGCTCTAAATCCTTTAACAGGGTGACTCAAAATCTTTGAGTTCTTAAAATCCTCTAACAAGCTAACCTTTAACAGGGTATTTTAGCCATCCCTTAATCGAGCGATCCCTAGCAGGATCAATTCCTAACAGAACCTATTGTAAAGTCTTTAACCATTCTAGGCTCCTAAAAAAGTGGATTTCAAAAGGGTTCAAAGAACAGCTTGTGGGTATTCATCCCCACCGTGGTTTTTCCTAGTTGGGTTTCCACGTGAAAAAATAAGTGTGTTATGTGTGATTCTTTCTTATTTTCTATCAAGCAGGAAAGCATGTTGAACTAGTAAGTCTTTACATTTTTGTTGATGTATTACATGTGTATGCATATGGGTGAAGTGGAAATAAGATGTTAGATTGTGTGGAAAGCTAAGAGTTACCAGTTTATGTCTTTCACATTCTTACTGTGTTTAATTGGTAGTAATCTAGTTTAGATCGGTGTTATTGCTTGCCAGTCAAGTGCAGTGTTTTCAGTCAAACCAGTTTAAGGAAAAGTGTTTTTGTCTGTACTGATTCACCCCCCCCCCCCCCCCTTCTCAATACCGATTTGGTACTAACTATTCATCATTGATTCATCAATTGGTATCAGAGCATCTTCCAGGTCCTCTATGTTGTAAGCTTAACCACTTGAGGTAAAGATCCTACTCTAATGATGAAGAGGGAAGGTCCAAAGTTCAATAGAGACAACTTTAAAATATGGAAGGATAGAATGAAGATATACATCAGAAGCATGGGTGCTCAACACTGGAGCTATATTCAGAATTCTTATGTTATCCCTACTGGTACTCTCACTAATGATCAAAAGAGAGAGATTCAAGAGAATGGGCAAGTCAGGGAAGCCCTAATCAGCAGTTTATCTGACATTGAGTTTATTGATGTTTAGGATAAAGAGAATCCCAAAGAAGTATGGGATGCTCTTGATAATATCTATGGCAGTGATGAGCATGTAAAACAAGCTAAGGAAGAAAGCCTTAGGGGAAATTTTGAGGACATGCAGATGGTTGAAGGAGAGACCATTCAACAATATGGAATAAGAATCAAAACTATTGTTGGAGATATCAAGAGTGCAGGTGGTAAAATGGAAGATTCCACTGTTGTTAGCAAAGTTTTGAGATCCTTATTACCGGTCTATGAAATAAGGGTTGTTGCTATTCAGGAGTTGAGGTCTGTAGACAAGACAAAGGTATCCCTAGACTCCATCATTGCAAAGTTAACAGCTTATGAGCTAAATAATTATGATGGCAGTATTTAGAAGACTGCATCAGCCTTTAGAGAAATTGATGTACCATCTAGAAAAGGCAAAGAAGCTAGTACCAGTGGTGAACCAAGACAAAGTAGAGAAATGGATGATGAGGAGATCTCGATGGAATTTGAAGCTCTTCTTGCCAAGAGACTTCCCAAGGGAACCAGTAAATATAGAGGTAAACTCCCATTGAAATGCTTTTCTTGTAACCAGATAGGACACATTGTTGTAAACTTCCCTAATGTTGATAACAAGGACAAACTGAAGAGGTTCAATAAGTTCAAAGTAGGAAACCGGAAAAACTATTTTGTAGCAGTTGATGAAGGTGTCATTGATGAGGAATCAAAAGATGAAGAAAGTGAAGATATTGTGTTTGTAGCAGTCAAGGAAGATGTGTAAGACAAGAAGGCTCTTGTCTCCCAGTTTGATAATTCCAATGAGTGGATTATTGATAGTGGTTGTTCTCACCATATGACTAGTGACCGAAGTAAGTTTCTATCTCTAGAAGAGAATGATGGTGGTGTGGTTCATTTTGGTAATGATGCACCATGTATGGTAAAAGGAAGAGGGTCCATCTCTCTGAATGGAAGAAGCAGTGCTGACAATGTGTATTGGGTAGAAGGTCTCAGACACAACCTTTTGAGTGTTGCTCAACTGAATGATAATGGACTCACTCTAGAATTGAAAAATGGAGTGTGCAAAATCAAAGGAAAGAATGGTGAACTGAAGGCTACCAGTATGCAGACAAAAGGTAACCTATTTCAACTAAATGCTAATGTTAGTACATGTCTAATGGATAAGTTTGAGGATAGCTGGATATGGCATAGGAGACTCTGTCATGTAAACTTTGATAATATTGTGAAGGCCAGTAAGATCAAGGTAGTTAGAGGATTACCTATGCTGAGAAAATCGGAGAATCCTTTGTGCAGAGAGTGTCAACTGGGGAAAATGTCTTCCTCAACCTTCAAAGGTAAAGCTTTCACTGTAGACAATTTACTTGATCTTGTACATACTGATTTGTGTGGTCTTATGAAAACTAGGAGTATGCAGGGAGATAGGTATTTTATGATTATTACTGATGATTGCTCAAGAATGATGTGGGTCACATTCTTGAAGGACAAGTCTGAAGCCTTTGGAAAGTTCAAAGACTTCAAAGCACTGGTTGAAAAAGAAAGCGGTAAGAAGATTAAGTGCCTGAGAACTGATCAAGGAGGAGAATTCACTTCCAGTGAATTCAACAAGTACTATGAAGAGAATGACATCAAGAGGCAATTGTTTGCCCCCTGGACTCCACAACAGAATGGCCTAGTAGAGAGAAACAACCAGACTATAGTTGAAGCAGCCAGAACAATGCTGATCCAAGGAAAAGTTACTCACACTTTTTGGAGAGAAGTGATGAACACTACAGTCTACACAATGAACCGGGTACTCATCAAAAAGGGTAAGGATAAAACACCTTATGAGTATTAGACAGGTAAGACACCAGTGGCAAGCTACTTTAGAGTGTTTGGTAGCAAATGTTGTATAAAGAGGAGTGAACATCAGAGCAAGTTTGATGCTAAATGTGATGAGGGAATATTCCTAGGGTATTCCACAAAGAGCAAATCTCTCAATTGTTTCAACAATATGACTCAGAGAATTGTTGAAAGCGTCAATGTTAGAGTTGATGAAATCTCTAAGAAATTTGAGGAAACTGGCAGTGAGCAAGTAGGAGATGAACCGGTAGTAACCTTCTGGGAACTGGTTGCAAAACAGCCTAGCACCAATAAAAGTGCTCCTACACTGGTAGATGCTGATGCTGATGAAGATGAGGATGAAGAAGAAAAGCAAGAGGAAACAACTAAGATCATTCCTAGGTATGTAAAGTCGAATCATGATCCAAAGTAGATCATAGGAGACAAGGATGTAGGAATTCTTACAAGAAGAAAGGTCAGAGAAAACTCTTGCTTGATCTCTGAATTTGAGCCTAAAACATTCAGAGAGGCACATAAAGATGAAGACTGGATCAAGGCAATAGAAGAGGAACTTGACGAGATAGAAAAGAATGGTACACGGTCTCTGGTACCTAGACCTAAGCATAAAAATGTCATAGGCATCAAATGGATTTTCAGAAATAAGCTGAATGAAGATGGCACTATGGTAAGAAACAAAGCCAGACTAGTGTGCAAAGGATATGCTCAAGAAGAAGGAGAAGACTATGGAGAAACCTTTGCTCCTGTAGCTAGACTGGAAGGAGTTTGTATTCTTCTTGCATATGCAGCATTCAAGGGATTCAAAGTATATCAAATGGATGTAAAATCTACATTCTTGAATGGAATACTAGAAGAGGAGGTGTATATAGAGCAACCAGATGGGTTTTCCCTATCAGAAGATAGTGAAATGGTGTGTAGGCTACATAAAGCCTTGTATGGACTAAAGCAGGCACCTAGAGTATGGTACGAACACTTACACTCCCATCTTGTGAAGATTGGATTCGAGAGAACAAGTGAGGATAGTAATATCTACTTGCAGTCAGAAGGAGATTAGATTCTGATCTATGAGGTATTTGTTGATGACATAATTTTTGGAGTAGATGACAAGATGAGTCATGATTTTGTAGATGAGATGAAAAAGGAATTTGAGATGTCACTTATAGGGGAGATTAAGTTCTTCATTAGATTATAGATTCAACAAATGAAAGATGGAATCTTTATCACTCAGTCCAAGTATGTCAAAGAGGTGTTGAAGAGTTTTGGCATAGAAGATAGCAAACTAGTTTGTACACCGATGGTGACCGGTTGTAAATTATCAAAAGAGGATGACTCAAGGTTGGTAAATGAGAAGGAATACCGATCAATGATTGGTAAATTGCACTACATAGTACATAGCAGACTAGACATTGCACATGCAGTGGGCATTACTCCACGGTTCCAGAAAAGCCCAAGAGAATCCCACCTGGTAGTAGTCAAGTGGATTCTGAGATATTTGAAGGGAACTATTGACTATGGATTATGGATTATGGTATCCATATAGTAATGATTTCAACCTGAAAGTGTTTATAGATATTGACTAGGCTGGTAATGTGGATGACTGGAAGAGCACAACCGGTGGTACATTCTTTCTTGGTGGTAGACTAGTCTCATGGATAAGTAAGAAGTAGAGTTGTATCTCTCAATCTATAGTAGAAGTTGAGTATGTTGCAACATTTATGAACTGCACCCAGACAATCTGGATGAAGCATGTATTAAATGGCTTCAAAGTTCCTCTATTTCAATCGGTAAGTATATTTTGTGACAACACAAGTATGATTAACATATCCAAGAATCCAGTTTTACATGCTAGAACCAAGCACTTCGAGCTCAAGTATCATTTCTTGAGAGAGAAGGTTGAGAACAAATAAGTTGTACTGGAACATGTTTCCAGTAAGGAGTAGTTAGCAGAAATATTCACCAAGCCTCTACCGAAGGCCACCTTTACCTATTTGAGAGGTGAATTAGGGGTGTTGCCCCTTCAAGAGGTGAACTAAAGGTGTGTGCTCCACATCAGTCAGGTCTTACATTGATATATCTTTCTTTTAGGATTGGTGTGTTGAAGGATGCTACTCCTTAGGGGGATCAACATAGTAGAACATAGATATTTATGCCTCCACTTTGGCATTGTTGTCAAAGGGGGAGAAGATACAAAGTAGAGAAGATATCTGTAGTATTGGGGGAGAAGATGTGAAGTAGAGATATATATTTGTATATTACCATCAATGCCAACGGGGGAGATTGTTGGCATCTGTGCAGAGTATGATGACATGATGATATTGTATGTTGTCATTGATGTCAATATGATAAAGAGTGAATCAGTATATTGAAGTAAGCAACTGGCAAGAGAACCGGTATGATGTTGTGAACCGGTATATGTGAAAAAGTGAAGCGATATGTTTGTCCAAGTGAACCGGTATGTTGGAATGTGAACCGGTATATGGAATGTTTTATATCAAGGTTTCATATGGTATGACTACTGGTTGGTAGTCTTAGCTTCAGGGTTTCTAGTTGAAGTGTTCTATGCCTGTGTGATTCAACCAATGACATCACATGATGAGTTAGCATTGTAAGGAAGAACAGATTGTGTTGACATGTCAGCCTTGTGTGTGTGAAGGATCTTGTATGAAGGAGATTGATCCTATCTACCTTGAGAATGTGTGAAGTCTCTATAAATGGTAGAGAACGCGTGATGGGTTATTAGCCTCCAAGAAGTGGTGAAGAACGAACGTTGGAGAACATCTTGAGATCCATTCAAGACTGTTGGATTCAATGCAGTGTGATTAACAGTCAGGATTGAACCGATTGATTGGCTTAACCTAAATGTTTAGGGTTTAGGGTTTATGCTACCAACCTATCGGTTTCCTATAAGGTCGATGTTGTTTTTCAAGTTGAGGTTGTTGGCAAATGTTGTGTGTGTATCTAAGTGTAGAGATACATGATTCTTGCCAGACTAGATAAAAGAATAGATACCTGCAGAGTGTGATTGTAGAAGGAAGGAACTAAAGTGGATCTGCATTGGCATTGAAGTGTTGTTACTAGATCATTGTAATACCTGTTGACCTCTAACCACTACAACAATTGGAAAATCCCTTAATAGGGTAGCTTTAACCAGCTTGTTGTAAATCCTTTAACAAGGTGAATCAAAATCTTTGAGTTCTTAAAATCCTCTAACAAGGTAACCTTTAACATGGTTTAACACTTAACCGGGTATTTTAGCCATCCCTTAACTGGGTGACCCCTAGCAGGATTGGTTCCTAACAGAACCTATTGTAAAGTCTTTAACCAGACTAGGCTCCTAACAGAGCGGACTTCAAAAGGGTTCAAAGAACAGCTTGTGGATATTCATCCCCACTGTGGCTTTTCCTAGTTGGGTTTCCATGTGAAAAAATATGTGTGTTATGTGTGATGCTTTTCATCTGATGCTTTGTTATTTTCTGTCAAGCGGGAAAGCATGTTGAACCAGTAGGTCTTTACATTTCTGTTGATGTATTATGTGTGTATGCATATGGGTGAAGTGGAAATAAGATGTTAGATTGTGTGGAAAGCTAAGAGTTACCAGTTTATGTCTTTCACAATCTTACTATGTTTAACCGGTAGTAATTTGGTTTAGACCGATGTTATTGCTTGCCAGTCAAGTGCAGTGTTTTCAGTCAAACTGGTTTAAGGAAAAGTGTTTTTGTCTATACTGATTCACCCCCTCCTCTTAGTACCATTTTGGTACTAACTATTCATCATTGATTCATCATATGCAATAATCTCAAAAAGCAAGCACAATATATTCAATGACTCCAGAGTGAAAAGTGTGTAATAACAAATCTCCAGGGTGTTTTTAATGAGAGCTAAAGGCTGAATTTATAGAGAATTACAAGAGAGATCAAGAAAAAGAATAATTTAGGATTAATTGAAATAATTGAGAAATCAGATTTAGTTAACCTTGAGATATATTCCAATTATAGTTTAATTGAAATGCATCCATATAAAAAGTTCAAGTTTTCATTAGAAATAAGATTTAATTAATTCCATGAATTTGTGATAAAAATAGGTAATTCTTTGATTTATTCAAGAAAAAACCCTTTTCAATGCAACTGAACTTCTTTTTCTCAAAAGTTTTGAGTTCCAATTTTAGAGAATGATTAAATTCCTTTTAATTCCTTTTCTGATTTCAAGTTAATCCCAATCTAGAAAAATAAATAATATCTCAAGTTTGATTTCTCTCAATTCAATTCTTTTATTTTATTTTCAATTTAACTCTTGCTTTGCATATTAATTCCTCTTTTGTAATAAATTAATTCCTTTTTGTGATTAATGGAAAATTTATTAATTAATTAAATATGCTAGGATATTTAATAAATTAAAATAGGATAATTTATCAAAAAAATATTCTTGGAATGATTTAATTAATTAAATAAATATTTAATTAATATAGAATAATTCACTTGCCATGTGACATTTGATGATTGAAGAATTAATTAATGTGCTCAAAATTGATTTAATTGCCTTTGGTTAGGACCTTGGTGATGTTGTCGAGATTAGGGGTCAATGGTTTAGATGACTATTTTTAGGGTATTACATTTGCCCCTCTTTGAATTAATGTGCAAGCAACTTGTTAGTTCAAAGAATATGTTGATGTCTAGGAGATACCAGTTCTGAACTTGATTGATCATGAATCGGATGAAAAGTAAGGTGTTTAGCTTGATTTGAAGCGATGACACTGAACAAAGTTTGATTAAAGCGATACCGATCCCAGACTTGATTGAACTAGGAACGATAGAGAGAAAAGATACCAAACTTGAACTTGATTGATCAAGAAGTGGATCTTACTAATATAGAACTTGATTGATCTAGACATAGTGAGCGAAGATAAAATTGGTCTTGAACTTGATGGATCAAGACACAATGAGCAAAGATAAAATGTCTAGCTTGATTTGATGTGATGAAACTGAACACCTGCTTAGATTGAGCATGTGATCAAAGATACTCTTTAAACTTTTGATTGAGTTTAAACGAATAATTAGCTTGATGAAAAGTGATGAAATTGATTAACGTTAAGAGATTGATTCAGATGAAGACAAATATTAGCTTGATTTGAAGCATTGAAACTAATATGCCTCTAGCGATTGATTCAATTCAGATGATCAAGAGATCTCAACTTGATATGAAGCAATGAAGCTAAGATGCCCCTAAGCAATAAGAATTTGTTTAATTTTTTTTAGTTGAAAATATTTTTTCTCGACTTTTGATAAATATTTGAGAATTTTCTCGAATTTGAAGATGTTCAGGTCATAAGGTCATCAGTATGCCCCCTCGGGAGCAAAATCGAAAGATAGCAAGGGTACATGATTTTAGGCAATTGTAGGCGATGATAATGTTTTTAGCATAAATGATTTAGAGGAATATTTGAAAATTTGGCTTGATGACAAATCGAGCGCAAATTTGATTTGTAGAATAAAATTGAGATTCAGCATTGATTCATGAGAAATTGAGTGCAATTTAAAGAAAGATTGAGCTTTTAATGAAAAGTGCTAAGTGGTTCAAATTTTGTGAAATTGACTAGCAAAATGATCTTGAATTTTGATTTCGATCCTAAAAATAGAATCAGGACAGGCAAATTAGCTAAGGGTACAATTTTCATGTCCATCGGAGCAAGTTGAAAAATTAGGATTTTGGCTATATAAGGGGTAAAAGCGTCATTTTTAATTCATTTTAACCCTCCAAGTTTGAAAATTCAAAAAGCCTTCTGTGAAGAAAAATGGTGGTTCCCACACAAGTGCCTTGATTTGAGCACCAGAGATGACATAATCGACCTCGCAACTATGAGCCAGCAGTAAGTGATCGATCTTAAGCCTGTTATTCATTTCAATTTTGATTTTTTTTTGTTGAATTTTTCAATTTTTTGTCATGTAGAAGTCGGACATTCTCGTTTTGTCGTGCGAGAAAGGATCCTGTCTCGTACGACAAATTGATTAAGTTTTTTTTATCATTTAAGGTCATTATTTTTGCCATACTATAACTACCCTTCTGTCATTCGAGTACCTTCAAAAGAGCCAATTTTGTCATTCTAGGGCTAGTCCTATGTCGTATCAGACTATTTTATCGTATGAGACCTATTCCTTACTCGTACAACTTTCTATCTTTGTGATGTTTTATCATTTGAAAAATAGCAAGCCTTTTTAAAGGTGCAAACTTGAAATTTTGATTTTGTAGTTGATGTAGTTGGATTTGCATGATGTTTTGCTTCTCTTATAGGCTAATTTGAAATGTTTCCTGATGCGTCATTGTTTGATTTTTGCAGGTTTGATTGCCTCATGTGTTATTCAAATATGTATATCCACTGACTATGACATTAGTTTGTCAGTTATCTAATGTTGACTGGGCTCATATATATTTGTGTGGATTAACTCATCTTCTTGAGTTGCCTGATGTTTGTGTGAATCACGTTATGCTAACTGCATTAGTTGAGAGGTTTCATTCAGAGCATAACACGTTTCATTTACCAGTTGGGGAGATGGTGATCACTCTCGAGGATGTATACAGGATTCTCTATATCCTTTTTACTGGGGGTGAGGTAAATTATGATGCAGCATAGCATCCTAGGCTACTAGCTGTGAGACATGTATTTAGGGATGCAGACATTTTGACTCATTCTATTAGTTGGGACGTGATGATGACCAGGTACAGTGAGAACTTCCAATGGCTTGTGTCTTGGCAGGTTTCATCGGCTACTTTCTTATGCTAGATAGACGACAGTAGGGGTTTTTATGTGGATGGGGCAGGATGTTGGAGAGACTTGTGGAGCACTCTGAGAGGTTAGGATGGGGTTCTTGTATATTGGCACACATGTATCGCGAAATGCATGAGATTGTATATAGGGAGGGGAAGAGTATGGCTGCAGGAGTTTTGATTCTATAGATATGGGCTTGGGAGCACCTCCTAGTATGCAGACTGATTATGGATGATGCTAGAGATCCACAACAGCCTATTGTTTACAGATATTCTAGATATATTATGCAACCCCATCTGGGCAAGACTGATTATTGGAGATGACAGCTAGATGACTTGATAGTCGTGATATGGAGACCATATAGGGGTCTAGAGCCTTGGGATGATTGGAGAGTTGTTTGTAGAGACCTATTTATGATGTGGCCTCTCATAGGCAGATCACAGATAGTGGTCGAGCGGTTTGTTGTTACTCAAGCGATGAGGCAGTATGGTAGACCTTAGGGGATCTCACAAGAGTTTACTGCATATGCATGTTATGTAGATGAGGAGAGGTAGGGATGGGCACCGAGGCTATCATATGCTCTAGGCATGCAGGAGATGACTAGGTTACAATGGCTGAGATGGGATTACCTGGATGATATTGCAAATGCGGGGGTATTGACCCAGTATAGGGATTGGTTTCATTAGCACCCTTTCTCAAGATTTACTGATCCAACAGTGTAGGCATCTTGTATAGAGGAGATTGAGGATGATGCCCCTACGTAGGCATAGGGATAGGGATAGAGGCAGGTACCAAGAGCCAAGGCTCCGAGGTGGACAGGTGGCAATCCTGGTGCTAAAAGTAGCAAGGTACCAGCTGGTGGTAGGAAGTAGCAGAGAGGAAAGGGTGGATCTCTAGGGACTATTGGGGTGAGACTTAGTGGAGCAAGGGTGTCGGAGGGTGGTGGAGAGGAGGAGAGAGTAGCTCCAAGATAGTTGAGATAGAGGAGAGAGGAGCAGGGGGGCGAAGAGCCTATGAGGGATCAAGGGGTCGGCATAGCGCAGTCGATGAGAGCACACCTAGTGGGTTTACAGTCATAGCTGACAGTGGCACAGACTCAATTGGCAAAGCGAGACTAACAACTAGCAGAGATGAGGGTAGAGTGAGATGGTTTGTGGTAGGAGGTTATTCATCAGACGAGTCAGGTAGCCTATTATGTTTAGGCTTACAACATAGTAATTCTAGTAGCGCAGCAGGTTGTACTGTATTCTTAGTATATGGCTCATTCATAGGGAGCTCAGGCACCTAGGTAGGATCCAAGTCAGTAGGTTCCACCTCCTCCACCACCTATTAATGAGGGAGAGGCAGAGAGCTAGATTTTTCTATGTAGCTCTTAGATTTTTTTGTAGACACACCCATTTTTTGTAGCCCTTACGATTCTTACTCCGATGGGAGATTGTATATGTCAGTTGACATTATTTTGTACCCTGAGACTTGATCATTATATATATACAAGATCTTGACTTGACTTCATTATACTTGTGTTGATCGATTTATGAGATACTTTTCTATATGCTTTATTCTATATGTATGCATATCTTTTCAGAATGGATGTAATGCAAATGAATATTTCTACTTTTGTTTCTTTTCATATGCAAATAAAATGAATGAAAATGAGTAATTAGTAGTGCAATTTTTTTTTCAATGCAATAAGATAAATGTAAATGAGTGATAATGAATGTATGAATCTATATAAAATACTTATTTATGCAGCTAAACATCTCAATACATAAGTACTTGATTGGAGAAGTGATGAAGAAGAGACCACTTAGCTTAGAAATGATGAAACTTCAAACTCTCATTTAGAAGATAAAGAGATCATTGTTACCATACCGAAATCACTCTAAATTCACAAAATATAGAATGAAATGTAAAATGAGATGCAACCTAAACCTAATCACTGGATTTAAAATGCTTAAGTTCATCACTGAGCGTTAACAAACATAACAAGCAAATTAGAGTTCCTTTCTTTTCATGTGCAATATTAATTATCTTGTCTGCAATGACCCTTTTTTTGTTCATATCCTTGGATAGATTTTGTAGGGACCCGGATTGCATGATAAAGAAATTCCCTCAAAACAGACAAAGAAATGATGTGAACCTCCCTATCGCATAAAAATAAGCGGATTCGAAGTATGTGTGGCGATTTCACCTTGATGTGAATCCTCTTATCACAAACACCCAGCTTATTAGATGTTTCCAGATCATTGGAATCCTTCCTGCAAGAAAAAAACAAAGAAAATATTATACCCCCAATCCTTGCTCCTCATAGTCAAGATAGACTTCCTCGAGTTACTCAGAGGGAATAGTAATTGAAAACCAATATAAAAGACATAACAAAAAAAAATTTCCATGCATAGCTCAAATTGTTTGGTGATGTTTTCAGTAATGTTGTTTTGCTTGTATACTTAGTGATAAAACTCTTTAGTAGTTAGGAGATAGGTGACTGACTCTAAGTGGATGACCAGGTTTCACTGACATAAAGTTGACTTGGTTGATACTTCTTAGGACATGCAATGTGCTCTATCGATTAACCTAAGACTAGGACATTGCTCAGTTTCAAGCCCTGAGGGTTCCAACGATCTAGGATGTCACAAAAGTGATTGAAATATATGAACAAGTGCAAGCAATTATGCATGAAAATAGGAATTCCAATGTTGCATTGATAGATGGAGCACTTGAGTACAAAAGGAACCTATTTGCAAGGTTTTCACCTGCTTGGCATAAATTCCTTTTATTTTTTTATTTTTTTTCAGGACATTTTATAGCTATACAGGTTGCTGGAGCAGCAAATACTAAGTGAAAAACTTTTTCAAATGGATGGTGTTAATTAGTTCATGAAGCTATTCTCCTTCCGATGTTGAGAGATGACAGGCACCAGAGCCAAAGACTGTAGTAAGAATGTAGGGATCCAACCAGTTGGGTTTAAATTTCTCTTTGTTATCTCGAAACTGTTGATTTTTAGGGTTTTCTCTCAGGACTAGGTCACCAACCTGAAATTCTTATTGTCAAACCTTCTTGTTATATCCTCTAGACATTCTCTTTTGATACACTCTTAGATGATCAAACGCCACTTGTCGATGTTCACCCAACAATTTGAGCTCTTGCAATCTAGCTATTTTGTAGTCTTCATCAATAATAAGACCTTGCAAAGAAACTCTTAGAGATGGTATTTCCACTTTAATAGGTAATACTGCTTCAGACCCATACACCAAGGAAAAAGGTGTAGCCCCAGTAGGTGTTCTGATACTTGTTCTTTAAGCCCATAATGCAGGATTGAGCTACAGATGCCAATGCCTCCCAGATTTATTCACTGTTCTGTGTAAGATAGTCAACAGATTTTTGTTAGATGCCTCAGCTTGTCCATTACCTTGAGGGTAATATACATATGACCAGTGTTGTTTAATTTTGAATTTCTTATAGAGCTCATCTAGATCTTTATTCTTGAATTGTCCTCCATTGTCAGTCACGATGGACGAAGGTATCCCATACCTACAGATGATATGGTTTAGGATGAACAGAGCTACTTGTTTACCAGTTGCTTTGATGAGCAGAATCATTTCTACCCACTTAGTGAAGTACTCAATGGCAGTTATGATAAACTTGTGTCCATTAGATGATGTAGAATATATCTAACCAATGAGATCAAAGGCCAATTACTGAAAATTCCAATGTGTAATGAAGGGTATGAGATCCCTTGCTGGATCATGTATGAGATTTCCATGTAGATGACACTTCTCACAAGTTTTAGAAAACTTTATAGCGTCCTTCTCCATGTCTATCTAGTAGTAGCCAACCCTTAGTAGTTTCCAAGCTAAAGTAAGACCATTTGAATGAGATCCACAAGTACCTTCATGGATTTTCGATAATGCACATTTAGACTCTTCAGTTTCTAGACACCTAAGAAATGTACCATCCAAACCTTGCCTAAACTAATCATTAGCAATGATGGCGTACTATGAAGCATTTTGGGTTAGGTTCCTTTTCTCATTACGGGTAATATTTTTTGAGATAATTTGGTCATGCAGATAAGAGTAAATAAGGTTGTAGCAGGATGAGTCGTGTCCAATAATATAACAAACTATTTGGGACTCAGGAGAATCATAGGCTGGGTAATGTAACTCTTCCACCAAGAAATCAAAGTGAAAATTAAACTCTTGTAATTCTGGTATGGATGCCAGGGTGGCCATAGCATCTATTGCTCTGTTTGCTGATCTGGGAATCTGTGGGAATGATACAAAAGTAAAATACTTCTTGAGATCATTAACCATTCTCTTATACAGAATCAATTTCTCATCTCGAGTCTAATATTTATCATTTATTTGATTGATGATTAGCTGAGAATCTCCATAAATATGTAATTCAACAGCCTTCCATTCGATAGCTAGCTTGATCCCATTTACCAAAGCTTCATACTCTTCAATGTTGTTTGTACAAGGGAAAAGAATCTTATAAGCTTTTGGGATTGAATATTTCTGAGGAGTAATAAATAGTATTCCACCACTGAAACCATTTTGAGTGAAAGATCCATCAAAGAACATCTTCCAGGATTGTTGAGTAAGGTGCATTATTGATTCATCTGGAAATTCTATATATAGCGGTTGAGTGTCTTCAAGTGGAGCCTCAGCAAGTTGGTCTGCAATCACCTATCCCTTGATGGCTTTGTGTTCCGCATATTCAATATCAAACTCTGTAAGAACCATGACCCATTTAGCCAATCTTCTGGTGTGTGTTGCTTTGTTGAGAAGATACTTGAGCAGATCAATCTTAGCTACTAGCTTGATAGAATGTGCTAACATGTAGTGTCTCAATTTTTGTGATGCAACAACTAATGCCAAGCATTCTTTTTCTATTATAGTGTAGTTCATTTCATAAGGCACCAATGTTTTGTTGATGTAATATATGGCTCTCTCTTTTTTATTTTCATCATATTGTGCGAGAAGTGCCTCCAATGATGAATCAATGGTTGATATGTATAAGATCAATGGTTTACCCTAAATTGGTGGCATCAATATTAGTGGATTGGATAGGTACTCTTTGATCTGCTGAAGGTGTTGTTCACATTCTCGATCCCAGTTGTAGATTACCCCTTTCCTTAATACTTTTGTGAAAGGTTGAGATTTTTCTACTAGCTGAGAAATAAAGCATTTGATTGATTGGAGATGTCCCTATAAACTTCTCATTTGACTGATGTTCTTCAGAGGTGGCATTTCCATTATAGCTTGGACCTTCTTAGGATCAATCTCGATTCCCTTCTTTGAAATGATGTAGCCAAGTAGTTTACTAGATGTTAGTCTGAGTGCACACTTTTTTGGATTTAGCTGGAGTTTGAATTTTTCCATTCTATCTAGTATAGGGCCTAGCTCTTGAATATGCGTGGATCTCTTCATAGTCTTCACTAAAGTGTCATCATATTAGTTACCACTCTTTGGTAAGTTTCTCCTATGTTCTTTAGCCCAAATGGCATGAAATTCCATCAAAAGGTTCCCCATGCACAGGTGAAAGTTGTCTTTTCATGATCCCCAAGAGCTATTTTGATTTGATTATAGCTAGAGAATCCATCCATTCATGAGTACATCTCATACCCAGCACTCATATCGACTATCATATCAATGTTTGGCAATGGAAAGTCATCCTTCAGAAAATCTTTGTTGAGATCTCTAAAATCTATGCAAACCCTAATAGATTTGTCTGCCTTTGACAAAGGTACTATGTTTGAAATCCATTCTTCATAGTCTATAGCTCTGATATATCTAGTTTTTAGCAGTTTTTCTAGCTCAGACTTGACTAGCAATGCGACGTGAAGGTTCATCTTACAGAGTTTTTGCTTAACTAGTTTAACTCCTGGTGTGATAGAAAGATGGTGTATGATAAGATTGGGATCTAGGCCTGGCATATTAGAGTATGACCATGCAAAATTGATCTTCTTTTCTCAAAAGAGATGACTGAAATCTTTCAATTCTTTTGTTGATAGTGATTGAGCTATGTGAATGATGTGTGATGTCTCTTGACTCCCTATGTTCACTGGCTAAGTTGTCTTGATCAATATAGAAGACCTCTCCTGGAAATGACTTGGCAGTATATCAAGTATCTCACCTTCACACACCTCAGAGAGGTTTTCACCCTTAGGTATGTCCTTTATTTTCTCTTTTTTAGATTCTAACACCATCACAATGTGGTTTTTGCCATCAGATCTTTTATTTTTATTTTTCTATTTTTTGCAACTAAGATACTTGATATCTATTTCAATCACATTTTCACTTTGTTCGTTGGTGGAAGAGTACATGGGTTCAACTACGTTTAGGTAATAGGCTAGCGTATAGTCATTGGCAAAAGTAGGTACATTCATGGGTTAGTCTTGTAGACTACAGTCAATTAATTTAGGATGTACCAAGGATAGAGTGTGGACAGGTTCTAGGGAGTTCATGGTATTGTCATCACAACTGCGAATCAAAAATTTGAGTTCTAGAAGACTACCTTGCGTAAATTTCTTGAGACCAGGAAGAGTTAGAACATCATTATTAAAGTGCACGTTAATATTTAGTTGACCTAATCCGATAGACCTACTTGTAGCATCGTTCTCTACGCCAGGCTAGACTTCATATCGTGGTTTGACAGTAACAAGATTAGTAGATAGATTCTCATCATTTACATCAGAGGATTCAGAGTTTGATGCTGAGTAGATATTGTCATAAGTAGGACTATTGTCAGAGTCATCAAAGTCATCGGATGAAGTTTCTGAGTATTTTTCAAGTGGTTGAGTGAATGTATGTATGGTATCAACACCTACATCTTTAATGCTGCAAGTTCCTTCAAGATTTGTCTCATTTATCATTTGTATTTGACACACCTGTTGACATAATCTGGATGGTTCTGTGACTCCCTGTCATCTACTCCATCCAGCTTCCTCTGGACTAATGACTAGTTCTTCTTCTGTAGCTTCCAATTCTTCTTATGTAGTCCCATACCTAATTTGTTCTGTCTTTTTAGAGGAGTATATAATAGATGAAAAATTTTCTCGTATTCTTCCTTCTTTCAGCCCTTGTTCATAGTCTTGTTGTCTTTTTAGTCTGATTTCTTGTATGTCCTTTTCTAGCTTCAAGTGCATCAGCTCTTGAGTGTCATATGTGATATTACTGGACTCTTATGGAGTTTTTGTACTAGATGTATCTGAGAGGTGGTATGAACCCCATTCATACTCATTTGAGTTAGTCTCTGAATCATCTACTTGTTGCCTACCAGTGTATGCGACTGGAATTTTCAGGGGTGCAAACAATTCTCTGATTCTTTCTACTTCATCTCTCATATCTTCTGGAACCTCAACTCCTTGCATTGTCATAGCTGACACCATCGGAACTTGAGTACTGATTGTTTCTTCTCTCTTGATTGGTAGTTCCTCTTGTTCTTTTCCACACTCTACCTGATTTTGTTGAGCGTTGACTTCTTGTGATGTTGAAGGTGATATCCTTTTCTTCCACTTAGACTTAGAAGAATGTTTTTGGTCTGATGTCTTTTTTGGATTGTACCCCAGTCTAGCCTTATCATTTGTAGATTTTGTTTGCAGCTAAATTAGTTCAACAATACCCTCTTGATGTTTTCCTAGGTGACCAGTGCCTGAATATCCCATGCATTGGATCATTTTGTAGCTGGGACCATATTGGGTTGGGGAAATCTCACAATGTTGTACTTCCTCATTTTCACTATCTTCCTTGTAAAGCCACTTAAGAACAACATCCTCTTCTATTTCATCTACTAGGGAAGTAGAAGATTGTACAATAAGACCATCATATATGATATTCAGTGTTGAAGTATGTGTTCTCATAGCCTCTGATGGTTTTCCCAACTGTTTTGGTGATGGAGGAAGAGAGACTAATGAAAGTACTGGTTCTATCTTGTATCCATCCATGCCAGTATTTGTAATCTTCAATTTCTTTTCTAAGTCTTTCATCAGAGCTTCTGGGCTTTCATTTCTAGAGGCTACCCTATTATGAGGCACAAAGGTATCAGCACCTTTTGTCAATACATTACAGGTGAGATTTGTATCAGCAAGAATACTAACTTCAACTCCGTTATAAGGAAATTTCAAGCATTGATGATATGTAGATGGAAGTGCCTTCATTTCATCAATCCAGAACCTGCCTAGTACAATATTGTATGACAAAGGAAGATCAAGTACCTTGAAAATGACTTCTCTTTCTGCAGGTCCCACCCTAATTGGTAATGATACTAGACCTTTAGAGGTCCTTTCTTCTTCATCATAGGCTTTAATTGTTATTTTCTTGGCCAAATCAATGACATTTTCAGAAAATCCTAGTTGTGTAAGAAGACTATAAGTATAGATATTCAACCCCGCGCCTCCATCTATCAAAACATGTTTAACTCTGTGTTTATGGATCATGGCTTCAATATGCAATGGTTGGTTATGTGGATGATTTAGGGAGTTTTCATCTCCTTCAGAGAAGGTCAAATAGTGAGGTGAAGTTAGGTGATCCACCATGGACTGAAATCGATCAATGTCTAAATCTTTTGGAACATTAGTGGTAAGCAACGCTTTGTCCAGGATCTCTTTGTGAGTAGAAGAGATTTTAAAAAATTCAAAGATTGAGATTTGAGCATTTTTCCTCTTCAATTGGTCAACAATGCTATATCTAGAGGATGATGATGAAGTTAGTTGTTTAAATTTATCAAATGTTGATTCTTTTTGTTTGTTTGAGGAGGTTGGTAGGTTTGATGATGTTTGAGCCAAAGTTGAAGAACTAGCTCCTTGGAGAGTTACTTTCTTTTGAGAACAGGTCATAGAATTTGCATGTCGTGATTCATGTTGTTTGTCTTTGATTATAATCACATTGCAATATTCTGGTTGGGAAGAATCAATCATGTTAATGACATTATCATTGCTGGTATAAGTGTAATTTACTTTGGCACCTCCTTTTGACTTTGAGGAATCACCTTGTTTGTAAACAGGTAAGGGGTCCTTAAAAGCTTTATGATCAACATTTGTCAGGTGATTCCCGTGAATAATTTTACCAGCATCTATTAGATCTTGAATCTCATGCTTGAGCTTCATGCAGATGTTTGTGTTATGACCTGTATTCCAATGGTAGTCACAGTATTCATTTTCTCTCCACCATTTTGGTTTGACTTCCGAATCATATGGCCTAGAATTATCTGGTAATGTTATCAGGTTGTTTGCCAATAGAGTTTTGATAGTGGAATTGTATGATTCTTCCAGAGGAGTGAATTCATGTCTAGGTTTTGAAAGCCGAGGTTTCTCTTTGAACCACTCTTTTGCTTTCTTCAGAGGATTTTCTACTGCGGTTTCAGCTACTTTAAGTTCTTATGTTCCACTAGCCATGTTGAATATCATGGGTTGTGAGTTGGTTTTAACAGTGTCTACTACTTCATCATTAACAATGTTCTTGTTGTTGTCTTTGCCATACTTCCAATACTTGTTCTTCTCTTTAGAGCTAGATCCTGGTTGTGTTTATTTCCAAGGTGAGATATCTCCTTTCTTTATAAGCACATCTTCCATTCGGATAGAATTATCTACCATTTTGTTAAATGATGGGTGCACTTGCATTTGGATACTATACTTCAATTCAGGGATTAGATTGTTGGTGAATATATCCATTTTCTCAGAATCTAGGATAGGCCATGAATACCTAAAGAACATCTTTCTCCAATGTTGGAGGAAAGTGAGAAAAAGCTCCCCTATTTTCTGTTTGGTATTGCAAAGTTCGATCATAGTAATAGAATGTTGAATGTTATAGGAGTATTGTTGTAAAAATAGTTGGATTAGTTCTTGAAAGGTTTGTATTCCCTTAGGTAGACTTGAGAACCATTCCATAGCTTTTCCTCCCAAACTCCTCAGAAAAAGGCGCATGAGATGTGTTTGGTCATGCATGAAATCCATACATAAAGCACAAAATTCTCTGATATGGTCTTGGGGATTTGAGTTACCATCATATTTGTCAAATTTTTGGATCTCAACTCATGAAGGAAATGGAGGCATGTATAAGTTTTTGTCAAATGGAAATGGGCATATTGTCTCTAGAAAATATTATTTTGGGGACTTATCCTTATTTTTGAGTTCTGTGATCTCAGTTCGTAAGGCTTGTAATTGTCTATGTACCATTATTATAGGTGATTCTTCCTTTTTAGTAATGAGAGTCTAAACGTCATATCTAGTAGGAATTTTGGTGCCTTGTTTTGCTAGCTCTAGAAAATAGTCTTCTTTTTCTCTAGCAATGACAATCTTCATCATTTTTAAGGATTCTTTATCCTTTTGACATCTATGAATATCTTTTTCTGGTGGTTCAGAGGCTTCAGATTCACTTGATGAGGAATCATTGTTGGTATCATGAATACTAAGGTTGTCTTCATCATTTTGTTCTGTTCTAGGTATAGTGGGAGATAAAGGTTCATCATAAACTGGTATCTTTGATGATGAAGGTTTATTAGTCAGAGGATCCTCTTCGTAAAATGGATTATCTTTATATTAAAAGGGTGTAAGTTTTGATACTAGATCTAAAGTACTGATGCCAATGGCTAGCAAGATGAGAGGGGGGGGATGAATCATACAAACTTAATCTTCCATAAAATCAACAGATTCAATCTCGGTAACTTATACTTTAGTAATATAACCAAAAACTGCTAAACATGTTAACTCATAAACACATAATCATCATAACACATATAACACTAGATTTAACGTGAAAACCCAAATAGGGAAAAACCACTATGGGATTTCGGACCCACTAAGAAATATACTCTTCTAGAGTATGCTCGGTTAAAAGAAAATCCTGTTAAAGATTACAAACACATTGCTAGATGTGACCCAGTTAAGGGATTTCCCTCAGATCTGTTAGGATCTTCACTTTGTTAGAAGTGACCTTGTCAAAGGATTTCAAACACTCATTTAGAATGTTACCTTGCTAGAGGATTTACAAATAAGACTATCAAGTCCACTCGGTTAAGAGATTTTCTATCACTTTACAAAATAACAGTAATAAAAATATATTTGCAACTTCACACCTAAAATGCTAAAGCAGATTCTTATTTGCTCAAAACAATCTAATCATAGGACTTATCTTGTCCCTCTGCTGGGCTCCCTACTCTGTTAATCAAACAGGTCTTCAAGCTTCTGTGCTTGGTAATCACTATGTAGAATCCCTATGCTTACAGTTGCCCGCATACACTGTTTATCAACAATTCCTTATTTATAAACAATTTGCTAACCACTTAATCTCCTTGATAACATTTCCCATGATCAATCTTAGCTATCAGATCATTAATCTTGACTAGATTCAATGTATCCTTCGATCTGAAAAACATTTTACCTCACCTTGGAACTTGCATTTCTTCCTAGGAACTTGTGCTAGGTTATTGCAGTTCAATCTATGTTGTAGATCTTCCTCTTGATTTTCCATTACCGTAGATCCTTAACAAACTTCATGCGTGGCATACCAATCATCTATTCATCTCCAACTCATCAGCATCCTTCATTAAATGATGCTTTTATCCATCCAATGCGATCTGTCATAACTCGGTTGTTACTCGGTAAATACTAAACTTCACTCGGTAGACATTTTGCCTTCATTAACCAATATCGATAACCTTAGGGTTTACCGACTAGGTTCCTTAGGGTTTACTGACTAGGTTCTTTGCTCGGTGACATAGTATAGTATTAACCTTACAATCAACAACATAAGTAGGATATCAAAACAATCAAAACAACATGATCTCATCATTGTCTAACTCGGTAATAGTTGCCCATTGAATAACTTATTATTCCCCTTCATTATCACATTCTTTCTGTGTCACTTACTAACATCTTAATTCTCATCAATACATACTTCTCAAGATATGGAAACATCATACTGAATTAGAAAATCAATTTCTTGACATCAATGACAAAATAATATATAAAGACAGTAATCATCCTTCTTCAGTTATATCAATAATCTTCAACAACCTTCTCAATATTCTTATTGAAATGCCAACAATATTCTTTCTATTGTAATGCCAACAATCTCCTTCCTATTGAAATGCCAACAATCTCCCCCTTTGGCATTGATGGAAAAACCAACAATTAAATGGCAATACCAACTTGATTTATTCCAACTGATTCAGATTCAGATTGTTGTTAGACTTCTCCTGTTATCCTTGAGCTATTAAAATCTTTTCCTGAAGTCTTCTCCCCTTTTTTAATAATCATCTCCTCCTATCATTAGTCTTCTATTATTTTCTCCATTTAGGGCTTTACCATTTAGTCTTCTCCCCCTTTGACAACAATGCCAAAAAGAAAAAGAACTAAATCATGAACTCTTCTGCTATGAAGTGTTTTGCCTTGCTGTGTTACACATACAAATTTAACATCTAAAACTCGATCAGAGCAATCTTTCCTTCAATACTATTTCCTGCACACTTTTAGGAAACCTCCTAAAGTGCGTAAATTAGCATCAATCCACACATAATATTTTGTAGATTCATCGAATTGATGCTTTCACTGAACTCTGTCAGTGAATAGAAGATAGGGGTAGGACCCCTAACTTGCTTCTGAGATACTCAAAAGTGTCCCTTGGTAGTGGCTTTGTGAAGATGTCTGCTATTTGCTCCTTTGAATTGATATATTCCAGCACAACTTTCTTCTCTTGAACTTCTTCTCTGAGATAATGATACTTTATAGAGATATGTTTTGTTTTAGAGTGCATGACTGGATTCTTTGAAATGTTAATGGCGCTAGTATTATCACATAATATAGTTACTGGCTCGGTAACTTTCTCATTTATACCTTCCAATAGTTATTTGATCCATGCAATATTGGTGTAATTCAATGCTACAGCAACATATTCAGCTGTTGTTGTTGACTGTGAAATACATCCTTGTTTCTTGCTAGGCCAACTCACTAGTCTTTCTCCTAAAAAGAAAGCTCCACCACTTGTGCTTTTCCTATAATCAATGTTGCCTGCCCAATCAGCATCAGTATAAACTTTTAAATCAAAATCATTCCTCTTTTCATATACTAAGCCATAATCTTCAGTGCCTCTTAGGTATCTAAAAATTCTCTTGATTGCTATCATATGGGTTTCTTTGGGATCTGCAGAAAATCTTACAACAATACCTACTGCATGTGCTATATCCGGTCTACTGTGAACAACATATTGCAACTTTCCAATCATAGATCAGTAAAGTGTCTCATCAATAGATGCAGATTCATCATTCTTTGATAGTTTACAGTTAGTAGTCATAGGAGTACTTATAGGTTTTAAATCCTCCATTCCAAACTTCTTCAAGATTTCCTTTATGTACTTGGATTGAGTAATGAAAAACTCATCTTTCATTTGTAGTATCTATAAACCTATAAAATACTTTATCTCATCAATTAATGACATCTCAAATTATTTGCACATTTCATTTCCAAAGTTCTTGCATAGAGAATCATTTCCACAAAAATAATATCATCAACAAATATGGCTGAGATCAGTATTCCATTGTCCTCATCATTCTTCATGTACATATTGTTGTTTTCACTTGTCCTTAAAAATCCAATCTTGATCAAATAAGAGTGCAATCTTTCATACCATGCTCTAGGTGCTTGTTTCAGACCATATAAAGCTTTGTTCAATTTACATACCTGATCTTTATTCTTGTCTTCAACAAATCCTTCAGGCTATTCAATATAAACTTCTTCTTCTAGTATACCATTCAAAAATGTAGATTTAACATCCATTTGATATACCTTGAAATTTTTGAAAGCAACATATGCCAACAGTGTTCTTACTCCCTCAAGTCTAGCCACAGGTGCAAAAGGCTCACCATAATCTATTCCTTCTTCTTGAGCATAACCTTTGCAAACTAGTCTAGCTTTGTTGTGAATGACCTCACCTTTTTCATTTAGCTTGTTTGTGAAAATCCACTTTGTATTGATTACATTTTTGTCCTTCAGTCTTAGGACCAGTGTCCATGTGTCATTCTTCTTGATTTGATCAATCTCTTCTGTCATAGAATTTACCTAATCTTCACTATTAAATACCTCTTTTACTATTCTCGGTTCAAATTCAGATATCAGACATGTGTTCTATCTCAGTTTGTTCCTTGTCATTACTGGATCATCCTTATCTCCTATAATCTGACTTGATGCATGATGTCTTCCGACATATTTAGCTAATATAGGCTTGGTAGGCTCTGTATGATCTTCTTCATCACTTGGTAACTGGACATTATCTTCATTTTCTTCAGTAACTCTCTTGGTAGGACTTCTTGGTTGAACATAGACAAATTCTTCATAATTATCTGGTTCTTTGGAATTTCCTTCATCATTTCTTTCTACAAATTCATCAATTTTCACATTTGCACTTTCTACTATTTTGTTAGATGATTTGATCAGACATTTAAATGCTTTACTTCTAGAAGAATAACCTAGAAATGTTCCTTCTTCACTTTTCTGATCAAACTTTCCATTTCTGCATCTTTGTGTACATAGCATCTACTTCCAAAGATTTTAAAATAACTTACATTAGGTTTCTTGTCATACTAGATTTCATATGGTGTCTTCATAGTTCCTTTCTTCAGTTGTACTCGGTTCAGGGTGTAGACAGCAGAGTTGATTGCTTCTCTCCAAAATATTTGAGGTACCCTCTTTTCTATCATTAGGGTTCTGGAACAATCTACAATTGGTCTATTTCTTCTCTCAGCTATCCCATTTTGC
Source organism: Cryptomeria japonica (assembly GCF_030272615.1). Taxonomy (NCBI): domain Eukaryota; kingdom Viridiplantae; phylum Streptophyta; class Pinopsida; order Cupressales; family Cupressaceae; genus Cryptomeria; species Cryptomeria japonica. Next base: position 541,774,452 of record NC_081411.1, read on the forward strand.
TGAGGTGTTCTCGGTGCAGACACTTGCCTTTTTATACCATGATCATTGTAGAATAAGTTAAATTCATCAGAAGTGAATTCTGCTCCTCTATCAAATCTAAGACATTTCAGTTGTCTTCCTATTTCATTGTTAACTCTTTCCTTGTACCATTTAAACATTTGAAAAGCTTCTGATTTTTCTTTTAAAAACATAACTAACATCATCCTTGAGTAATCATCCACAAATAATATGAAATATTTATCACCATAATAACTTTGAAATTTCATAGGACCACAATAATTAGTGTGTACTAGATCTAAAATTCCTTTAGAAATGTAGGACTTACTTGTAAAGCTTGATCTTATCATCTTACCCATCTAGCATCCTCGACACATAGCATTCTCAGGTTTTTCCAGGCTCGGTAGACCTCTTACTCGGTGCTTCTTACTTATTTTGATCATATTATCAAAATTTACATGACAAAACATTTTATGTCATAACTAGGTATCATCTATCTTTGCATAAAGACACTTGTTCCGAGTTGAGTCAAGATGAAATGTATTACCTTTTGTTTGTGTCCCGGTAGCAACTAGCTTTCCATGTTTGTCATGAACTTTGACACATCCCTTCTGGAATTCTATTCAGTATCTTGTATTGTTTAGCTATGCTACACTCAACAAATTGTATTTCAAACCTTCAACCCAGTATACATCATCACATTTAGCATTGTCAAGAAGTGTGATAGAGCCTTTACCTTTCACCGAACATGGTGCGTCATTACCAAATCTTACATAACCTCCATCATAATCTTCTAATTTAAAAAACTTGTGCTTATCACCTGTCATGTGATGTAAGAATGCACTATCTATGATCCAAGAATCATTATTATTTATGTGAGATATTAGGGCTTTTTCTTCATACCTTTCTTCATCTGATCCATCCTTAATAGCCACATAAACAACTTCCTCTGTATCAATTTCATCAGATTTATCATCGTTGGATTCCTCATCAGCTTCTAGGAATGTCTTTATGTCTCGCCTTCTGAAGTCTCGGTATCCTCTATATTGGTTGTCTTTATGTCTGTTATCTCAGTATTCTCTCTTTTCACTAGATTCTTTGTCAGGATAGTTAGGAGCCATATGTCCTATTTTATCAGAATTTAAACATTTTTAAGGTAGCTTTCCTTTATACTTACCTTTTCCTCTCGGTAACCTCCTGGCTAACAATGCTTCAAACTCTTCTTGCTTTTTGATTTCCTCATACAGTTTGTGCACTTCTTCCATTTTCTTACAAAATCTTTCACTTGCTCCACTATGATTCCCTTCAGAATACTTACTCATTCTATCATCGTAATCATCAGATTCACCAATATGAAAAGAGCTGAATGCAGATTCTACTTTATTTACCAAAGACCCACTATTATCAAAATTACTTAACTCAAATGCATGTAGCTTACCAATAGTAGCATCCAAAGAAACTGGCATATTTGGTATAGACCTTAATTCATTGATTGCAGAGACTTAGATTGCATAAGCAGGTAGAAGGGTTCTAAGCAACTTACTTGTTACATCCTTTTCTTCAATAGTTCCTCATGTTCCTTTGATTTGATTGACAATTTCCTTTAACCTTGTACTGTATTGGGTTATGTTCTCACCTTCATTCATTCTCATGAATTCAAGTTGTCCTCTTAGACTATCTACCTTTTCTCTCTGTACATGTTCATCACCACCATACACAGATATGAGCTTGGTCCACATTGCTTTTGCATCATTATAGCCTTCTAGATCATTAAACTCTGAGTTGGTCAATGCTGATGTTATTTCAATCATAGCTTCAATATGTTCTTGCTTTTCCTTTATCTCCTCCAAGGTCATCGGGTTGGTGCTTGGTGCTATGTAATCATTCTCCAAATAATATTTTGCATATTCTCCAATCTCTGATAAATGCAACTTCATCCTTTTCTGCCATGTGGAGAAACTTGACTTGTTCAGCTTTGGTGCATCTCTTTTATACATCTTTGGATCTTTGCCTCAAGTACCTTTAAACTTTTCTTCTGAAGTCCAAAGCTCTGATACCAATTCTAAGTTCTGATACTAGATGTAAAGTACTATTGCCAATTGCTAACAAGATGAGAGAGGGGGGGTGAATCATACAAACTTAATCTTCCATAAAATCAACAGATTCAACCTCAGTAACTTATACTTCAGCAATATAACCAAAAACTGCTAAACATTATAACTCATAAACACATAATCATCATAACACATATAACACCAGATTTAACGTGGAAACCTAAATAGGGAAAAACCACTGTGGGATTTCGGACCCACTAAGAAATATACTCTTCTAGAGTATGCTCGGTTAAAAGCAAATCTTGTTAAAGATTACAAACACATTGCTAGATGTGACCTAGTTAAGGGATTTCCCTCAAATCTGTTAGGATCTTCACTTTGTTAGAAGTGACCTTGTCAAAGGATTTCAAACACTCATTTAGAATGTTACCTTGCTAGAGGATTTACAAATAAGACTATTAAGTCCACTCGGTTAAGAGATTTTCTGTCACTTTACAAAATAATAGTAATAAAAATATATCTGCAACTTCACACCTAAAATGCTAAAGCAGATTCTTATTTTCTCAAAACAATATAATCATAGGACTTATCTTGTCCCTCTACTGGGCTCCCTACTCTGTTAATCAAACAGGTCTTCAAGCTTCTGTGCTCGGTAATCACTATGTAGCATCCCTATGCTTACAGTTGCCCGCATACATTGTTTATCAACAATTCCTTATTTATAAACAATTTGCTAACCACTTAATCTCCTTGATCACATTTCCCATGATTAATCTTAGCCATCAAATCATTAATCTTGACTAGGTTCAATGTATCCTTCGATCTGAAAAACGTTTTACCTCACCTTGGAACTTGCATTTCTTCCTTGGAACTTGTGTGTTTATTGCGGTTCAATCTGTGCTGTAGATCTTCCTCTTGATTTTCTATTGTCATAGATCCTTAACAAACTTCATGCGCGACATACCAATCATCTATTCATCTCCAGCTCATCAACATCCTTCATTAAATAATGCTTTTATCTATCCAATGCAATATGTCATAACTCAGTTGTTACTCAGTAAATACTAAACTTCACTCAGTAGACATAGTATAGTATAGTATAGTATACCAACTAGGTTCTTTTCTCGGTGACATAGTATAGTATTAACCTTACAATCAACAACATAAGTAGGATATCAAAACAATCAAAACAACATGATCTCATAATTGTCTAACTCAGTAATAGTTGCCCATTGATTAATTTATTATTCCTCTTCATTATCACATTCTTTCTGTGTCACTTACTGGCATCTTAATTCTCATCAATACATACTTCTCAAGATATGGCAACATCATACTGAATCAGAAAATCAATTTCTTGACATCAATGACAAAATAATATTATAAAGACAGTAATCATCCTTCTTCAGTTATATCAATAATCTTCAACAACCTTCTCAATATTCTTATTGAAATGCCAATAATATCCTTTCTACTGTAATGCCAACAATCTTCTTTCTATTGAAATGCCAACAAAGGGTTTCCCTTTGCCTTTGGCATATTTCTTATGAGAACTCCTGGTTTGAATAGGCATTTTTATTGATTGGTGTGACCTAAAGTTGTTTGTGATGTAAAAGTCAAGATCAAATTTAGAGCTAGTTGTTCGTTTAACGTATTGTTTGAGAGAAGCAACTAAGATTTAGTCTAGTTTCAGGAAATATCTATCCTGTATAAGACATTTATCTAAGTTGATTTGAGAGAAGTGACTAAGACTCGGTCTGGTTTCAGGAACGATCTATCCTATATGAGGCATTATCTAAGTGACTTAAGTTTGATAAGTAGTTGATTAAACTAGTTGAAAGATGATCGACCAAATCGTACAACACAAATGGCAGACGTACACTGTCTTGATCTATTTTATGCTCAAGATGATGATAACCAATTTAGTGCTCATTGTAGACTATTTTAGGCAAGTTTGATTGTTCTGGACTGACAAAAATCAGAGATCAATACAATAGGTTTTGCAGGACCAGAAGACAGTATGCTAGCTTCAGGATAATGACAATAGTGTTTTGTACAAGTTGCTGCCTAGTACCGTATGATAGATGGGTATGCCTGGAATGACATACTATTAAGTGAAAAAATTTATTGTATGACACAAGATGCAAGTTAAAATGACAATTCTCAGAATCAAACGACAGACAATCAGAGCTTGTACGACACAGGGTGAAGGCTCAAACGATAGACTATTAGGACTGATGGAATATCGTACGACACAAAATATGAACCAGGATGATAAATAAGAAGACTCGTATGACTGTTTTTTGGACAGAGGCAAAATTCTTGGTTTTCAATGATTGAGTATGACCAGATTTGAGTTGAACTGAGTTTTTGATCACTGACTGACGATGAGCAGTTTAGGGGTGGACTGAGTTTTTGATAGCTAAGGTATACTAGTTTGTGATACGGACAGAGTTTTGACTAGGATAGACTAGTTTTGGATAGATTTTTGACTAGGATAGACTAGTTTTGGATAGAGTTTCAACTTAGGATAGACTAGTTTTGACACAAACAGAGTTTTTGATCACTGAGTTGTTTCTTGTTTTCTCTAGTTTTGGTATTCCAGTTTTAGTTTTAAGGGATGAAAACACAGAAAACACGTAATATGAATAATAACTCCAATCACAGCATGCAAACCCTACGGAATTTGTTGAGAGAAGAAAACCTTTGCTTGTAGACTCAAGTACACACCCAATAGCTAATCATAATATGGCCACTAAGTCTCACGCAATGGATTCTCAATGTCGTATTAACCAACTCTAAATGCTAATGGGGGCACGAAATGACAAGTATCTTGGGAGAGTTACTATCTCTCTTGCACAAAGATTATCCCCCCTTTCGGAGGTGAACCAGGTAGCTTCTAATTTTAATTGGAACTAGTAAGGGATCTGTTTGGTGCGTTGAGGTATAAACTCAATTAAGAGGTCTCCCAGCCTTGAAAACCAAGGTTTAATATACCCGAGGGTACAAAGGAGAGCTATTCCTGAGCGCAGTCGTTGACTTGATTTTCATCAAATCATGTTTGTTTTATAGTGGGTTGGAGTACTTGGCGTTTAGCCATTCCCACTTGGGTCATTCCCCTCTCACTGCCCATAATGGCTATAGAGTTATTAGCTCCTCGGGAGGGCAGGCCCGCTAAAGATATACAAATCTCAAACTTAAAGAAAACACCTCAAGGGTCTGGATTTCTGATTATCTATAAAGAAAGGAGCACTCTCCTACCTCTCAGAATTTTCTTAAAACACAAAATACAAATTTTTTCTTTAACTAGTTAGCAAGTTAGGTGCCTAAAAAAAATGAATTTAATGAATCCACAATGTTTGCTCGAATCTCCTCAGGCAACCGGCAAAGACAACGAATCAGTAGTCATATTGTCTTTGTGCAACAAGCATAGTCTTCGACAATCATTCCGCAAAAATTGATTAGGCTGTGAAAATTCTTCGGATAAATAGATAACCAGCCAGGGTCAGCATCAGTGTAATCAAAATTGAACCAAAAACTTGAAGAATGAAACTTGGTTTTTAACCAAAAAAATAATACAAAATCGTATGACAATTCTCACTGACTCGTATGATAATTTGTATAGGATCGTATGATAATTGCAGTTTGTCATTCTGGCATATAGGAAATGTCATACGACAATACACAGAAACTGTACGTAAAAAATCCGAAAAGTCAAAAATCTAAAAAAATAAAAAAATAAACAGTTAGTCTTGGAGGCCAAAAAAAAAGTAGTCTTCTACCCCATGGTGGGCGCCAGAGATGTGTGTGTGAAAAAGTGAAATAAGTGTGATAGCTGCAAGACACAACACTTCAATTAAATCATTACATGTATGGTTGGATAGATATAAGCATGAATAATAAAAACCATAACAAATCGACTAATTGCCTTCTAAAAGATGTGAGTATAAGATTGCTCTCAGATTAGTATAAGCAATACCAGTGACTAGACTACACCAAGACAAAGGATTTAATCTATATGAGTATGAGATTAAGCTAAATGGATGCAAGATGGATGAAAGATTCAAGCAATATGGATTCAAGCAATAATGGATTCAAGCAATCATGAATAAACTAAATATAGAAAAAGAAATTAAACTAAGATGCAATAATCTCAAAAAGCAAGCACAATATATTCAATGACTCCAAAGCGAAAAGTGTGTAATAACGAATCTCCAGGGTGTTTTGAATGAGAGCTGAAGGCTGAATTCATAGATAATTACAAGAGAGATCAAGAAAAAAACACAATTTAGGATTAATTGAAATAATTGAGAAATCAGATTTAGTTAACCTTGAGATAGATTCCAATTATAGTATAAATGAAATACATTCAGATAAGAAGTTCAAGTTTGCATTAGAAATAAGATTTAATTAATTCCATACATTTGTGATAAAAATAGGTAATTCTTTGATTTATTCAAGAAAAGAGTCTTTTCAATGTAACTGAACTTCTTTTTCTCAAAAGCTTTGAGTTCCAATTTTAGAGAATGATTAAATTCCTTTTAATTGCTTTTCTGATTTCAAGTTAATCTCAATTTAGAAAAAGAAATAATATCTCAAGTTTGATTTCTCTCAATTCAATTCTTTTATTTCATTTTTGATTTAACTCTTGCTTTGCATATTAATTCCTCTTTTGTAATAAATTAATTCCTTTTTTGTGATTAATGGCAAATTTATTAATTAATTAAATATGCTAGGATATTTAATAAATTAAAATAGGATAATTGATCAAAAAGATATTCTTGGAATGATTTAATTAATTAAATAAATATTTAATTAATATAGAATAATTCACTTGCCATGTGACATTTGATGATTGAAGAATTAATTAATGTGCTCAAAATTGATTTAATTGCCTTTGGTTAGGACCTTGGTGATGTTGTTGAGATTAGGGGCCCATGGTTTAGATGACAATTTTTAGGGTATTACAAGGGGTATTGCAACAAGTTGAAAATCATGCATTCTACCCTCGGTTGATGGTGAGAAGATATATTTCTTCTTTACCGGTAGGTGTGTTAAGTTTTCACTTAACCAACAAGCATTTAATGTGGTTTGTGAAAGATATTTCATTATATAATATCGGAGATCCTTCATTTTTGACTCATCGAGCATTCAAACATCAAAGAGCGTGAAACTGAGCAAGGGCATTCTAAGGCGAAGCTGCGAAGTGATTTTCAAGCATTAAGAGAACTTCAATTAAGAGGTATTTATCATAATGGCAACTTCATCTTTTGTTCCTGAGTTTATTGCAAAACCTATCATTGTGGAAAACATCAAACGCTCTAGACCCGTGTTCAATATTTTCCTCGAGATTGTAAAACAGGGTGATTTTGTCGGAGCTTTTTTGAAAATTCCAAAGGGTGTAGCATTTGTAGAAGACCCTAGAATCTACATACATTGCAACATAGAAAACCTAGGGACTAAGGATTTAAAGAAAATGTTTAATGAGGTTATTACCGATGGAAATAGTATGATTAAACCTAAACATAAGATTGTGGAAGACTTAGGTTTTGTAGATATTTTGAACACTCCTGAATTTCCAAAGGAAGTTGTAAGACATGTATTAAGTAGAGTCCATGGAGAGTTCATATGGTTAGATTCAGGAAGCCATTAAGGCAGTTACTGGTTTACCTTCAACTGGTAGTAGGCTTGATAAAACCAAGAAAATACCTAACAAGGGAGTTATGGAGTTAACCAGAGCCACATTTGAGAACAGATCACTTAGAGTGAATGATGTTAAGGATATAAATGTGAAATATGTGAGTATGGTACTAGGATACAAAGCAACACATGCAAATAGGTTGAATTATGTTTCTAGCCTTTGTATTCACAATGCATATGAGATGGTGAACAATAATGCCAAGATTGATGTGTGTGAATGGCTTAAAGATGAACTGATTGATAACTTAAAGAAGATTAAGGGAGACAAGAAAGGTACTTTTCATTTTGGAAACCTACTAGTATGCTTGATGCTATACTTTACCAAAGAGATACCCGACATAGGTCACAAAGATTTTGGTTATGACATCCCGGTAGGAAAATAGATACAGGAAGCTTTCATCGGTATGTGCACTAACTATGATAAGAACATTACAACCTACTTCAAAATGTTTAAAACTAAGATGACAACAAGAGAGAGACTACTGCGGAGCATAATTGATAAGTATGACAAGCAAATCTGTTTTGTCATTAAGCGAGATGAAACTTGGATGGAAGTAGTAAGCCCTAGAACTATTTGGGTTATTGAGATGGGTTATGAGGTAGACCTATCTGTTCTAGAGACATATGCTAAAGCTCTACTTGATGCACCAAGGGACCCATCTGAGAAATTCTTTGGTAGTGTAGAAACCATTGAGAGTAATGTATCTATGCAGAAGAGGACAAAAAGAATAGAAATGTTTATCATAGATGCCTCCAAGAAGGCCCAAGAAATCAAAGAAATGTCATGAATATCAGTGGTATATCAACAAGTGATCTTGAAGGACTGCAATCTGAAGCACATGTTTCACTAGTTGTAACATCTTTTGATACTGACAGTGGCAAGGCTGTTGAGTTTAAGAGAGTGGAAAGGAAAAGGAAAACCCCATTGGTACCATTCTCTTCACCTAAGAAAACCAGGACACCAAGGAAAAATAAGCATGCAGTTAGGGAACCATAGAAGAAGCTTACACCTAAGAAGAAATAGACACCAGTTACCCTCTAATGAATGAGATTACATAGGAAGGTAATCTGGTAAATGTAAATAAATGGTATACTTCTTTTAAGGATTCTGACAAACAAACCATTGAAGAAAGCATTATCCTACATTTGGATATATACAAGAAAGTTTTGATAGAAGTGATTGATGAGCTACCCAATGATTTGTACATGAGATTGGAAGCTAAAAGGCTATCTATGATGGAACTAGACAATAAGTTGAAAGTTGAAGCACTCTTGGTTGTACATCCAGGAAATTCTAGAGAAGAGATAGATGAGCTTATTTCTAAAGCTAAGCAGTCAATATTTGTCAGTGGATACTGGCAAGTGAGCCTGATGGATGGAAGGATCAAAGAAATTGCTGATGAGACTGGAGATAAATGGGACTTATTATTTGTAGATAAGGAAAAGAAAGAGGAAAGAAACAGATCGAAAGTGGAAAAGACATTCAAGGTATATCAGAAAGACAAGGGAAAGGGTAAAATAGGTGGTGTACCTTCTATAAAAATAATAGATAGCATCCCTCCACTGGCTCAAGAGACACCTTCATCACCAGTAAATACAACTAATCCACCAGATATAGCTACTGAAGGTATAACTCATGATGATACTAACCTAAAGTCTAAGATACTTTTTACAATGAATGTGGGTACATAGAATATAAATATTGTGGTGGACAAAGAGACTGCAGAGGTAAAGGCACATAGTGTTGTGGACAACAAGATTTCAGAGAAATCGGCACAAACTGTTGACTCTCAGGAAACTAAGATACTGTCTCAAGCAGAGCAATCAAAGACTGAGAAACCAACAAAGGATAAGACAACTAGCACAGGGCTACTAGAATCTAAGAAACTAGTAGTGATACAAACAGAGAAACAATATGAGGTAGAGGTTCATGTTGAGTCTAAGACACTGGCACTTACAAAGGTGCTTAATCAAACTGAGAAACCATCAAAGGTAGAGGTACAGACATAGATAGATCCACCAAAAGAAAATATAAGTAAAGTGGATGCATCTGATAGAATTAAAGAGGATATAGTGAAGGTGATTGGTCAAAAATCTATTGAGAAGAAACCCATAGCAGAACCAAGCACATCTACAGGTGAATTTAGACCTACTAACATAACAAAGGTTCTATTGGATTCCATTAAGAGGATTACAGATTGCAATGCCTTAGCATTTAAGGCAGTTGATAACACATTACCTATTCTGAAGATGATTGCACCAAATTGCAGGATAGATCACATTAATGATTCTTTAGGGAAATTGGACACATTGTCCAAATTGATTGCTGATAATGTAATAACCATAGATAAGGTGAATGAGGAGACCATTAAAGAGAGAGTTAACAAAGAGAAAAACACATTCTTTGAGAATGCCATAAAGAAATGTACCGATCACTTGGATACACTTTTACTGGTACTCAATTCTACAATTTTGGAGTATAAAGAGTTATATAGAGATGCATGTAAACCTCATTGTTTGACAAAGAACATTGATCAGGAGATCAAAAAGACACAAAAGGAAATTGATGACATTGTGGATAATATAATAGGTTCATCTGGACTTATATCATTTTTTGAGCAGGAAATGGTAGTTTTTTAGGAGAATTTGGAGAAACTTTAGAAAGAGAAGGCAAGGATAAGGTCCAATGCTCGAGAACTCAAAAATAAACTTGGTCCAAAATTGGACAATCTTATTACTCAGAGAGTTGAATTATCTAAGGCAACAGTTCAAGGACAATGATTACCGGAGTAGCAAATGCACTATCTCACCGATATGATCTAGCATACTGAGGCAACTCTAAATGATAGCAACAAGTTTATGCAGAGTTTAAATCTATTTTTGGTGGACATCTTTCTGATAGTAACCAACTGGTTACAGACCTTGAGGTAGCATTTTTGTACTCTTTTAATGACATCCTTTGTCATTGATGTCAAAGGGGGAGTAGTGGAGAGAAATATGCATGCACAGAGGAGATCACTTGCTCAGGGGGAGCACATCTTTTTGGATTTCAGTTTTGGGATAACAGTTTTGGATTTTTCTCATGAGTGTTGCCATCAATGCCAAAGGGGGAGATTGTTGGCATTCTACACTCTTATGAGAATAGTTGATGTTGTCATTGATGGCAACCAACTGGCAACCCACCGGCAATAGGTTTCTACATGCACCAGCATCACAAACTTCATGCACAAACAGGCGCTTACACTGGCATTCAAATTACATCGGCAATAAAGCACACTGACACTCAAGTCGACATGGGATAAAGTTTTGTTTATATGAATTATTTTGTAAATGTAATTATCTTTTGTAAGCTGACATGGTATATTGTAAAAAACTCATTTATATATGAGATCTTATAGGTCATTTTGATATGAGATTGATGTGAGATGTAATAGATGATATGATATGTATGGTAGAAGATAATTGTTTAGTGGTAGTGAAGGTTTTTGGTTAAGGTATCTATCTAAGCTTAAATTGGTACTGAACTTGGCATTAAAGATGTTGTTTTGAGTAGTACATTGTATTGGATTTTATTATCCATTTTGTAGTCAGTGAGACTCTTATTTGAGCAGTGAGCTCTAGGCTGTTGGCCTCCCTACATGTGCAAGACCCTATTGTAAGTAGTATTTATTCATTGGCCAGTGAGTAAATATTGTGGGTCACAAATCCCATCGAGGTTTTTCCCACACTGGGTTTCCTTGTTAAAATATCTTGTGTTATGGTGTGTTTCTATGTTATCTTTTTTATTCGTGTTTACTGCATTAATTCTTATTTACCGGTACACTATTTTGGGCTGAAAAGTTATAAATAAGTTTAAATATTTTGCTAACCGGTTAGACACTGATTCACCCCCCCTCTCAGTGTCTTTGAGATTGTCATTGAATCTAACATACCTAAGCGAATAATTTGCACTCTTGGTCGTCTCAAGGTTTTATAACAATTATAGTCTCAAAATTTCACATAGATCAAACTTCTCACCCTGAACCACCATATAATATGTTGCGTAGATTGTGGTGGTGGTAGAAAAACCCTCTCAGTTCTGAAATTAAATCTTGTATGCCACTCCCTTGGTAACATACTTGACACCCGAATCAAGTATCTTCTATTATCATAGATCTCTTATTGGATAATGAACCAATCAACTATGCTACAATATTATTTTTTGCCATATTCATCACCAAGATAGTGCCAAAAGTTCACAATCCAATTAAATCCCTAATGGAATCCTTCATTATTCTATGAGGCTAGTCAAGAAACCTCACATAATTGTGAATCTAACTCAAGATAATTTGAATCCATGATATTCTCATAGTTGAAGTCAGTGAATTATTTCCAAATGTTTAAACCTAACACTTGAATAAGCTTTTATTAGGGCTTGAATATCATCAACTCATCCTCTACTAACTACTTCCATAAATCATTATTTACATGACTTACCTTTTTCAAGGGCACACGAATATTAGCCCTAACATCTTCAATGTAAACTATGTCTATTGAAACCCTCAAAAAATGCTCCTTCCTTGTCACTTAGCATAGTCACAAATGGATAAGGCTTGAATATTGGTCATGGATTCAAAGACATATCAACAACAATTGTTGTATCCCTTTAACACCTCACAAACTAAAACTAATAACCTACGGTTTGCAAAAAAAAACTTTGAATCACACTTTCACACTAACAATCTCTTTCACACTATGATGCTCTCAAATTTGCAAGACCACAAGTGATCAAAATAAATTCAAAAAGATAATTTATCAATAAAAAATATCATACTTTGTTTTTCCCAAACTCTCAAACACCTCTACAAACCACCACAAACATCTAGAATTCTCTGAAAATGCACAACATCTACCATGCCAAAAATAATTCAGCATCAAAACAACAAGGGGGTTCATAAGGTCTTCATTTAGTTCACCCCCTTAGGCAATGGATATTATCTAGTTTCTATAGGAAGCATCTATTGAACACATCATGAGACTGAGAGGGGGGTGAAATAGCCTAAACCTCTAAATACTTTACATCTAATCTATTAAACTTCAAAATGCAATTAAATTATTACTACAATTATGAAACATGATATTACAAAGTACAACAATCACATGGATATCATATTTATGTGGAAAAACCTAAATAGGGAAAAACCATGGCGATAATGAAACTCATAATATGAATAATTGATTACAATGTTCAGGCTCAAGGCCAAGGATCTCACTACCATGGAGAGCTTGCAAGACTAAGGCACACAATATTAGGGGAAGATACAAAGGGCTACACAAACTACCAAAAGTAATATGCCTTCTTCTAGCAAGTGAAAAGGATAAATAAACTAAAATGAACAAGATCCCATGATCATGAAATAGTCCTTGAACCACTATGTCAAGTGACCAATATCACTACAAACACATTTGACTTCAAGCACTATCACAATGTTCTTCATAAAATATCTTTAACACTTCTACTATGCCAAATCTAGTTCACATAAATTCACATGTGTCCCATACACAACTCATACATATGCACTCCTATATATATATAAGATAATTCACTAAAACTCTAGTTGAGGGATGACCACAAACAAAATAAATAACATTACATAAATTTGGCCACCTGAACTTATAAAATCCTTTGTAGTCCACCACAAGAGATAAAGGGAACCCAAACACATCTCAACACATTCTTTCCAAGTGATTCCAATAAAATGTACAGCTAACACATCCTACAAGGTTGGAATCAAATGAAACATGTAGATAAACAATGAAGCACACTAACTAGTTAGCCCAATACCATTCTCCAATGCACAAAACTCAATGTGGATCTACACATGCCATGGTGAGACTCATATCAACACTTAAACTCAATCACCATAACATATATAAACCAAAAGGACATGATCCAACTAGGATAAACAACCATAGTCAATCAAAAGTGAGACCAACTGATAGCACAAAACTCAAAACAACATAAATTCACTCGCCAATCAACCCATCACTACAAAACTAAAATGATACATTGCACACAAAAAATCAACATGTCCTCCAAGACACAACATAGAAAACCACATACCAAAGAATGGTCAAGCCTTCTCTAGACTAGTTCTGATAGAAACCCCATTATTAGAAACAACAACTAACTCTACCATTTAAGAAACAAAGGACCTATAAACTCAATAGCATAATGTACACAAATCATAAGAATTATATCTAGAACCACACTCCATAATATTCACTTACCGAATGAATGTAAAACATTTTTCCACTGGGACATTAAAAAAATTTCCTACATAAATATTGTTTCTTGCATATTGAAACTTCCACTACACCAACCTTCTAGAAAAACCTCATACTAACTAAATATCACTACCAAATCACACAACAAAATAGAAAAAAAAAATCAGACCATTTTCAACACATAGTGACATCAATGAAAACACCAGAAAAGTTGACAGCAATGACAACACAACACAACAACTCAAGTTTCCAACATTCTCCCCAATTGTCATTGATGGCAATACCTATACCACAAAGAGAAAATAAAACTAAACTTACACTTGATCTCTCTCCTAATCGGTATTTCTATCACTCTTTAACATCAAGGACAAAGGGCACTCTACTAAACTATCTACCCTTTTTTGATAAGATTTGATAACCACAACACTCACTTCTCTCCCTGAGAGTAGCCACTACATTAATCTAGGAGAAAAAGATGAACTTTAGAACTTCCCCTATATCAATGCACCATTTAAATGCATCTAGTTTAAAGGAGGGGCAATAACCCCTAACTTCTTCCAAAGATACTTAAAGGTATCCTTTGCCAAAGCCTTAGTAAAGGTATCTACTATATATTGTTAGTAGGTAGATACTCTAATTTAACTTCTTTATCTACAAACTTCTCCCTTAACAAATGATATTAGATTGCAATGTGTTTAGTTCTTGAATGCATTACCAAATTCTTTGAAATGTTAATAACACTTTTATAATCACACATAATATGAATTGCCTCATCATACTTCACCTTAATATCATTAAGAAATTTCTTCATCCACATAACCTGTAACTATTGATTCTTCTTTGAAGGGGTGTCCCTTCCCCTGCATCAAGGGCTCATTTTGTGTCTCTATAAGTTCTATTTGAGTTTAACCCTTTCCATTGGCCCTAATGTTAATATCCCTAACCCTGGTTTAGGTCTGGGTCTTTACATTGAGCTTCTGATCAATCAATATGTTGATGTTGCTTCTCCTAAACCTCAAAACCTGTGCCTACTAGGGTTAATCCCTCACAAAATGTAAAATCCAAGACCCTTTTGGGCCCCTGTTGGTGAAACCTCAACTCGAAAAATAGTCATTATTGAAGAGGAATCAAAGGATATGGCATCTTCTTGGTCTAATTGGTCTAATTGGGCCATGAATAATTTTGAGAGTAAACAGACTAATCCCCCATCCCCCCATTCCCCCTATGATTCGCCTAAATCCTCCACCTGTAGTTTTTTTTTTAAGCAGTAATTTACCCTCTTTGTGGATAAGGCTAATGAACTATGTGAGGAGTTAAATAAACATGAACCAATTCTATGCTAGTTTTTGAGCCAATTTGAGGTGGTGAAGAAGAAGATTAACAAGCTTGAAGCCATACTTAAAGTGCAGGCCAAAGCCTTAAGTTGGGCGGATGAAGAGCAGGAGTAGAGGGCTTAGATGGAGGTGGGAAAGTTGGCTAGGATGATCAAGAAATGGGAAGCAATGGACAGCTTGGTTAAAGACATCATAGAGAAAAATGGTCAAATAAAGAACATGAATGATCTGGTCAAGATGGTGGAGGTTTTCTAGGCAAATGAAGAAGAAATGAGGTGGACTATGGAGAATATGTTTGACCAACACAAGGAAATCATAGAGAAGAACTTCATTGCTCTCTATGAAATTTAGGATGAGATAGGTAGAAGGCGGGCCAAGAAAAGAAGACATCTAGAGTCTACATCTAAAATTGGGCTAGAAGCATCTATTTCAAAGGTGAAAGCCACGCTAAACTTCCCGACTATTTCCTTCAAGAAAGATTCCTCTAATAAAATCTTTGTGCTAGATAAGGGTAAATATATCTACGTGGATAGGAAGTCAAATTTCTCTACCACTCAGTAAGCCATTGGTTCATGCTTTCAGTGGGAGAGTGTTCCTTTGTTGTGTTTAGTTATTTGCTTTAGTTTCTGGGTTTGTTAGTGTTTTGGTTTTTGCTGGGTCTAGTTGGTAGCAAGTTTTTGTTTATGGATTCTCACTCCTCACAAGTCCCTAGTTTTGTCAACTTTGATGCGGATATATAAGGTTCAAGCCTCTCCCATTTTTATTAATTTATCATATCTATCAATTCTTCTTTAACTAAACTAGAATACTCATACTTTTTTACTTAAAATATTTAATTAACATATATTTGTTCATATATCATACTTATTTTGTTAGAGTTAGATACAAGCTATGTGATTGAATGATAAGGAAAATTAAGCTAAGGAGAAGAACATGGTCTCACAAGTGTAAAAGCAAGAAATATAGAAAATAAGTAATTACTGAGATCTTAGGGGAGAGTGGGCAATATAACTCAAACCTTCAAACGAATTCATAAGGGATTCATCATGAAAGACAAAATGAATAAATATGATTATTTGGAATACTCAAATATAATTGTTTGAAATTCTACATAATAGTATAAAACATTCTATGTTGGCAAATTGGAGGAATTAACTATGTGTTGCATTGATGTTTTTTCATTGATGGCAACACTAACTATTTTGATTGTTTACCGGTTTCTGGTAGAGCGGTTGGATTATGATATTGATCTAGTATGCTCTGGTATGCTTTGGTTTGTGGAATTGGTTTGGATCTATCATTCATGCTGTTCAGATGTGTATCATGATTAGCTGGTTCGGGATTTGATGACTCATGAGCTATCATTTGTTCTAGTAAGCCTTTTGGTCACCGGTAAGGGTTCTACCGGTAGAGCTTTGTTGAAGATCTTTTGATGCACGTGATAAGTAGTGTTGGTACAACTTCTATATGACTTTCAGGATGTTGGTGGTTATCTTGTTTGTGTTCCTGTTGATTGGTGTTGTTGGATTTGGGTCTGGACCTAATGCTATCTTATTTGGCTAGGTTATGGACTGGTTTATGTAATGTGTTGGTGGATGATCCCGATGTGTTTCCAGTTGGATCTATTGATTGGATTATGTTGTTTCGATCTTTGGCCGACTTGGTTGATCATTGGATTGTGGGTTTATGTTATGAATTTATTATATTATCTTCTAGGTGGTTGACCTAATTGTTTAGGTCTCGATTTGGTATAAATATGATGTAAGATCTCTTTGTAGATCATGGGCATATTCATGGGATTAAGGTTATGGGATTATCTGTGTGCGAATAAGGTTATAATCATATGTAAAGGTTTTGGTCGATCATAGGTGATTGAATTGGGTTGGTGAAAGAGGTTTAAGACCTCTGGTATTGAGCTTAACTGGATGTGTATTCAGGCATAAGAGATGCTATTCTTGCAGTTCACTCTTCTTTCCAGATTGTAGTCTGGATTTATTTTATAGTCAGTGAGGCTCATTTTGTGATAAGCAGTGCGCTCTAGGTTGTTGGCCTTCCTGCATGTGCAGACCCATCTTTATGTAATCACATACTTATTGCAGAAGTATTATTTGATTGTGGGTAGGCTTGCCACCGTGGTTTTTCCCTTTATCATGTTTTCCACTTGCAAATCTTGGTGTTATCTTTTGTGGATGGTTGGTTAATGTTATGTGGATTATATTTGTGCTTAATTGTTATATATGTTATTCTGGTATTTGATTTATGTATTCTGATAATAAGGTTTTAATTCTTAAAGTTCTATAATATGTTAACAACCGATTCAACCCCCCCCCCCCCCCCCCCCCTCCTCTTAGTTATTCACTAGTTATCTGAGTTGTCTAACATTCTATTGTCCCACCAAATTATTTTTTAACCCTAGCCCATCTTTCTCTCTACTTCCTTTTCTAATTGAAGCTTAAACTAGCTTTTTGTTTTTGTGTGATGTAAGCTACTCATTACATGCATTATCTATATTTTATAAGCTATTATAAAGGGCTTGGACTAAGGAGAGAAACATATAAATGTTTTGACATGGACCCATTAATTTACGAGTCCCCATATTCTTTTATAGGAACTTGAATATTTACATTTTATGTTATCCAAGAATTTTCATATACTTTGAAATATATGTTCACATTAGTCTCGCATGTACCTCAAAGAAGGGGAAATTTATTGTTTGAACTTCCATATCCATGTCATTTTCCATTTAGGTTTAGGCTGATTTTAATCAAATGAATTCATACAATTACATGGTGACAAGTAGTGTGATCTTGTGATAAGTTTTTGAAATTCCATTATCCCAATTATGTACACATTTTTTTGCATTCAACATCATCCTATCCTCATTTGCACATATTCCCACATATTTTATTTATAATCAATGTTAATTTAGTTGTGCCATTTTAGATCACAAAAATTTCATTTTCCTACCCTAGGTTAATCTTGTAGCACTCAAATTTGATCTTGACCCACTTGGGATTGACCCTTAGTTTTAAATTTATAAATTTAAAAAGTTCAAAACTCTATAGCACCCAAAAGATTTAATTAAGGAAACAAAAAAATATATATATGCCAACACAATTGCTTGACTAACTCACAATTTTTTAATAGCACATATATTTCATTAGAACACAACAATAGTCAAGCATACCATCATTAATTCATCTCATAACACTTATTTAATTTCAATAATTTTTATAACACATCATAGGTAAACATAAAAATAGATTCATAGATATAATATATAAATTACATTATCATGATTCAAATATTAAATTTCACTAACACTTTGTACAACCCATCTCTATCCATTACTCATATCATGCAAAATTCACTTTGTCAAGAGAAAATGAGGATATATCTATTTGAGAAACCTTATATTTTGTTTTCATTTCAAATATAAATTATAATAACTCCTTACATCAACTTATTCAACATAATGTAATCTATCATTCCTTCATTGCATTATGTATTCCAAAGTACAACTCTTTTGCTTAACTATAACCTATCATTACTATGTAGCTACACCAATTTCAAGCAATAACATGGATGACTGTATGACCATGTCTTACCATATAACCCTTCTCTTCACAATATTATTAGAAACTATCATGAGGTTGTCTACAAAATTTAGCCTAAGTTTGTAAAGTTCAACATGAGGTTGATTTAGAAAACTTGACACTCACAATTTGATAGCTTCCCCTATTTTGTTTTAATACTATAGTATTTCTACGTGATTTGATACAATATTAAAAAGTATACATTCTAGAAGAATAATCTTATCAATTATAAAATGATTCTACACTCTAATTTATCTATATAATGTTCTAATCTTAAGTGATACACTTAGACCCACAAACATTTTTGACAATATATGAGATCTCATGAATTAAATAGACTACAACAATTATTTTTTTAATAAAGGTGTAAAAACTTTATTAAAAATCAGAAACAAGCATTACATAAGAAACCCAAAACCCCAAGGCTCCAAGAGAGAATTACAAGCAAATAAACTCATCAACCAACTTCATAACTATCCATATCCTCAGCAATGATCCTATGCAAATCCTGACAGTAATCAAGGGAAAGATTCCCCCAACCCTCACTTTTCCAATCATCGCCATGTTCAGAAGCCCACTTAGCCAAACAATCAGCTACTCTATCCAATTCATGAGGGATGTGGATGAGAGATACCTTCTCCATCATAGCGCTAATTTGCAAAATCTGGCAAACAACCCCTGCTAGCTACCAATTAATCCCACTCACCTTCTGCTCAATCAATAGATTAACAATAATCTATGAGTCTGACTCACGGATAACCTTATGCCACCTTAACTCATATACACGCTCCAGGGCATAGAGAATTGCTAATCCCTCCATAAGATTATTAGCCTGTTATCCTTTATGCCCTAAAAAGAAGAAAACCACCTCCCCCATATGGTCCCTACCAACACCCCCAATCCCAACAAGACTCGGATTACCACGAGAGGAGCCATCTGTGTTGATCTTTATGAAATCATTATGAGGTAGCAACCATCTTCTCACCCTTTGAACCTTCTCCATAGCATGTCTACCTCTCCCGACACAAGCGGAGACAGGAGACATCTCTTGCAAACCCAGCCTACTCACAATTTCAGCCTCTCCTCTATCCAAAGGAAAATTCACCTCACATTTAGCTTCCACCGTCTCCTGGATCATTCCAATTATTATATACCACACTTTCTAAGCTATCCGTCTAACTTCCTAAAAGATCCTCCTATTCCTTTCTAGCCAAATCTACCAAAGTATGAAAATGGGCCCAATGTGCCACACAATCTTGAGAAAAGAGGCCAAAGTAGGAGGCCTACCCATACTGCTCCAAAACTCCACCAGAGAATCCACATGAACACAAGGGTGTTTCCACACCCCCCACCAATAAAGTCAAATCTACATAGAGAAGGGGCATCTGAAGAACAAGTGTGAATAATCCTCCTCCCCCTTACCACACATAACACAAATGGAGGGACCATGAAACCCACACTTGCGAATATTGTCCTAGGTCAGAAATATATTCAAAGACAAAACCCAAGCAAAGAAATTACACTTCGGCCAAGAGAATTTGTTCCAGACATATTTCCACCAGTGAACTTCCATCCCCTCCAATCTACAAGCCAACAACTCTTGGTACCCACTAGCAATAGTAAAAACACCCTTAGGATTTGGGGACCAAGCAAGTATATCCCTATCCTTGAGGGAGATACAATGTCTACTAGCCAAAAATGCCATGGAGCTCAGTGCAATCTTACTCCATACCAACAACCAGCCATTCATTAGGCACCTTCCACCATGCCATCTACAATTTCCCACACCTATAAACCAATTTAAAGTTGCTCACTCTAGACAAACCTACCTCAAGGTACCTTTGGCAGAGATTCACTAAATTAGGAATCTGATTAATAATTGAAGGGTAGCCATCCCAAGAATCTGACCAAGAAAGCAACTCTTCCCCCCTCTTACAGATCCAAAAAAGTTCTTTCTTTATCAATTCAGCCTCTTTCTTAAGAGTACTCCAAATTGCAGAGCCTTTTCCCACAAATAGATATCTAGGGATTTCCTCCTTCGGAATCCTTTGCATATACTTGTAAGACAACATCCTAGCCCAACCTTGATCTTGTTCTACACACCACCTCCAGTATAATTTTTCCACCAAAGCCACCCCAAATAATGTAGATTGCCTTAAGCCAATCCCACCCAACAATTTTGGGCTACACACCAAGTCCCACTTGACAAGACTCCATTTAGAGGAGGATAGGTTGCCTTCCCATAAGAATTTCCTTGCAAAGAATCCAATTCCTTCACAAACCACATTGGTGCTACTTAGAGCATACACCTATAAATCAGAAGAGCATGAACCACCAACTAGATCAGTTGAACCCGCCTCACAAAGAATAACCATTTGTGTGTCTAGTGCTCAACCTTCCTACAAAATTTGTCCATAATACATTTCCAAGAGTCCCTAGGAGGATTACCAGCAGAGATAGGAATACCCAGGTAAGTCAAAGGAAGAGAGTCGACTTAGAATCTCAAAATATGAGCAATTCTCAACTGAATAGTTCTAGGTGTGTTGAAGAAGAAGATGGAAGATTTATCCTTATTGATCAACTTGCCAGAAGCATCAAGATAGATATCCAAGACTTTATGCAAATTTACAACTTCTCTGATCCTAGCTAGTCCCATTAGGGTTGTATCATCCACAAATTGCAAATGAGACTGAGGAGGTATATCATTTCCCTAGCTCCAACCATGAATAATAGCCATACCCACATTGTACTTAATCAATCTCCCCAGACCCTCACCCAGAAGAATAAATAAGTACAGGGAAAGAGGGTCCCCCTGACAAAGACCCCTAAATGCACCAAACAACTTAGTATGATCTCCATTAATTATCACATAGAATAAGGTAGACAAAACACAACTCATTACCCATTGGATCCATTTAGCAGCAAAACCAAAGGCCCTAAGAATCTTCTAGAGGAAGGACCATCAGACTCTATCGTAAGCCTTTGCCATATCCAGCTTGAAAAACATATTTTTTTCTATAGAAACTGCCATATAATGAATGGTCTCATTAGCAATAACCACCCCATCCAAGATTTGATGACCCTCCACAAAACCACTCCGCTCCTCAGAAATGAGACTCCCAAGCCATTTCTTCAGCCTTTCCGCTATCAACTTAGAAATAATCTTATAAATCACATTACAGAGAGAAATAGGGCAAAATTGACCTAACCAATCAGCCCCATCACACTTGGGGATGAGAGCAATGAAATTCGCATTCAAAGCCTGAAGCATTTATTTATTCCTCTGGGACTCTTGGACCACCTGCAATAAGTCTAATTTGATAATATCACAGAATTCTTTATAGAATTCAATCGAAAACCCATCCGGTCTAGGAGCTTTCCCCTTCTTCATATAGAAAACAATCCTCTCTAGTTCATCCAACAAAATAGGTCCCATAAGCTGCTCATTCATCTCCCTAGTAACTAGAGAAGGAATACATGCAAGAACCTAAGTTTCCTCTTCAGATTCCCCTTGAGATTCCTCACTAAAAAGGGATTGGAAATACTGCATAGACTCCCTAGAAATCTCATGCAAGGATAAACATTGCTCACCTCTACCATTAACAAGAATAGGGATGGAATTACCATGTCTTCTTGATTTCACTGAATTAAAGAAGAATGTAGTATTCTTATCTCCAACTTGAAGCCAATCAATTTGAGCTCTCTATTTCCAGTACATTTCCTCCCTAAGCTCCCACTCCCCTAAATCCTTAACTGCCTTGTCTTCCTCCCTAAGAAAGGCTTTTGACATTCCATGCTCTCTTATCTCTCTTGTAATGCCATTCATCTCTACTTGAGCAACTTCCTTATCATTAAAAATATTACCAAAGAACTAACTATTCCACCATTTCATCTTAAACTTAACAAATTGTAGTTGTTTGGAAAAAGTGTACATAGCAGTGCCATAGGCAAGCCTCCCTTTCTTCCACCACTCTGCAACATGTACCTACAAAGAAGAGTCTCAAAGCCACATAAGATGGAATTTGAATGAAGGAGCGCAAGCAACCCAAGCAGAAGAAGACACTAATTTAATGGGCTAGTGGTTCGATCCTCTTCAATCTAAAAATTTAGAGCATGTGGACCACCCCCCACTAGCCCCAAAACCAAAAACCCAAAAGTGATCCAGCCTCTCCGTAATCCAATACTTCCCTATCATCCAGTTGTTATAAGTGAATAAACCATTACTAGGCTTGATTTCAACAAGATTCAAGGCCGATATGTTATCTAGAAGAAGGATGGAAGAAGGCTCCAACATCATAGCACCACCCTTCTTCTCACACAACTCTAAGATAGCATTGAAATCACCCGCCATGGTCCACAGATGGAAAGGAAATAACCCACACATAAAATTAATATGAGACCACAATGTCTGCTTACCATGAAGAATAGTGGGGGAATAGATATTAGTAAGAAATATATATTCCCCAATCTCAAGACTAGAAGCAATCCCAGATAAAGATGATCAGAAAGAAACCCATCATATAGGACAAATCCTCAAGCGGTTCCAAAGGCGAGCCACAGCTTGAGAGGATCCATATGCCCCAATACACTGACATTCACCTCTTCCCCATAAATTTGGAACCAGACCAAACATACTTTCCATAGATAATTTAGTTTCTTTCAATAAAATGACATCAGGTGAATGACTCCTTATCAATTTCCGAACAAATTTTTTTCGAGGGCCACTGTTCAAGCCCCTAACATTCCATGATAGCACAATCATTTCGGGGTATTAGAAAAATTGAGAATCTAGAGTCTTAACTGACCCTGACTCAATCAAATTCTCCCCCATCAATTTGATCTTATCTAAGTCCTTCTTTCTGACATCCTTCGATATCTTCTCAGATGTTCCTTTTTTTATGTCCTTCTAAAAAAGACCCAGATGCGAAGAAGTCTTATTACTTTTAACCCTAGCAGAGTCCAATTTCTGTGCTATAGGAGAAACATCCCCAACAAACATCTTCACTTCAGCACAAGAGATGGATCCCACCCGAGCCACTACCTATTGATATGTATCCATATGTTGACTCCAAACCTCCTGTTGAGCCTAGGTAGTATCCAAGTTTACACCATCAGTTACCAACCCTGCTACACTTTGATCCAAAAGAAGCATCCCCAGATTCACCTCCTCCAGGCTAAGATCATCCAAGGCTTCAAATCTGTTAAAGGTATCCTCCTCCTATCTCTCCTATAGAGTCTTCTTTTGACCCCAGTTCCTATTCCATGTCTTAACTGGGATAAAACCATCAACACCCATAGCCTCACCAGACAAGGAAGCTTTTCCTTTATCAGCCCCATCAAGGTTACGGGAGGGATGTTGAGGCTGATGCATAGCTAGTTTAGACCTAGGTCTCTTGCCCTCCAAATGACCATACTCATGACATGGACGTCACCAAAAGGGTAAAGTCTCATAATCAAGCTGTTGGAACCAAGAATAAGAGCCCGCACACATATCTATAGCATCTAGTAAAGGCTTACTAAGATCAATTTCAACATAGATATGAGCAAAAGTCATTACCTTTCTCCCCAAGGTTTGTGTTGAATATCCAACAGATTTCCCAAGCAATGAAGCTAGCATTCGCAACACATCCTCCCAAAACAATTCCACTAGAAATCAAGGTAATCAAACCCACACCGAGACATGATTCGAGAGCTCCTCTGAAGGGTTAAAACCCGCATGCCAAGGTTTAATGAACAACCCCACCTGGTTATAAAAATATGGGCCTCCCTCAAATACCCTATTGCAATCATCCATGCAATTAAAATTAATCATGAAGTCATTGTATGCCAATAACATAATATCCATTTCACCTTCCGACGCCCAAGTCCTCTAGGCCCACTTCTCCAAAACCTACAAGGAAACCCTCATCCCCAAAAATTTGCTCGATAACGAATGCTTTGAAAAATATTTTGTTGGAATTTGCATGAATATTGCATTAATGAAATGTTATGTTGTCATTGATGTCAATTAATCGGTAATGATGTTGTTATAATGTTGTTTTGTAATCGGTAGGAAGACCTAGTGAAGGGAACTGCAACCGATAAGTGAATTTGTGGATGAAATCAGTATTTCTATGAAATGAAGAGATGAAACAGTAAACCCTACCTATTGATATGATAAACCCTAACCGATGAAGTTTGATTAATTGGTTGTATTGCTTTATGATTTGATGATGAGTGGTAATGATTATGACATGTATGCATGTTATATGAGAAGAGTTTCAAATGGTTTTTGGCACATAGAGATAATGGTTTTTATCTTGGGAATGAGCAAGTTAATTGCATGTAATGTAAATTGCGTGATGAGTTACAATGTTCGATGAAGCAGTGATCAAGGAGCGGTCGAGGTTATCTTGAATGATGTGCAGTGATTGTTATGTAATCCAACAATCATACTTGAACCGATTTGTTTGTAATCTCTATGAGAGAATTAGGTTTGTGATGTGTTACCGACCTAATGTTTTGTTTATAAGGTCGATGAGTTGTTTTATTGAAAAGTTGGCAATTTGTAATTGAGAGTAAGAGAGTGTGGCTGCCAAACTAGATGATGTATATGCAGTATGTGTAAAGGCAGATAGGAGAATGAAAAGGATCTGAACAAGTGTAGTGCTATTCAAATAAATCAGCAAACCCCTATTGTTTTCTAACAATTACAACAGTCAAATCCCCTAACCGGGTAATCTCTAACAAGCTTAGTGTTATTCAAATCCTGTAACCAGGAGATCCATTAGCTTGGATTTTAAATCCTCTACCGAAGTTACTACTTATAGGGTATTGCTTCGAATAGGGCATTATAGTCAATCCCTTAACTGCATGGTCCCTAACATGATATGTTCTTAACATGACTTATTGTAAAGCTTTAATAGGCTTGGATCCTAACAGGATGAAATAAAGAAGAGTTCAGAATACTTGTGGGTATTCATCCCCACTATGATTTTTCCCATTTGGGTTTCCACATCAAAAATATTGTGTCAAGTGGTGAATTTTTTTGTGGTTATGTTTACTATGGTTGAATTTCTTAACTACTAAATCTACTTTGATATATTATGTTAACCAACAACAATCTGAAATATGTTTTAACTACCATTAGTAAAGTCTTTGAATGATTCAGTTAAAAGGTTTTGAAAGTTTAAAAGATGTTTTACTGTTAATCTGTTATAAAAGTAAACCAGTTTAACTTGTTAGTAATATTGCATTTGAATTTTAGTGTTTAAACCAGTCAATTTAGAGTTTTCTTTGAGAGGTTGTTTTAGAGATTGATGAAAGTTTATGTCAGTTTTCCATCTACTGATTCACCCCCCCCCTCTCAATAGTTGACTGGATCCTTATTCTTTCATCATACCATCAATTGGTATCAGAGCATTATAGGTCCTCTAAGGTCTAATCCTAATAGCTTGAGGTAAATATCTTGTAGAACATGATGAAGAAAGAAGGTCTGAAGTTTAATAGAGAGAACTACAAGATATGGAGTGATAGAATGAAAATTTATATCAAGAGTCTAGGAAGTCAATACTAGGAAAATGTTGGTACTCAATATGTTGCACCTAGTGGAATTATGATTGATGATCAGAAGAAAGAGCAATAAGAAAAAAATCAAGAACTGGAGGCCATTATCAATTCTTTGTCTGATGCAGAGTATGTATATGTCCATGGTCTGGAGACTGCATATGAGGTATGGAAGAAACTTGAAGAGATTTGTAGTGGTGATGAGCATGTGAATATTGCCAAAGAAGAGAGTCTAAGAGGAAAATTTGATGACATGCGGATGGCTGCAGGTGAGAATATACAACAGTATAGTTAGAGGATCAAAGAGATAGTTGGTGAGATAAAGAGTGCTGGTGGTAAAGTGGAAGATGCCACAGTGATTAGCAAGGTGTTGAGAACCCTTCTACCAGTCTATGCTATCCGAGTTGCAGCCATTCAGGAGCTAAAATCTATTGACAAAACTAAGGTAACCCTTGACTCTATCATGGGTAAGCTTGCTGCTTTTGAATTAAATGGTTATGATGGTAGTGTTTAGAAATATGAATCTGCATTTAGAGCTTCAGTTTCTAACCTATCTATGAGGAAAAGTAGAGATTTTAGTCATAGCTATGAATCTAGATCCAGTAGAGAAGTTGAAGATGAAAACAGTTTGGTTGAGCTTGAAGCATTGTTGGCCAAGCAGTTCCCCAGAGGTACTGGTAAGTATAGAGGTAAATTACCTTTGAAATGTTTTGCATGCAACAAGATTGGACACATTGCAACTAACTATCCTAATGGTGACAATGAGCACAAGTGTGAGAAGTTTAAGAAGTACAAGGGAAAAGGCAAAAGAGATTGTCTCATTGCAGTTGATGGTGGTATCACTGATGAGGAATCTGAGGGAGATGCTAATGAAGATATTGTTTTTGTAGCTATTAAAGAAAAGACATCTGATCAGAAAGCATTGGTTTCTCGCATGGATAATTCTGATGATTGGATAATTGATAGTGGTTGTTCACACCACATGACTAGTGACCGAAGAAAATTTCTTACCTTGAAGGAATTTGATGGCGGAGTTGTGAGGTTTGGTAATAACTCACCTTGCATGGTAAAAGGTAAGGGAACTATTTCTCTTAATGGAAAGAGCAATGTAGATGATGTCTACTGGGTTGAAGGATTAAAGAACAATCTTTTGAGAGTTGTACAACTCAATGATAGAGGGTATCCATTGGATTTTAAGAATGGAATGTGAAAAATCTATGGGAGAAAAGGTTAACTGATTGCAACAGGCAAGCAAACTAAAGGTAACCTATTTCACCTAAATCCTAAAGTCAACAACTGTTTAATTGCTAAAATAGATGATAGTTGGCTTTGGCATAGGAGATTGTGTCATATAAATTTTGATAACATTGTTAAAGTGAGCAAGTCCAAGATAGTGAGAGGTTTGCCTCAGTTGGACAAACCAGTTAATGCTCTGTGTAAGGAATGTCAGTTGGGAAAGATGACATCCTCAACTTTTAAGAGAAAATATTTTTCAGCGGAATATTTGTTAGATTTGGTTCATACAAATCTCTATGGACCAATAAGGACCAAAATGATTCAAGGTGACAGATATTTTATAATCTTAACTGATGATTTCTCAAGAATGATGTGGGTCACATTCTTGAAGGATAAAACATAAGCATTTAGTAAGTTCAAGGCATTCAAGCCCTTAGTTGAAAAGGAAAGTGGCAATAAGATAAAGTGTCTGAGGACTGATCAAGGTAGTGAATTCACTTCTATGGAATTCACTAGATATTGTGAAGAAAATGGTATCAAATGACAACTTTCTGTATCAAGGACACCACAACAGAATGGTATTGTAGAGAGGAACAACCAGTCAGTTTTTGAAGTTTCTAGAACAATGTTGATACAAGGAGGTGTAGAAAAAACTTTTTGGAGAGAAGTTGTCAGCACAACTATCTACACTATGAACTGAATATTGGTAAAAAGAGGTAAGGATAAAATCCTTATGAATACTGGTATGGTAGATCACCTAATGTCAGTTATATTAAGATATTTGGTAGTAATTTTTTTATTAAGAGAGGTGACTATGTTAGTAAGTTTGAGGCTAAAAGTGATGAAGGCATATTTCTTGGTTACTCCACCAAGAGTAAGGCCTACAAATGTTATAACAACCGGACACAGAGAATTATTGAGAGTTTTGATGTTTAAGTGGATGAGTATCCTGAAGTCTCAAGGGAAACCAATGTGGAGAAAAAGGATGAAGATCCTTGCATTTTGATTTTGGAACCAGAACCTGTGAAACCTGAAATTGGTAAAGAGAATGTTGTTTTACCAGTTCAACCGAAATAGGTAGATCCAAAAGAAGATGATGATAATGAAAAAGAAGAATGTAAATATAATGATCATTTATTCCAAGGTATGTGAGTCTCAATCACAATCCTAGCTAGATTATTGGAGATAAGGATGTTGGAGTGTTAACCAGAAGAAAAATTAGAGGGAATTCTTGCATGATCTCCACTATTGCGCCTAGAACTGCTAAGGAAGCATTTGGGGATGATCATTGGATCAAAGTTATGGAGGAGGAGCTTGATCAAATTGAGAAGAACAACACATGGACCCTAGTACCCAAACCGGTGAATAAAAATGTGATAGGTATTAAGTGGGTATTCAGGAATAAACTGAATGAAGATGGTGTAGTAGTCTAAAACAAAGCCAGATTGGTTTGCAAAGGTTATGCACAAGAAGAAGGATGTAGAGCCCCACCCCGATCAAGCTTTGGTTAACCTAGTTGACAATGGTTGACCGTATTAATAAATGCTATAATTCAATAGGATGGGCTTTGTTAGATGAATAGATTAGTGGGAAAAAAAATTAAACCAGGTTATGGAATCATTTTACCTTGCGGTGCACATTTTGATGTAATATGGATTTAGATCCTATATGATCCACGGATCTGATAATCTGGATATGATGTATGTCAGCTATCTCAGAATTTGCATTACTTCTTTTTGATATTTAAAATTTTGGATGCATGCTCTACAAATGATTTAATTCCATGTTATGAGAATGATGCCATTTAATAGATGATTGTATGTGGATGTTATCAGATAATTAGATACTTGATTTTAATAATTGAAATTTTATGCGATGTCTGAATTGTATTCTTTTTTATAATATTATATGTGATTTCTGGAATTACTAATGTGCAAGTGAGATGTGCAAGAAAATTATTCCATGTGACCATGGAAATTATTCGAAGAATCAAGCCTAGGCCTATGTGTGACCAGGGGTTGTCTATTTGGAGAGACAACCCCTCATTTGTAAATGTGTTTTAATTGGTAAATCTTATGCTTGGATGAGTGTTTGTTTTGGAAATTGTTTGATTTATAAATTTCAAAAAGGGACAATTGCCATGCGTGTTTTAGTGATGTGTAATTCTTTTTGTAGTGTCACTTGACACATGTGTTGTAAGATGAGTTGGCATTGTCATGTCTCTTTTTGCAGAACTTATTTTACCAATGCATATATTTTCAATTATCCTAAAATGGTCCCAAGTAAACCTAGGATAGGGAGCCATTAGAAGGGTCAACTCAGGGTTGACCCGTAGGTAAACTTTGGGTGGACTTCCAAGGGGTTAAACTAACTCCTGGGGTCAAGTTAGGGGCATTTTAAGTGGGCCATATGATGTACCTATGGATGAAAGCCAAATTTAGCCATGTGTCCACTCCTTAGGGCTTGTTTAACCTCCCCAAAAAGTGAGTCTCCCAAGTTGACCGAATTTCATCTTTAGAAGAGCCTTCCTTGGTTAGATAACCCACTTCATGAGTGTTATTCCTTTTCCCCATTCCATTTCCCCTTTTTGGGGTGCCTTGGTTAGGGAGTGTGTAAGGTTTTGGGAATACCAACCAATGAGCATCCTTCACCCTTCCCAAGTGGGTTGGAAAGAGTGAGGTGTGGCTTCATAGGGAATAGTTTGGGAGGGAGAGGTTTGATCACCCACTCTCTATTTTGGAGACAAAATTTTCCAAGTTTTTGCAAGTATTGGGAAGATTTTTGGGCTAAGTTTGGAAGGAGAAAGTTGTAGATTTGGGCAGCTCTCCTACAAATTCTCTTACCTTCTTTTTGGCAGATTAAGGTTGGTTGAATTGCTATCTTTTGTATGTTGATGTTATGGAAAAGATTAGTGTTGCATTTCTTTCTTTGTTGGTTTTCCTTGTTGTTTTTGGCGTCCTTCCATATGTGATTTTGGTTAAGTTTTTATGTCAATGTTTTTGGGAGTTTTCAAGGCCAAACTCACCCTTGGGAGGGTAGAGTAGCCTTGGGGTGAAGGGCTATTTGATAGCCTTTGAGTGAGAGGCTCTCTTTGGAAGAAAGTGATTATCAAGGGATTTTGTGACCTTTGCTGCATAGTATTATATTTATGCAATGGGGGTCGTAAGGGGAGTTGTTGGCTTGTATGCCTTGGGGGTCATAAGGAATTATAGGGACAAGTTTGGAACTTGTGGATATGTTATATTTGCAGCCTTGTTATGGCATTATGTTCACTATTTGCAGAATTCTCCTCAAGGGTACTTAGTCCACCTTCACCCCACTTGAATGTCACATAAGTGACATTGTTTAAACCTTGGGCTGGGAGTGATTTTGTTGTTTTGAGTTTCTATATGTATGTGTTTGTATGAGTGCTTCCTGTCTAGCCTTGATTCTCCTAACTCGAGGGTGGCTTCTAGTAAGCCTTGGGAGGTGAGCCTCCATGGTCACAACCTATAAACTTTTATTGCAGGTTTTCTTTGGGGATAAAGGATGAAGAAAAGTCAAGATCAAGTGCATGGTCTTTTATTATACTTATTTGGAATTTTGAAAATATGTAATGCAACAAGCCCTCACTTTTGTAGAAATGTAAGAAGCTTGAGGATGAGATTTTTGTTATTATTGTATAATGGATTTGAAAAGAAAACAATGTTTATTTACTCTTTGTTGCATTTTCATTTTAAGGAAATCAAAGAAAAAGTTTTTAAAAAAACATACTTATATTGTCATTTGCTATCAATAGAAAATAGTAGGATAAGTAAACTCATTTACTATTTTATTGTTTGTTGAAAGAAATATATATAAATTGAAAGGGGTGATAAACATTTAAATAAAATGTAGCTTTAATTTTATACTCAATTTTAATGGTGTAAACTAGTTTATTATGAGTTCTAGATATGCAGTGTTAAGTGAAAATATTTGCAAGCATTTATTTATATTCATTATGTTAAAAGTTGTTAGTAGTAAATCTGCAGTGGATCATAAATGATTAGAAGAATGTAAAACCAGTAAGCTAAAGTTTATATTTAAATCTGGTGACTCATTCATTTTGTACACTAGTTATATTGTGAGTTAGTCTTAAATAAAGTAAAATCATTATTGTATTAATATACCATTCTGGTTATTTTTCTAGTTAAAAGTTCAGATTTTAATTCCTACATTAGCATTCATTGAAATTTTTGATACTAGAAACGTTAAATCTTAGAGTATTCATTTGGAGTTTTATAGTTATTCATTTTGCATATATTCCAATTGTATTTAAATCTGGTGCATAAGATAAGTTATTACTCATGAACTAGTAATAACCTAAAACTGAAAGTAAAAGTTCATGGTAGTATTTCTATTAATCTCCATAAATAGTAAATCTAGGAAAAATACACTGTGTCATGCTCTGTGAAGTGTGTACCTGTTCTTGTAAACACAATGCACTCAATAAATCATTACAAGCAATGGTTGGTGAATTAAATCAAAGAAAGACAAAACCATAGCTAAGCGATCTATCGCCTCCTAGTAAATGCGAGTATGAATTTTGCTCTCAGATCTTGGTATGCAAACTCTAGTGACTTGACTACACTTAAATGGAGGATTTAAATGATGAAAAAGCATGATCTAGAAATGATAGCATGATTAAGCTACATGATTTCATGATTATTCTAGAAAATAAGCTAGAATGAAGATGCAATTAAGATAAGATTGAACATGATAACAGTGCTAAGAATGATAAACTAGAAGCTAGATGCCTATAGAAACAATGCATAAGATGAGATGAAATTGGGACCCTTTGTGATCCAAAATGAAGTCTATTTATAGGATTTCCCAAGGCTAGGGATGATGTGGCATGAATCAACAGTCGAGATTTGATCTAAAGATATCAATGGTTAAATTGGAGGTGGGTTGAGAAGAGGTTGGATGAAAGGGGACGATTGGTAGAAGGTAGGAAAAGGGGTTGGATGAAAGGGAACAATGTCATCTCCATGGTGACAAGTGTCAAGAAGCTTCTAGAAGAGGTTAGATGAAAGGGAACGCTTGGTGACAAGTGTCACAAAGCTTTTCTTATGAGAGGGTAAAGTGTTCAAGGAAAGGGGACATGGGTAAATGGAATGGGTTAGGTTTAGAAGGGGTAGAAGTTAAGAGAATTTGAATTTAAAAATTCAAATAATAGGAAAAGGCTAATTAATCTCAACAACTCATGAATTTGATTTGTTTTAATTAATTAGGGGATTTAGAAGAAATGATTTTGATGGAGAGAATTAATTAATTTGAATTAATTAATCAAGGAGGATTATTGAAATGAACCTATTAAATAAATCCTTAGATTTATTAATAAGTAGATGAAAGGGAAAATTTAATCAAATTGTTGATGAATTCAATTAAATTGGGAAGGAGGATTAAATAAATAATTGTTTATTTAATTAATTATCTTCAGACCATTTTTAGGTGTATACACATTGCACAGTAAATGTATACATATATTCACACATACCATGTAGATTTGCTGGTTGTTGTACATTAAAATCTAGAAATATAAATAAAATAGAAAAAAAGCTCACTGTGTTTACACAGTGAGTGTATGTTCTCATAAAAGAATATACACATATACGGATATGATAAAAATGAAAAGGTTGCTAATAAATAATTTGAACCTGCTCACTAATAATGTGTTTGCTAGAATATATTTATATATTACCTATCAAACTAAAGTTGTTTTTTTTATTATTTATAAAAAAAAATATAGTAAGATTAAAATTTGAGCATGCATATATAAATACATTTACCTTCATTTCTGATCTTTATATATATATATATATATATATATATATAATAACAAAAAAATATATATAAATAAAAAAGAAAAAAAATTGACAGTAACATGAGGGAGGCCAAACCTTCCCCCGAAACCCTAGCATGCTTGCCGCTGGTGGCTCGGGCCCCCCTTGTGGGTCGAAACCCACAGGGGTGCCTACGACACCACTACGGGTCACGACCCATAGGGGCAGCCTCAACCACCACTACGGGCCGAGACCCGCAGGGACGTTCGCGGCGCCACTGCGGGCCACGACCCGCAGGGGCGGCCACAACTGCCATTGTGGGCTAAGATCTGTAGGGACGCCCGCGACATCACTGCGGGTGGCCTCCTCAGCGGCGCTGCTGCCGCCTCCCATAAACCCTGTGGTTTCCCATGTGTGGCGCCACCCCTTTCTCCCTCTTCGCCACCACCGAACCTACACACACACACACACACACATAAGAAAAAGAAATTGTAACCTAATTTCGGGTTAGGGTAAAGACAAATAGAGAGAAAAGAAAGAAGAATGTGAGTGTTATAATTTAAAAAATAAAATAAAACAAACCCTAGTTAGGGTTGTAAAAAGATAATATTATTAAAATAAATAATAAAGAGAGGGAATTCCATTTCAAATTTTGAAATGAGAGAATCCCTTCTCGTAATGGTTAGCAAGTTAATTCTCCTTTGATATAGGGATAATTCTTCCTTTATATGTATTCTTATGTTTTGGGCCATTAAATATAAGTTTATATATATATATATATGCTAATTAACATATATAAATATGTAGATGTTTTTAAGTTAGATTTCTTTTGTAAGTTTTAGTATTGGAAACCATTAAAAGTAAAATGGATAGGCCATAGGGAAAATATTGGTGTAAGATTTAATAATCTTAGGGGATTAAATTTGACTTTTATGTGGAATGAATTTATTCCAGACATATATTATACTCGTTCGTGATAACTTTATTAGTCTAATTTATAAGCTTTATTTTTATTCACTTTACTGATTAACGTCAATACTCTAAGCTTGAAATAATATACCCATTTTGAGTAAATGTATTAAGGAGGTCTATTAATGTGAATTTTATATAAGTTAATGATTAAAATTATACCAAGAGGTAAATTAAATATGGATTATTAAATATTTAATATTTAATGTTTGGAGGGTAATATATAACAACTTGAATTAAGTTTTTTAAATATGTTTTGGAGATTTTAATGGTATAAATTAAAATGGAGTAGTTTAATATAGGTTATCAAATAATGATTATTGATTTAGTGAGAGGGTAATGTGGTGGATTAATATACTTTTCTCAAATAAGTTAATGGACTTGTTCTTGCATACTTACCTAACCCTAGTGGAACCTTTTTATTTAAATAATTTAATTATTATTATAACTTTTGGCACTTTAATTTTATTTGCTCAGTTAATTAATAATAACACATTGAAATCGTGTTAAGATTGAATTAATAGATTTAAGAATTAGTTAAGTTATAATGAAGAGATTATAATTATCACTTTAGAAAACCATTTTAATATCAATTAAAGATTTCATTTGGGACAACTTGTTAAGTTGTCACATCTAATTAAGTGTTGGATGCATGTAATTAAGTGTTCTTAAAAAAAATCATTGTTGTGTTTTTGCCCAAAAGTTTGGGCATGACAAAGGAGAAGACTATTGTGAGACTTTTGCACCAGTTGCCAGACTGGAAGGTGTGGGGACTTTACTTGCATTTGTAGCATATAAGGGATTCAAAGTATATTAGATGGATGTGAAGTTAGCATTTTTGAATGGAATACTGGAAGAAGAAGTATACATTGAGCAACCAGATGATTATGCTTTGACTGATGAATAAGATATGGTATGTAAATTGCACAAGGCACTATATGGGTTAAAGCAAGCATCGAGAGCATGGTATGAGAGGCTACATTCACACTTGATGAAGATAGGTTTTCTTAGAACCAGTGAAGACAACAACATATATCTCAAATCTGAAGGAGATAAGATACTAGTTAGTGAAGTGTTTGTGGATGATATCATATTTGGAGGCAATGATGACATGAGCATTGACTTTGAAAATGAGATGAAAATGAGTTTGAAATGTCTCTAGTGGGAGAGATAAGAAATTTCATAGGCTTGCAAATACAACAAATGAAGAGTGGTATTTTCATCACATAGTCTAAATATGTGAAAGAGGTATTGAAGACATTTGGAATGAGTGACTGTAAACCAGTTGGGACACCAATGGTTATAGGTTGTAAATTGTCTAAAGAATACAAAGCC
Organism: Cryptomeria japonica; assembly: GCF_030272615.1. Taxonomy (NCBI): domain Eukaryota; kingdom Viridiplantae; phylum Streptophyta; class Pinopsida; order Cupressales; family Cupressaceae; genus Cryptomeria; species Cryptomeria japonica. Next base: position 541,810,289 of record NC_081411.1, read on the forward strand.
GCATTTGTTGATGAAAAGGAGTATAGGTCAATGATTGGGAAATTGCACTATGTTGTTCACAGAAGACCGGATATAGCTCATGCAGTTGGTCTAGTTTCCAGATTTCAGAAGAATCCTAAGGAAACACATTTGATAGAAACCAAGAGGATATTCAGATATTTTAAAGGTACTATTGAATATGGATTAAGGTATCCATATGCAAGTAACTTTGATTTGAAGGTGTATACAAATACAGACTGGGCAGGTAATGTTGATGATAGAAAAAGCACAACTGGTGGAGTATTCTTTCTTGGAGGAAGACTTATTTGATGGAGTAACAAGAAGCAAAGCTGTATATCATAGTCTAATGTTGAAGCGGAGTATGTTGCGGCTTATATGAATCGTACCCAGGCTATCTGGATGAAACACATTCTGGAAGGATTCAAGTTGAAGATTTCAGAACTAGTAAAGATCTTATGTGACAATACTACTGCCATAAATATTTCAAAGAACCTTGTTTTGCATGCACAAACCAAGCATATTGAATTGAAGTATCATTTCTTGAGAGAAAAACTGTAGAGTAAAGATGTGATATTAGAGCACATTTCTACCAAGGAGAAGCTTCCAGATATCTTTACAAAATCTCTTCCTAAGACTACTTTTGAGTATCTTATAAGTCAGCTAGGGGCTGTACCCCTTCATGAGGTTGATTGAGCATGATGTAGATTACATTAGTCCTGGAGCTACTTGCAGAATTTTACAGCAGGATTGGTGTAGAGTGGAGGTATTCCATAGGGGGAACATCAAGTTGCAGGTTGATGATGCTTAACAGTGAAGTTTCACATTGCATGTTTTACTTTCACTTTGGCATTGTTGTGAAAGGGGGAGAAGAACTATGTGATTATGGGGAAAAAGAATTGTATGATTGACAAAGAGAAGATCTATAGCCAGTTACCAGCTGAAGACAAGGAGAGTACAAGGTAAAATGTAAACCAGGATTCCTATTCACAATCATAGCAATCAAGGGTATTGATACTTGTATTGCCATCAATGCCAAACAGGGAGATTGTTGGCATTTGCATGAAGATTGCATTAATAAAATGTTATGTTGTCATTGATGTCAATTAACCGGTAATGATGTTGTTATAATGTTGTTTTGTAACTAGTAAGAAGAGTTAGTGAAGGGAACTGCAACCAGTAGGTGAATTTGTGGAGGAAACCGATATTGCTATGAAATGGATAGATGAATCGGTAAACCCTACCTATTGATATGATAAACCCTAACCGATGAAGTTTGGTGAGTCGATTGTATTGGTTTATGATCTGATGATGAGCAGTAATGATTATGACATGTATGCATGTTGTATGAGAAGAGTTACAAATGGTTTTTGGTGTGTAGGGATAATGGTTTTTATCTTGGGAATGAGCAAGTTCATTGCATGTAATGTAAACTGCGTGATGAGTTACAGTGTTTGATGAAGTGGTGATCAAGGAGTGGTCGAGGTTATCTTGAATGATGTGCAATGATTGTTATGTAATCCAATGGTCATACTTGAACCAATTTGTTTGTAATCTCTATGAGAGAATTAGGTTTGTGATGTGTTACCAACGTATTGTTTTGTTTATAAGGTCAATGAGTTGTTTTGTTGAAAAGTTGGCAATTTGTAGTTGAGAGTAACAGAGTGTGGTTGTTGAACTAGATGATGTATCTGTAGTATGTGTAAAGGCAGATACAAGCATGAAAAGGATCTAAACAAGCAAGTGTAGTGTTATTCAAACAAATCAACAAACCCCTATTATTTTCTAACAATTACAGCAGTTAAATCCCCTAATAGGGTAAGCTCTAACAAGTTTAGTGTTATTCAAATCCTCTAACCAAGTGATCCATTAGCTTGGATTTCAAATCCTCTACCGAGGTTACTCCTTATAGGGTATTGCTTCTAATAGGGCATTATAGTCAATCCCTTAATTGGGTGGTCCCTAACAGGATCTATTCTTAATAGGAATTATTGTAAATCTTTAACAGGCTTGGCTCCTAACAGGGCGAACTTCAGAAGAGTTTAGAATACTTGTGGGTATTCATCCCCACCATGGTTTTTCCCATTTGGGTTTTCACGTCAAAAATATTGTGTCAAGTGGTGAATGTTTTTGTGGTTATGTTTACTATGGTTGAATTGCTTCACTATTAAATCCACTTTGATATATTATGTTAACCGACAACAATCTGAAATATGTTTTAACTACTATCATTAAAGTATTTTAATGATTCAGTTAAAAGGTTTTGAAAGTTTCAAAGATGTTTTACTGTTAGTATGTTATAACAGTAAACTGGTTTAACTTGTCAGTTGTATTCCATTTGAAGTTCAGTGTTTAAACCAATCAGTTTAGAGTTTGCTTTGAGAGGTTGTTTTAGAGATCGGTGAAAGTTTATGTCAGTTTTCCATCTACTGATTCACCCTCCTCTCTCTCAGTAGTTGACCGGATCCTTATTCGTTCATCATACCATCATATTCAACACCCTTAGCTATCAACTCTGGTGGAATAACCCATTTTGGCCTCTCTTTGCACCTCTCAAGACAACCATTAACCTTTGAAATCCAAGATCCATTGGACACGCCAACTCCAGCAAGCCCCAAATCCGAAGCAAAAAGATTATTATTAAATATCTTAGCACATTGATTCATAGATCTCGAGCCCAAAGCTGCTCAAAAATCCAATCTGGGAGACACCCCCGAGGCCTCCTCTTGATAACTATCTATCACGCTCGCTAACAAACCCACCCCTCAAACAAAAGTGGGAGAGGGAACCCCACTCCCCAAAAACACCCGCTACACTCTCCTCTCTAACTCCAACCAAACAAGGGCATGGGTCGAAGCCCATCACACCCCACAAAGACCACACACACACTCTGCAGCTAAAGCCAACACAAAACCTACTCCACGCAAGCACTCCACCCTCGAGCCACCTCCTTCACCGAATGAGATAGCAAATAGTGACACCCCTCCCAGGAAGACCAAACATGACCCTCCCCCCTGCGCACAACAATCATAAGAATCTCATGGACTAGGGCTTGGATGCCCTAGCTCGACACCTACAACCCCCACACATGCCATTCCCTCCTTGGGGAGTTATCTAGACTACAACTATTAACATCTATACTATCCTTCATTTAATTTTTGAATATTCATTTCTATGATTATCAAATCTTCTATGATTAAATTAGATTAGTCATTCTTATTACTAGTAAATATTTAATTAATATAAAATATTCATTTCTATGGACTTACGTGCAACTGCACGGTAAGGAAAATTAACCTAAGAAAGAAGAGCATAATCTCACAAGTGTAAAAAAAAGAAATCTAGGAAATAATTAACCATTGTGGTCTTAAGGGAGAGTGAGAAATATAACTAAACCTTCAAAATAAGTTGTAAGAGATTAAACACGATAGACAAAATGAACAAATTTGATTGTTTGAAATTCCACTAATTTTTAAATCTGAATAGAACTTTGATTTTCCCATCAAATTATTTTTAACAACTTTCATTTGTTGGCAAGTTGAAATGCCTACTACGTACTAAGTTGTTTCACATATTTAATGGTGCATGGTTACCAACATATTGGCAAATAAGTGGATCTTGCAAACCCATTTCTGACAAGCAAATCAAAGAAAAAGATTAGGAAGGTAGAGTGTCAAGGAAACTCAAAATTTAGCACTTCCATAAGAAATTTCTCAATGATTCGTCTCAAAAAATTTAGTAAAAAGGAATGAAAGTAAGAATAACCCATCAAGTCCAATTCCAACAAGGATGTGGGATTGTATAATCATTAATATGTCAATAACAAAAAAAACGAATTGAAATTTTGATAAAGTTACAATCTAAAGTTTAAATGTGATTATTAAACTAACACTTGCACCTAAATAAGATGCAATGGTTAGAACGATAATAAGATATACTTTGGATAATGTATTGGAAGGTACAAGAATTGTAAGAAATGAAAGTTGCTTTTATTGAGAATAATTAAAATTAAATATTTACTATAAAATAATTCAAAAATCTCTGATTATGTATAATCATTAATATGTCAATAACAAAAAAAATGAATTTAAATTTTGATAAAGTTACAATCTAGAGTTTAAATGAGATTAAACTAACACTTGCACCTAAATAAGATGTAATGGTTAGGTCGATAATAAGATATACTTTGGATAATGAATTGGAAGGTTCTTTGATACATAATAGTGACCTTAGCATGATTTCTGTCTTGGTGCTTATGGTTTTGATATGGCTCTGGCTCACAATGATGTTCAGATTTTTTGTACTGATGGCTTAGTCCATGTGCAGATAGCATGATCATAGGTTCACAGGTTCTCATGGTTCATTATCTCACAGGACTATTGGTTCAGCACTGTGATTTCTTGGTAATCATATATTCAGAAATATTCACAAAATCATGGTTATATTACATAGCACTTTATGATGCCTAGCAGGTTCAAACTTTATCAAACAATATGTAGTGTTTGTCGACATTTGATGATTCATTCACATAGCTTAACATAAGCTATCGGGTTTATGTGCATGAAATTTTTTTATTTACAAAGCACTATAGATAAGTGCTTATCGACAATGATTATTAGTTTATTATTTTAAGTGGGCCCAACTTGGTTCATTGGCTTGCACAATCATCAAGTGACATAGCATGTTTATTGGTTCATTTCTTGGTTACTTGGCATTCTTGCACGATGTTTTTGAAATTTTACTAAATATGATTAATGGACTTCAAATAACATTGAAATGGAATTGAGGGCTCAAACTTAATGAAAGTAAGGAAAGAAACAAAAGACATTGTGTTATTGCATTTGAACCCTAACAGGTCGCCGCCATGGTTGAAACTATTGATGAAAAAGATGTAAGAAAGGTCATTCGAACTTTGTTGCCCAAATTTGAAACTAATATTTCAACCTTAGAAGAAAAGAAGAGTTTATGTACTATGTCTCTTGATGACCTACAAAGCATACTTATAGTCTATGAAATGAGGATTGGTGGCAATCCTTCCACTTCTAAAGAGACTGCTTTCAAAGTAGAAAAGAAAGAAGAACCTAATAGTGAATCTGAACTCTCAGATGCTATTGAAGCGTTGCTTGTTAGAAAACTGAAAAAGAAATACAAGGGCAAATTACCCTTCAAATGCTTTAATTATGGAAAAGTTGGACACTTTGTTGCACAATGTCCTCTAAGTGATCAAAACAGTGAAGAGGTAAAACCAGAAAAAAATTACAAAAAGAAAATGTGGAACCCTAAAAAGAAATTCAATACATTTAAGAAAAAGAAGAGTCTCTTCACAAAAGAAGACTCTAAAGATGAATCAGATGACTCACCTTGTGAAGGTCATGAGACTCTACTCATGGCAGAAATAGAATCTTCTTCAAAAACTATAACTAACAAACCTGAAAAACAATCTGATTTAGATCAAAATAAAATTGATCTTGAGGGAGAGTTACTTTGTGCTCTCAAATAAATAAAGAGACTAAAAAAGCTAGCAGCTTCCCATGAAAGCTCAAATCGGATTTTACAAGTTGAGTCAAATGATTCAAATTTAGCAGTTGGAAATCTGAAATCTCTTCTTGATGATAGAGAAAAGAAAATTGAAACCTGAGAACAAGAAACAATAAATCTGCAAAAGAAAATTGAACAGTATGAAAGTACAATGCATTTAAATGATATTTTGAGTAAGCAAAAACAACATAAGAACTTGACTGGTGTAGGATTTGAAAAGGCTGAATCATCAAAACATACCACTAAGCCTACAAACATAAAACAATTCCAGGCTTACCAAAGAATGACACCATTTAAATTCAAGTTCTTTCATGGCTATTGCTTTTATTGCAGTAAGTTTGGCCATAAGGTTAACACTTGCAGATTTTTGCTACATAGAACCCCTATGTTTGGACACAAACAAGCCTATGGATCTCCAAACACTGTGAAGTGTGTCAAATATAACACTTTTGGACATACCTCTACTCAATGCAAATCAAAGATAAATGTTGATAAGGTGTGGAAAACTAAGTTTGTACCTAGCAAAGAACAATCAATGTTAGTGCATACTACATTTCTGTGAAATAAGAAATCATTGCAGGTGTTGGACAATGGATGTTCACACCATATGATAGGAGACAAAAGTAAGTTTCTTCATCTGGAAGACTTTGATGGAGGTTTTATAAGATTTGGTGACAATTCAGGAGCTTACATAAGAGGTAAAGGTACATTACTGTTGAATGATGACACTCCAATCCATGATGTTTATTTCGTAGAAGGATTAAAACATAACTTGTCAAGTGCTAGTCAAATTTGTGATGGTGGTTATAATGTATCCTTTGGTTCTCAAGGTTGTGCTATCAAAAATAAATCTGGTAAAAAAATTTTTGCTGGTTTGAGAACAATTGGCAATGTTTACAACTTGCTTGACTCCACTGACTATGAAAACAATGAAGGCATGTGTCTTATGAGTCATGTAGAGGAAAATTGGTTATGGCACAAGTGCGTGGGACATGTGAACTTTGATAATCTGGTTCAAATCAGTAAGAACTAGAATGTCAGAGGTTTACCTATCTTAAGTAAACCATCAAACTCTGTGTGTAAGGATTGGCTGAAAGGTAAACAGACAAAAGTATCCTTTAAATCTAAAGAACACTCTTCCACTAGACTATTACAACTTGTCCACACAGATTTATGTGGTCCAACAAGGACACAATCCATCAATGGTGAGAGGTTTTTCATGTTGTTTGTAGATGATTATACAAGGATGGTTTGGGTTGCGTTCCTTAAGCATAAGTCATAAGCTTTTGATAGATTTAAGATTTTTTGAAAAATGGTAGAAAGAGAATCTGATTTAAAGCTTAAGTGTTTAAGATCTGACAAGGGTGGTGAGTTTATATCACAAGAATTTATTGACTATTGTGAAAAACATGGAATTAAGAGACAATATGTTGCTACTCGGACACCTCAAAAAAATGGGGGTGGTCAAAAGAAAGATAGAACTGTCAAAGAGATGGCTCACACAATGCTCAATGAGACAAATCTTCTTGATAGGTATTGGAAAGAAGCTATTTACACAACTGTTTACATTCTGAACTATGTGCAAATAAGGGTAAAATCCACCTTTACTCCTTATGAACTCTGGTATGGTAAGGCTGCCTCTGTTAAATACTTCAAGATTTTTGGTTGCAAATGCTATATTAAAAGAGATGAAGAAAATCTAGGGAGCTTTGATACTAAAACTGATGAGGGTATCTTTCTTGGATACTCCACTCATAGAAAAGCTTATATATGTTTCAATACTAGGTTGAATAAAATTGCTGAAATAGTTAATGTGAGATTTCATGAGCAGTTGCTTCTAGGTGATAATTTGCAGGATGTTGAGGAGGATACTTCAATAAGACTTGACAAAGCTCCAAAATTTGCAGAAGCAGAAGCAACAAATGAGGAGAGTGAACCAAGTCCTAAAATAAATGAGGAGAATGAACTAAGTCCTAAAGCAGAAAATCCTCTATATACACCCTTAAGGATCATTGCCAAAAGACATCCTCAAATTCAGATTACTAGTAACAAAGATGTAGGAATCTTGACTAGAAGAAGAGCAAATGATGATGAACAAGCTCAAGTGGTTGAGCATTATTGTTTGGTTACTGATTTTGAACCTAAAAATGTTTCTGATGCTTTAATTGATGAATGCTGGTTAAATTCAATGAGAGATGAAATCAATCAAATAGAAAAGAATAAAGCCTGGGAACTAGTGCCTAGACTAGATAGTAAAAATGTTATAGGGGAAAATGGGTCTTCAGAAACAAACTTGATGAATCTGGTAAAGTTGTTAGGAATAAGGCACTTTTTGTTTGCAAAGGGTATGCACAGCAAGAAGGTGTAGATTTTGGAAACTTATGCACCTGTTGCTAGACTAGAGTCAAGAAGAATATTTCTTGCATATTCTTGCTATAAAAACTTTAAAGTCTATCAAATGGATGTTAAAAAAACATTCCTAAATGGTTATCTTGATGAGGAGGTGTATATGGAATAGCTAGAAGGATTTGTCTCTACTGATAAACCAAATTATGTATACAGGTTGAAAAAGGCTCTTTATGGCCTTAAACAAGCTCCCAAAGCTTGGTATTCTAGGTTAGATGCTCACCTTACAACTAATGGTTTCATTAGAGGTGAAGTAGGCAACAATTTGTATGTGAAAAATGAAGGAAATGATATTCTGGTTGTTGAAATTTATGTTGATGATATTATATTTGTTTGTAACAATAATTCCCTATCCAAACAATTTTAAAAAATAATGGAATCTGAGTTTGAAATGTCAATGTTGGGAGAATTAAATTTCTTTCTTGGTCTTCAAGTAATGCAACTTGAGCACGAAATTTTTTTGTCACAAACTAAGTATGAAAAAGAAATGCTTAAGAAATTTAACATGAACGATTGCAAACCAATTAGCACTCTAATGGAGACTAGGTGCAAATTGACTAAATATGATGACTCACTTGAGGTAAATCAATTAGAGTATAGATCAATGATAGTAATTTTGCTATATTTGACTGTATCTAGACCTGATTTGATGTATGCAGTATGTTTGGTTTCATGTTTTCAATATGCACCTAAGAAATCTCATTTGAATGCTGTGAAAAGAATTTTCAAATACATTCAGGGTACTTTAGATTGTGGCTTATGCTATCCTCAGAATAATGATTTCACTCTTATTGGTTTTACTGATGCTAACTTGGCTGGCTGTATGGATGATAGAAAAAGCACTAGTGGTGTTGCTTTCTTCCTAGGAGATTGTCTTGTTGCCTAACACAGTAAAAAGCAAGAATTTGTCACTCTATCCACTACAGAATCTGAATAGATTGCAGCAACATCTTGTTGTACCTAGCTAATCTGGATGTCTTATCAACTTGTTGATATGGGTACTACAGTGGACAAGCCCATCTCTATTTTTTGTTATAACACTAGTGCCATAAATCTTTCTAAGAATCATGTTATGCACTCTCGCACTAAACATGTAGCAATAAAATTATATTTTCTACGCGAACAAGTGTTAGCTAATGAATTTCAAGTTTTGTATGTTCCTTCTCAGGAACAAGTGGCTGACATTTTCACAAAGGCTCTATCTAAAGATGTGTTTGAATATTTTAGGGACATGTTGGGAGTCATCTATCAATATACTCTTGCTTAAAACCCTACATTCAATGAGGGGGAGCTTAGCTCTCCACAAGCAGTACTCTACTACTTTTCCTTTTGTCCTTGAGACAAAAAAGGGGGAGAAGGCATCATTGATATTTTTCTGTGATTTCATTTGGCTTTTGGTAGTGGCATTGTTCTTTTAGTTTGGTAGTGGCATTGTTCTTTTTGTGTGATTGACAGTGGTTCAGTGGCATTGTTATTATCACTTGTGACAGTCTTATGGATCATTTATTTCTGATCATTGGTATTCTGACTTTGTATAGTGATGTTTTTGGGCTTACAAGTGATCTATTGTCAATGATGGTATGATTTTTTCCATCAAGGACAAAGGGGGAGTTTGTTGCCCCTTCTACTTGTCCTTGATGACAAAAAGGTTCTTTGATACATAACAGTGACCTTAGCATGATTTATGTCTTGGTGCTTATGGTTTTGATATGGCTCGAGCTCTCAATGATGTTCAGATTTGTTGTACTGATGGCTTAGTCCATGTGCAGATAACATGATCACAAGTTCACAGGTTCTCATGGTTCATTAGCTCATAGGACTATTGGTTCAGCACTGTGATTTCATTGTAATCATATATCCAGAAATATGATACATTTCTTATACATTTGGCATATTCCACATGGCTCATGATGCTAAGGCATGGTATACTTGGTATATCATCTACGTTGTTCACAAAATCATGGCTATATTACATAGCACTTTATGATGCCTAGCAAGTTCAAACTTTATCAAACACTATGTAGTGTTTGTCGGCATTTGATGATTCATTCACATAGCTAACATAAGCTATCGAGTTTAAGTGCGTGATTTTTTTTTATTTGTAAAGCACTATAGATAAGTGCTAATTGACATTGATTATTAGTTTATTATTTTAAGTGGGCCTAGTTTGGTTCATCGGCTTGCATAGTCATCAAGTGACATAGCATGTTTATTGGTTCATTTCTTGGTTACTTGGCATTCTTGCATGATGTTTTTGAAACTTTACTAAATATGATTAATGGACTTCAAATAACATTGAATGGAATTGAGGGCTCGGACTTAATGAAAGTAAGGAAAGAAACAAAATACATTGTGTTATTACATTCGAACCCTAGCAGGCCACCCTCATGGTTGAGATGAAGGTAGTTACAGTGGTTTGTTTGCTCAGATTCTTGATGTGGGTTTTGGATATAGCAAACTACAGGTATAGACGTTTCAGATGGTGGACTTTATGGTCGATATTATGTGGGTTTCTTACAGATTTTCAGCATCAATTTCTCAGGTTCTTACCTTCATCAACATGTAATATCATTATGTTATTTTCAGTGTGCTCTTGAATCTTTGAAGGGTGAATTAGAGCCAATAACAAGCTAATTGCGTTGTGATTGATCCTATAGATTCTGATTTGTTAGCTTGTTTTCTTGAGTTGATATGTTATGACCTACACAAGCTAATCATGTTGTGATTGATCTTATAGACTATTATTCTATATGTTCTTTGGGTTGAGTGGCATGCATGTCCTTGATCAGTAGCCAAATTGAGAAAATGATCACCATTCACCAATCATTGTAGTTGAATTTCTAAAATTGGCCAAAAAAAGTTCAAGCAATAATTTCCTATATAGGAACCGCTGACTCTCCATTAGACATGGAGTAATACTCTATTACTGGTCATAGGAAAAAGCTAAACTCTATCATCTGGGATCATAATAGAGAAATCATTTAAAAAGACTGTAAAATAAAAAACCTGGAAAAGTTGAATAATATTAACAATATTGAAAATATTAGGTACCAAAACAAACTACATATTTGTATTGTAGAACCAGATTTACTTACAGAAATATGAAGCATCCATCTGACATCCCAATGGAAGTTGATAAATTCCATCTAGTTTAGATTCATTTACAAGAGGATCAAACATCAGCCTATCAAGCAGGTCATCACAATATGAAACCAAAAACCCTTGGTTTGCGCCATCTCTATTTAGGAATGACTTAAATCACACATGCTAAGATTACATTTCTAAATTTAAAAATTTTAAATACTTAGAGTTGACTGACATTTTCTAGGCTTAATATGTTGCTTAATGTATGTGGTCACACTAAGAATACACTTCTAGGCTTAAAAGTGTTAAACACTCAAAATTGACTAACATTCTCTAGACTTAATATAATGTTTAATGTGTGTGATTTAAGACTGACCCTTGCATACGTTAGAACACTTTTTTTGTGGGGTGCAAATAAAGAAGCCAAATTTAGCGAGCTAGATTCACAGGCGTGGAACAATAATCTGGCATGAATCAAAGAGTTTCTGAATAAGGCCATTCCCTCAAAAATTCGAAGAATCTGACCAAGTTTAGCAAAAGAAGGATAAAAGGTAAAATGTGCTTGAAAATAACGGCACTGGCTATGGGGGGAAATTTGCACCTTCCCCATCCCAATGCTCGTGTACATCCCTCCCGCCTGCAGCCAATTTGTACTCATCTGCCGCATGGCTTCCGGTCCCATCATAAACTTCTTTTTTTATAATTTTTTATGTATTCTATTTTTATTTCATAAGTTACAATGAGTAAAATAATAAATATTAAAAATTAATAGTTAATTATATATTTAACATATTTTTAATAATAAGTTATATGGTTTAAAAAAAATTAATTTTTTTAATTTATTTATTTTAGTAAAATACTATTATAATATATATAATATATAATTAAGTAATTTTAAGATATATTATATATAGATTGTAATCATATTATTTTTTTATTTTTTAAATACATATATAGATAAATAATAGCTTATTTTTTATAAATATTCTCTTTAAATTATATATTTAATTTTTAAATAATAAATTTTATGTCTATTTTTTAATAGTTATTATATTATAACATACGTTATTATATTATTTTATGTTCATCCAATCCCTGTTGGTTGCCTCGCATCCTCTTACGACCTTTTATAGTGGCCTTGCCCTTCTTATATTGTTAGATCATTCGAATGAAGCCTTTGCTTCCCCCTAGTTCCCATCCTCTGTTTCGATAACTGAGATAGCCCCTCGCTCTGTGCTCTCTTCCTCGGCCAAGAAAGATAAGAAACCTACTCCTAAGGGTAAAGGGAAATCCCCTGCTAAATGCAAGAGAATTGTCATTGACAATTTTTCCTCGGACGACCTGGATGATGAGAACCCTACCCCTGAAGATGAGGGTAGAAGGAGGTCTCGAAGGCTGGCTTCCAAAGGCTCCTCTGAGAAGAAGGATAAAACTCAAAGTGTCTCTGACTCTAAGGAGGATCGCGTTGACGGTAGGAAGGTGGTACTTTGTATGACATGGCTAGTGAAGAGGCTACTAAGGTCTCTATGTATGGGGTGGATGAGGGTATTTTTGGGCCCCTTATTGATGCGGAGAATTTGAACTATGATGAGGAACCTATTGGCCAAATCAACTTGGTGGACCCTGATGAAATAATGAAAATGGTGGATCCAAACACTTTTGGAGCTCAAACTGTGACTGTTCCTGGGGATGATGTGGCTAAGGATGAGGTGACTAATAGGGGTGATAAAGAGAAATGTGGGGATGTGAGTTTGCACAAACAGGTAGAGCAGAAGGATGTTCACAGGGATGAGGGAGGGGTTCCTAAGGGGAACCCTACCATGGAACATATACAGGGCATGAGCAGTGGAGTCTGGGAGTTTCTGAATTGAATTGATAACATGGGCCCAATACTGGAGGCCAAGGCTCTCAAAGAGGAGATCACGAAGATCAAGCACAGGTTGGATGTTTGTGACAAGTAGATGGTTAGCATAAACAAGTTCTACCTGCAGGTGTTGCACAGCTCAACGTTGACTCTCTCCCTCCTACAGGAGCGTACTGTAGTGGATGAAGCTAATAAGGATGCAACTATGGAGCTTTATAAATTCTTGTATGATGACTGGAACAAAGTCATTGACATGACTGGGGTCTGCAAGCTGGCCCCATAGGTCTTTTTCTAGTCTTTTGCTATGGTTGGGGTTGTTCCCTGTGTTTTGCTGTTAAACTCTTCGATGGTTTTTTTTATTTTTGAAAGACTGCTTTTAGTGTTGTTATAGTGTTGTTATAGTGTTGTTGATAGTTCTTACTATGTAAAGGGTCAATGCCCTAGTTTTTGCTGCTTTTTCAATAAAAAACATATATATATATATATATATATATATATATATATATATATATATATATATAACACCCCCTATAAACTGCAGTGCGTTGGGTAAACCTTTTAACATGACTGGTGACGCTGGCACAAAACGTCCTCTGGTACTACCACATGGGTTAGGGGGGAGACTAGACCTCGTGACCTCGTGCTTCACCACTGGAAGCTCTCACCAATCAAGCTTGCTCCTAGCCCTAACTAAGTTATATATATTAAGTTATGTTAGGTTTTTTTTTTTTTTTTGGATATATGTTTAAATCACTTAGCTATATATTATCTATGTTAAATTTTCATATTAGTTGTATATATAAAAAGTTACATTAGTAAAAAAAATTATATATATGTTATAATATAATAATTATTAAAATAAATAAGAACGAAATTTTAATTTTTTGATTTATATGTTAAAATTGTAACTAAGTTATGTTAAGTCATAGATTATGTATTTATAATATAATATCTATTAAAATAAATAAGAACAATTTTAAAAAAAAAAAATTAAGTATATAATTTATTATTAAAAAATTAAATATGTAACTTTAAAAATAAGTTATTATTGACTTATATATGTATTTAACAAGTTCAAAAATAATATGATTAAAATCTATAAATAATATATATCATAAAATTACTTAATTATATATTACAATAAAGTTTTACTAAAATAAATAAAAATTAAAAAATTAAAAATATAACAATATTAAAAAAATTAAATATATAATTAACTATTAATTTTTTAATTTATTATTTTATTCATTGTAACTTAAAAAGTAAAAATAAAATACATAAAAAATTATTAAAAAAAAAAAATAATGATAAAAAGAAACAGCAAAAATACGAATATAACATTTTAAAACCAGAATAGCTGCGTCCTAAATTTCCCCCCATAATTTTCCCCCATAGCCAGTGCCAGGTACCTGTAATACAAAAATCCCTATAGGGAAAACATTCATGAAGGTGCCACAAAATTCATGTCCACAATAAAAAAAGTCATCTGTATTCTGCACGAAAAGATTGTCTGCATCAAACATGACAATACGTTCCTATAAGAGTAAACTCATCCGAGGCGGTGGGAGCCGGGCAATTTATTTGCAAATAAATGCAAGCACATTTCAACCATTCATAAATCCGGTTAGTGTAATAATTCAAATGCACATACATTTATTTTAGTGGGTGAGAACTTTCTAGCGTGACAGGAAAGTTTCCGATTTACGATATGACAGCAAAATTCACGGCGTGAAAACTCTTAAATCCGGTGGGCTATCGGCTAATAACACACAAATTAAAACAAATTAAATGAAGGATTAATAAATATAAAAAAAAATTAAGTAGAATAACATTTGAAAATAAATTAGGGAAATGATGCAATAATGAAATCAAATTGGAAGAAACGGAAAGGGATAGACCCCTACCTAGAAAGTATATGAGAATTGTCGAAATCAAAATTTCAGGAGAGGACACCCTACCCTAAAATCTTGAATGAAAAAGAATAGGATCTTGCACTTTTAAATGAAAGTTTGAAGAGCAAAGATGAGGGTTGTTTAGCTCAAAAGAAGTGAGTTTGGTAGCAAAGAAGGAAAAAATCGAAGGGTTAAAACCTAATGCATACACATGTAGGCAATATCATTAATGCAAACCTAAGGTGGGTAGGATGGAGTTATGGTCAAATGTCTACATTAAACAATAATGTTTAATATTTGAACATGCTTGGACAACTATAAGAAGATTAGGAAGCACGTAATGAAAACTTTGAAACTCTAAAAAGAATTGAACAAAGTAAAGTTAGGGTTTTGAAAAACCTTCTATGCCTTATTAATTATCTCCAATCCACATGTTTTTCATGCTTATCATTTGATGTCTTTCCTACTAGTTGATCCTACAATTATACATATTGAATTCATCCCTAAATTTATGCAATCCATGAGCATACATGTTTATCTATGACTATATTATCATTACTTTTTGTTTGTTATTTTTCCTTTCCTCCATTTTATTTGCATTCCATCAATAGAACCAATTGAATGAGGCCTTTTGTCACTACACTCTTATATCGATATTGTAGATAGCTACATATAATCATGTAAAGACTAATCATCATACTGACATAATTCTTGATCACACTTGTAGGCTTGCATATGAGTTGGATCCTATTGCATAATTATTAAACCTTAGTCAATATTTACTACTTTGAGGAAAGTCACATTTTATGTTTGTACAAGTGTCACACAATATTATTACCATTAGATTGAGTGGATTATGTCAATATCACTTTTTTTTTAAATATATAATTTATAACCCTACACATGTTTCTCTCTTCTTCTTAAATAGAAAGTTAATTTGACTTTTATTTGTGATTATTATTTTCTTGTGTGGTCACATAAGCTATTCATTTAATGTCTTTAATATATTTTTCAAGCTCCTATGAAGTTTTTGAGCTTAGGATCTAGGAACACATGTATTTTTTGACATGGTTCCATTGCTTCATAGGGCCCTATATCCTTTAATATAAACTTGAAATTTACTTTTACGATAGCCTAGAATGTTCACATAAATATAAATATGTGTTCATGTTAGACTCGCATGCACCTCAAAGTGGAAAAAATGCAATTTTTGAAACTTCCAAACCTATTCCAATTACCATTTAGTTTAAGGTTGATTTTAATAAAATTACTTAATGCAATTACATAGTGACAAGTAGAGTGATCATGTTCTAAGTTTGTTCCATTCCTTGAGCATTATTCATCTTCTTTTACCTCCCACCTACACAATTTTTTATACATTCATCATTACCTTAGCTTCGTTTGCACCTATTGCCACACATTTTTCCCATTGTCAATCTGAATTTCTATGTACCTATTGCAGATATCACATTTTCATAGCCTAAGTTAATCTTCTAGTGCTCAAATTTGATCTTGACGCACCTGGGATTGACCACCGCTTTTAAATTTTTAAGTTCAAATTGTTGACTCCTATCCTTTTCCCTTAGCTATTGGAAGCCAACTTGGCATTCATTTGCATAGCATGTTGCTATGCCTTGGTATTTAAAGACAATGAATGTGCATTTAATTCATGAAGAAAATTATAAAGAGAAATGATTATAAGAATATTTAGATCTAGATTACCAAAATGAACCCATTGCATCAAAATTTACATATAGGCCATATGTATGGTTAAGAATGATGTCTACAAACTTTAGCCTAATTTTGTAATATAAGTTCTAGAAGAGATTGATTTAGGAGAACTTGGCTCTTACAATTTGATAGCTTCCCCTAAGTTATATTCGAATACTATAGTCCTTACACGCGTTCAAATATCTTAGAGTGAGGTGATGCAAGTTTCAAAAGTGTACTTTCTACAAGGATTATCTTATTGGTTATAGGATAATCATGCACATAAAATTCCTTATGTGATGCTCAAATTCAATCCTAAGTGGTACAATTAGACCCACAAAAATTATAATGACTACACAAGATCCCATGAATTAACCAAACTGCAACTAATTAATTTCTATACTAGAATAATTGAACTTCACATTATATCAACACTCATTCTTTGTCATAATTGATAAAACTAAATACCCTCTCCCTCTAAATATTCATTTGAAATATTATCAAATGCTAATTATGATTAAATTAGATTAATGCTACTTTATTAGTTATATATACTTAATTAACATAAATTAATCTATATAAAACATTTCTCCTTTTAAAATCCATACATATCCATACATATTGATGTAAAAGATCTTTTCCTTTTCTTTCCTTTCTTATACAAACCATGATATGATAATGAAAATTAACCTAAAAAGGAAACGTGGTTAGAGAAGTGAAAAAGCGAGATATCTAGAAAATAAGTAATTGCTGCCGTTTTAGGGGAGATTGAGAAATATAACTCAACTTTCAAATGAAGTAAGTGATTCGGCACAAAGGACAAAACGAACAAATTCGATTGTTTGGAATTCCACAACTTGGATTGTCCCACCAAATTCTTTTTAACAGCTTTAGTTTGCGGGCAGGCAATTCATGATTAAATGCCCGATTTTACGTCCAGTAGTACGTAGATTCACATTTTTATGGTGCATGGTTACCGTTATTTTTGCAAATTAATGATTTCCTACACTTGGTTCTTAACCACTATAACACAAAAACGTGATCTTAATGAAATATGTTTCAGGTGGGGTACGAAATCAATTTTTAATGGCTACATATCAACGATTTAGAATATAAAATTTCCAACTACATTCTTTTTTCACTAAATTATCTTGTTTTAGAATTGGTAACTGATTGAAAGCTAATACTTTTTAAGGTTTCTTGCCGTTTATAGAGCTCTGTGGTTTGGAGAAACTTAAGAAATAATTTAAGGCAAAAAGTAAAAATGGTGAGGGCAATATATGCAAGTTAAAAACATTAGAATCAGTGATGATTTTAGAGTACTACTCGAAAAAGAAATAAGTAAACAGAAGGTTGAAATAATGAATATGCAAAAACTATCAAGAATTGAGGATCGGGAATACCCTAAAATCAATGAGTTAGAAGGAAAAAAATAAGGGGATCTTACAAATTCAATTCTCAAAGCAAATGACTAGGAGGCAAAATGTCGAGGAGAATCAAACATTACAATGTAAAAAACTTACAAGTATAACTCATCAATTCCTTTCATGCATGGATGATTTCATGTATGGATGATTTCTCACATGAATTGACTCGTTCATAATTAGACCATCTTCTCATTTCATTAATAGTTCTTATGCTCTATCCTCTAAGACCTATCTTATCACAATGGAGGCATCATATCTTCTCTATCTTATATTGCACTCACATGCTTTATCATGTTCCTAAGAGCCGCATTAAGGATGATGTGCCTTCCCCATCCCAATACTCACACAATCTTATCATTCCTTTAGGTCTATTATTTACTTTTTTATTTATCTATATTTGGAAGAATGTATGTGTCTTCATACTTAACTTTATGTACTTACATATTACATCATACTTTCTTACATATTTATCATATAACTTTAGACAATCCATGTGCTTACATGTTCATCTATGACTATATTAGCATTTATTATTTTCCCTCTCCTTTAACTATCTTGCATTCAATTGATGTAACCAATTAAAGGGGGTATTGTTACCACTATTACTCTTGTGTTGATATTGGGGATAGCTAGCCAAGTCCATATAAAGACTCCTCATCATATCAAGATAAATCATGATGGAACTTGTGGACCTACATGTGAGTTGGGTCCAAGTGCACTAATATTAAAGTGTAGACTATATTGACTACTTTGATGAAAGTCGCATTTTATGTTTGTTGAAGTTTCATACCATATTATTACTATTAGATTGAGTGGATTATTTCAATATCACTTTTCCTACAAATAGTGTTTTTAACCCTAGCCCCTCTTTCTCTCTACTTCCTTTTCTACTAGAAACTTAGATTGACTTTTAGTTGTGCTTATTTTTATTTGTGTGATGTAAGCTACTCATTACACACATTATCTCTATTTTGTAAGATCTTGTAAAGGGCTTGGGCTAAGGAGAGAAACACATAATTTTTTTTGAGATAAAACCATTAATTTATGATGCCCCATATTCATTTATAGGAACTTGAATATTTACATTTTATGTTACCCAAGAATGTTCACATACGTTAAAACATATGTTCACTCTAGACTCACATGTACCTTAATGTGGGGAAAATTTAATGTTTGAACTTGCATATCCATGCCATTTTCCATTTAGTTTTAGGCTGATTTTAATAAAATGAACTCATACAATTACATAGTGACAAGTAGTGTGATCTTGTGCTAAGTTTTTTTAATTCCATTATCCCAATTGTGCACACATTTTTTACATTCAACATTATCTTATCCACATGTGCGCCTACAAATTTACCTCATTATCAATGTTAATGTACTTGTGCCATTTTAGATCACAAAACATTATTTTTTACTACCCTAGGTTAACCTTGCAACACTCTAGTTTAATCTTGACCCATTTGGGTTTGACCCCCACTTTTAAATTTCTAAATTCAAAAAATTCAAGACTCCTATTCTTTTCCATTAGCAATTGGGAGCCAACATGGTACACATTTTCATGACATGTTGCTATGTCACGGTATTTGAAGACATTGAGTGTGTATTTAATTCACAAGGAAAACTATGTAGAGAGATCAATTTAGGAACACTTCCATTTGGGGTACTAAAAAGAACCCATTGCATCAAATTTTCTTAGGACAAAAGTACAATTAAGATACAAATTTTAGCATAAGTTTATAATGAAAATTCAAGAAGAGATTGATTCATCAAAACCTAACCCTAGCAATTTAATAGCTTCCCCCCAATTATTTTCAAATGATATTGTCCTTACACATTGTCAGATATCTTAGATTGAGATGATGCAAGTTTAAAAAATAGCCATTCAATAAAGATAATCATGTTAGCTATATGATGATCATACACATCAAATTATTCATGTAATGCTTAGGTCCAATCCTAAGTTGTATAGTCAAAACCATAGACATTTTAGAGACTATACAAAACCCCATGAATTAAGTCGACTACAATTCTTTATTTTTATATCAAAATAATTGAATTTTTTACATAGATACTCATTATTTATCATAATTTCCAATACTAAATATCCTATCCCTCATTTAATTTCCAAATATTCATGTCTATAACTATCAAATCTTCTTTAATTAAATTATAATAATTATACTTTGTCACTCAAAAATATTTAGTTCACAAAAATTAGTTCATATATAATATTTAATTCCTTAAGAGTTGCATACAAGTTATGCTATTGAATGATAAGTAAAATTAAGCTAAGGAGAAAACCATGGCCGCACAAGTGTAAAAGCAAGAAATCTGTAAAATAAGTAAGCAATATAACTCAACCTTCAAAAGAAGTCGTTAAGGGATTCGTCACGAAAGCCAAAGTGAATAAATATGATTGCTTGGAATTCTACTGAATTTTTAATTCTGAAAAAATATCTATTGTCCTACCAAATTATTCTTAACAGAATTAGTTTGATGGCAGTATTCTATACGTCCACTGGTACGTCGTTTCACATTATTATAGTGCATTTTTGCAAATTAGTACTTTCCCACACAAACACG
This sequence comes from Cryptomeria japonica, assembly GCF_030272615.1. NCBI lineage: Eukaryota > Viridiplantae > Streptophyta > Pinopsida > Cupressales > Cupressaceae > Cryptomeria > Cryptomeria japonica. The sequence goes on from NC_081411.1 coordinate 541,830,793, forward strand.
CGATTTTTAAGATTTACAGAAATGAAATAAGTTGCAGGTGGGGAATGAAATCAGTTGGTAATGGCAATTGAAGTTCAAAATAAAATTTCGAACTGGGTTTTTACTTTTACTAAATATACCTATATCTTGTTTAGAAGTGAAAACTGATGGAGAGGTCACACTTTTAGGGTTTGTTGTCGTTTAGAGCCATCTGAGAGTTGAGAAATCATTTTAATAGTGAGCGTAAAAATGGTGATGACAAAGTTTGGCAAGTTTTTTGTTTGTAAAGTTGTAAGAGTAGTACAACAGCTCGCACGCTCGAAAACTAAAAGAGCAGCATGCGGAAAGCGTTAATGCTTGAATCCTGGAAATCGAATAGTTTAAATTATTAATAACAACAATGAGGTATATCTCTCATCATCACTTTCTTATGGAACACTTGGGCAGGAAACAGAAACTGATACGTCTTCAAATAGAATATGATAAAGCACATAGCACATAGCACAAGATTTAATGTGTATTGAGCGTCACAAACATGAGTAAATTGCAGTTGAAACGTTTAGACTTTCAACTGCATTTCAGTTTCTTGATCAGGCTTTGTTTTCTCTGTGCAGCAGCATGCCTCTTCTGTGGCTTTATTCTTCTCCAAGTCCACCTCAACTGCATCCAATTTTCCATCTTCAATTCTTACACTCTTTTTGTGTCTGTAGATGCAGTACAATATCATCTGAAATAGTGACAGGGGTAATCCTATGAAATTGGGTGCCTGCATTGCACATAAACAAGAAAGCCATGATCAGTGCAAGGAAAAGAAACATAATATTGAGATTGAGATCGAGATCTTATGCTTTGGATCATATTCTGTGATTCATTATTAAGAAAAAATAATATATATTATAAAATAGCTTCTGATCATATTAATAATATTATGATTCATTATCAAGAAAACAATAATATATAATATAAAATAATTACAGATCATATTCAATAATCTATGATGAAGAAAAGATATAATATGTAATATAGAATAATTTCAAATCATATTCAATAATCTGTGAATATAGAATATGGTGATGCAAATGCAATTCTTACCATGATGACAATGTCCTTGCTGAGAGTACCATAAGCCAGCCACAAAGTGCTGCTAAGGAAAGCGAAAAATGAGAGATTGAAGGGCATGAACTCCACACTTTTTGTTTTAATTACCAGTCTCTGCACCCACGCACATACACTCACATATCAATGACTAAAGTAATAAAAGTTTCAAGGCTTAGTTTTCTAGAATTTTTAAACTAGGAGCTAGAGTCTATCATAGTGGCATTCATCAGAATGTTTTTTATCATTAATAAATCAATTTCAATATCTACACTTCTTACTGGATCATGAGCTATATTAATGGCTTCCTAGCATGATGGAGATTGCCAGAGTTCCATCTTACACAGTCAAGAACATACTGGCTATGAAGAGTGTATATCATATAAGGATTTATCCTACTAAGAGATAGATGAGTATCGGCTTGAACAAAAGGTTGATGCTATTTTAGCATCCTTAAAAATGTCAGCAACTGCATAATAGTGAGATTTTCAAATGAAATTTCTTCTATGTAATCAATTTCTACGAATTAAGAGCCAATAAATCTGTGTGATTCTATGAATTAAGTAGCAATAAATCTGTGTGATTTTAATTTTGTGTACATGGTTTCTATTTTCATTACCACTTTCTTTTTCTCTCCACATCTAATTCCAGTAAAATGGAATTCCCCATAAAGATAATGTTTCACTCAAGGAAAATCTCCATTTCACTTCAGTGGGACAAATATATGGAGGATTCTGAGTTTGGGCCTGAATGCTAATGGATTTTTTCGTTATTTATATTTGTATTGATTCTGAAATGAAATTATAGTTTCAATTGAAGCCATATAAATTAGATTTATACTAGTTGGGAGAGGAAGTGTTTTACAACGCTTCCATGATCTATTAGTTTTCTATTCAAACCAAAGATTTTTTTATTTTCTGAGAAAAGAAGAAATACTAACAATTACAGAGAGGGGTGATCCATAGAGGATCACCGTGGCCACCATTCCTACAGTACCCACAAGGAACTTCTTTTGTTGCTGATCATGCAAAGCAAACAAAGAGACTGCTGCAATGGTTCCAGCCACTGTCAGCACTCCAATAAGCATTCTCACCATTGTTCTCTGTGAATCCATTCATTGAAGATTACATCAGTTTATCCATCAGGCATATATTATCACAATGAGAATCGCATTTGAGAATACTTACCTTGGTTTTGGGCGGTGCAAAGATGAGATAGATGGAAATGAAGCAGAATTCAAGAAGAAGGCCAACAGCATTGACAATCATAACTACAAGGTTATCCCACCCATTACTTATAAGAGGCGATCCATAATATGTATACAGAAGGCAGTTAAAGAGTGCTATCAAGTAGGGAATCCCTGAGAAATCCTCCGTCGTCCTTTTCTTTATAACCCTCTTGAACGTAACACTGCCCAACAACAATCAACACTGTAATCTATGAAAAAAACCAGAACAGAACATAGCAAAACAAACTCATGGATGATACAAATCTTTTTCAAAAGACGGAATAAGTTTACTTACGCTGGCACTGCGTACATACATAAGGCTATGACACTCCCTGTACCCATCACATAACACAGCCATTAAGATTTCTACAAAAACCATGAAAACAAAACCCATGCCTAAAACTCAAGAGTTTTAGGGTTTTAGACCTGCAACGCCAAAGCCCGTACGTATGATGTTGTTCACCATTTTTCTCCAAAACTGGAATACTAAAAACTCAAATTCTTTTAGTAGAAGAAGAAGAGGAGGAGAAAGAAAGAAAGAAAGAAATGCCCGGCGGCTGACAAAGAGGATATGTGTGATTGCTCTTTATATCCTCCTGTGCAGGGAAGAGCCAAAGGCGGGGTAGGAGATTTATAGAGGTGTTATGAATTCCACTTGTTTGAGATTCCTTACACCGCATGGACAACACCACCGCAAGAAAAACGACAGACCCAATTGAGAAAAAGCACAAGCCCAAGGCTTTATTCATCAAACACGCGTCTCTCTATACATTATTCAGTTGGTTTTAATTTCCAGCTTGGTACGCCAGCCATGCGTGCAAGTGCATTCCCTTCTTAGGCTAGAGAGATTGCTTCTTTCTTTTGTCCTCTCTGCCCCACGCCATTTTCAAACCCAAATCATTTATCTACGCAAACTGCTGCCCCGAATTTGTTCATACATAGGACAGTTACATAAGGCTTCACGGAGATTGTCTCACTAAAAAATATCAGGCATTAAATGTAATCTCAGCAGTCATTGTAAATCATCACGTGTTTGAAAATTTGTTGGGTGTTACTGTTAGAGAGAATTATTTCTTTATGGGGAAAATTTTTCAGTATGAGCAAGCAACAATAGCCATCAAAGCTAATGCGCATGCGTAGGATTCTAATTCACACGGTTTCTTTTCCCCATATTGCAGTAGAAATTTCAAAAGGAGTTTTGTCATAAATAAGAAGGATTTTTTTTTCACCATCCTTTCTGGATTCGTGGCAGGATTTATTGATTAAAGAACAGTCTTGTGAGTAACGAAAATCAGTCTCAACTACTTTGGCTTGCCACACTCCTATTGTGCTTCATTCCGTGACAATGTGCAAAACTACTACTACCTAATATGATTTCTTATTTATTCGTTTTCCACAATATAGCTGGGTGCCCACAAATCCCAGTTCAACATGCCCATAAATAAAGCTTTTATTAGGTGAATATGTATTTCCATAAGCAATCATTGTCCTATTCAACAGTAGCTATAAAGTGAGCCGTATGCAGCTCTCCTAGGCTCCCATGTAATGATTGAAACTTGCATACCATGTCCTTTTCCTTAGGTTCCTTGTGCATTTTGATTTGAATGTTGTTGATGTAATGATTGGTGTATAAGTAGTGTATTGTTATGTAACTTCGGTTTATGATATTATTATGGTTTGGTTTTAATATCACTCATGCTTAAATATTGATCTTAATTTTTTCATCTTTCATTTATCAATTGTTATGTATTCATAAATATGATATCGTAATATATGTATCATGATCGAGATGATGTAATGATTGGTGTACAAGTGATGTATTATTATACGAGTAGGGTTCTATGATATTAATTCTTAAATATTGATCCTAATTCATCCATCTTTCATTCATCACTGGTAATGTATTTAAAATATGATATTATAATAGATATACATTGTGATCAAGATGTTGACATGTGGCACACATCCTTTTAAGTTAGTTGTATTGTTCCATGAATTATATGAGGTCTTTAGGAGGCCTTTATAGGTTTAGTGGTTTATCGGGCTATATTATGTTGTGAAGAGGAGTTCTATATGAAGAAGATGAATATCATTGTAAGGAAATGTGGAGAGTATGTGATGTATATGGGTTCTCTTAGAGATGTAGTGTGGAGTGACTTCTTCCATAATAAGTACTATATAGTGTTACCCTACCTCAAGGGTTTATTCCACTAATGTCCATATCTTCTAGACCCATTGACATCATTTGTGTTGTAAGTGATCTACATTCTACAATGTCTTATAGCCATTATTATTTATGTGGATCCTACAAGTGTTGTTAGAACATGATCATAACATCTAGAAGGCAAGAAACAAAGGTTTTTTATTTCTCTCTCAACGATCATATTTTGATTTATGTTCTTGTTGAAAACTTTTGGAGTTTTTTCCCTTAAAATTGATTTATTATTCTTAAGAATTCATAGAAAGTTCCTTATCATATTATTCTATTGTACAAGTTAATTTAAGGTGAGGACAAACCCTTGGTTATTTTAATATGACACTCTATCTCCCAAATGAAAATGAATTTTATGGCATTTTTTAAAATTAAATTTAGAGGATTCAATAAGTTAGAGCTAATCCAACTTTTAGCTTTTCATCATCAACATAGTAATTTATTCTAATTTTAAACTTTTTCATAATTTTGTGTTGTAAGAAAAAATCTTGTAAAAATTTATATATATTATATTAATTTTATTTTTTTTTAAATTGTGAGGCTAATAACATTATCAAATGATCTAATGAAAGTTGGGCATAAATAGAAAGACACTCTGCTAAACGAATTTTTTCTTGAAATCTAGTTTTAATGGAGGTTTTTGATAGAAGTGCTAGTGCATTGCAATGGTGGTTCTTAATGAATGTAATAAATAATAATGTGCAAAAGAATTTCATGAAGATTTGGTATAGAGAGAATTTACATTGCAAGACACTACACATAATGAGAACCAAATGAATGTCAATGCAAAATAAGTTCAAGAATTGATAAAAAAATGTACCAATAAAATAGAAGACAAGAAAGAGGAAAAAATACAAAGAAAAAGTAGGAAAAATGTGTTTCTCTTAATGAGAAAATAAAACAAGTGGCAACAAATAAAAAAGAGAAAGGTTGAGAGATAACAGAGGGTGAATTATATATGCATCCACATCATTGTGAGAGACAAGAATCACAGAGTGATGATTCTATATGAAATTAGGAGACCAATCATATATACATTGAATTAAAGGGACAATATAGAAATTAATGGCATCATATAAATAAAGGCTATTCATGGCAAAAGAGGACTTATCAAATGGGGGGAACAAAATGTGGATCAAGGATAGTATCTAACCTTACTATCATAATAAGACCACTATAAGTGATGCAGGAGCATCCCCGGTCGATGAGCAATCTTGCATCATCCAAAAATATTTCCTTTCAGTTTTGTTCTTGTTTAGTTCTTTATGTAGTTTTCTGTGTTCTTACCGATTGGCACTAGCAGTTGCTTTCTTTTCGTGGCAGATCTTAGTTTCAGTTTCAAGGTGGGTTCATGTGCTTATTTCCGGATTTTCAGTTCATTTGGGATCTTTTCTGGTCAGTTATCGCTTCCGGTTGATTGTTTCTGGGTTTCAGGACGGTTCTTGTGCTTATCGGTTGGTTTTCCTTCATTACTGACATGATTCTTGGCATATGGATCTATCTTGGTTCTTGTTCGATGTTCTTTGGTATGTGGCCGACCTTCCTGCTAAATCGCACTTCGTGGTTGTTATTATCTGAAAATACTTCTTTAATTATTAGGGTCGACCTATTTACACGTTTCATTTTCCTACCTTGGTAAATGTAATCTTGTGAGGCTGACCCAGATATGTTCCGGTGGGTATAAATATGTTATTATGTAATCATTTGTAGGGGCAGGGGAAGTAGAATTAAGAGTAAAGATTGGGATTCACATTCTGTGATTTGGTTGATTCTTAGAGTCTCGGATTGGATTGTATCTAGTTGATAACCTGCATGTAACCGGTTAATTGTCTGATGTTCTTTGATGATTATAGGATGATTTCTAGAAGTTCTAACACATCAATATGATCTATTTATGTAATCTTCTTGTGTTTTCTTATTGCTTTCATTGTGTTGCTCTTGCTGCATAAGCTGGTTGATTCTCTTTTAGGGTTTTATCAGTTATGGTTGCATGAAGTGGTATTAGAGCTGGTTGTGGACTGGCTAGTGGAAGAATTGCTTGCAAACATTGAGGCATTCCTTTGGGTGGAAAGATCACCGATTGGAGGAAGGTTGTGCGTGTGTTCAATAGATCGTCGAGGGGAGGCAATTGAAACCGATAGTCAGATCGCCGAGTTGAGGTAGTTCATCGAAGTGGAAGAGGAGATGCCACCGAGAAGGAAAAACCCCCGGAGGGTAGAGCAGATGATGGAAGACTTCATGAATGAAGTGAGGAACGAAATCCAAAATACTTTGGCTGGTTTGCGAAGGAACCCTGATTCTGAGGATGAATATGAGGAAGCCGGTGAAGAGCTTGAGGAAGTTGAAGGACTGAAAGATGAAAGAGAGAAAATATTCCTGAGAGCAGTGGCACAAGCGAGTAAAGTTCATAAAATTGAGTTTTCCAACTTTTTCGGAATGCTGAACCTGGAGGATCTGATCGATTGGATTGGAGAGTTGGAGGATTACTTTAAGTTTGAGGATGTCAAGGATCCGCAGAGAGTTTGGTTGGCACAGACTAAGTTGAAAGAGCATGTTGCCTTGTGGTGGAAAGAATTGCAAAAAGACAAAGTGGAGAATGGTGAATTGAAGATAACCCGGTGGAGATAGATGGTTGCAAGATTGAAGCCGAAGTTCATACTGGGAGACTATGAACTGGAATTATTCAAGAAGTTGCAGAACCTGAAATAGAGAAACATGACTATGAAGGAATATACTGAGAAATTCTACAAGGTGGTGATTAGATCTGGACATAGAGAGATGGACAAAGAAAAGGTGGTGAGGTACATAAATGGACTTGCATTTAGCATTTCAGATGAAATGAGTATGTTGAGGGTTTCCACAGTTGAAGAAGCTTACCAATATGCTTTGAAGGCTGAGGAGAAGATGATAAGAAGACAATCGAATAGAGGGAAGGAGAAATCCAAAGGACAAATGAGTGACAGCATGAAGAAACCGATTGAGGAAGATGAATCAAAACCTAAGTGGAGTAAGGAACTAGAGCAGAAAACACAGAGGAAAGGTAGTAGCAGTACCGGTAGAGAATTTCTTGGCAAATGTTACAAGTGTGGAGAAACCGAACATAGATTTTATGAATGTATGCAGGGAATGGCAAGAAGTTGTATGGCAAATGAGGAACCAGAAGGTGAAGGTACCATATTTGACTATGCATTGGAGCAAGGAGAATCCCTTATGTTTAGAAGAAAGGATACCAGATCTACTAAGAGGAAGAGTCTTTTCTGGACCGTGTCTAAATCAAGTGGTAAGTGTTGCAAGGTTATTGTAGATAGTGGAAGTACTGACAATTTGGTATCTGAGGAGATGGTTGTGAAGCTTGGATTGAAGAGGATTGAGCATCCTTGTCCTTATGAGGTAATTTGGTTGCAAGATGATCAAAAGATAGAGATAAAGGAGCAGTGTTTGGTGAATTTTAATATTGGGCCTTTCAGGGATGAGGTCTTGTGTGATGTTGTATCTATGAGTGCTTGTCATGTCTTGTTGGGAAAACCTTGGCAGTATGATAGGGGATCTATTTATGACTGTAGAAGAAACCTAGTCACTATTGAGAAGGATGGGTAGAAGTTTGCATTGATTTCTTTGAAGGAGAAAGAGAAGGAGGTGAAGAATCTGAGTCCTGAGGGAAGTTGTAGTATTGAGAAACCGGTGGCAGAGGTTATACTGGAAGGTTTGAAGAAAGATCTGATAGAACTGGTTGTAGAGGTTATACCAGAGGTTGACATGAGCTTGCAGAAGGATTTGACAGATGAACCTGATGGACAGATGGAACTGGATGACAGAGATCTTATGGTGACAAACTGGATGAAGTCTTGTGGTAGAAATAAATTAGAGTTACAAAAGAAAGAGAGAAGTAAACAAAGACAATGTGTAGATCTGAAGCAAAGGAAGAGAAAAAAAGAGAGTCAGAGGTTAGAGAAGCCAATTGAGGCACTGGAGGAGCTAAAGCAGAGGTTGGCATATAAGGAAGATGTTTGGATCATAAATGAGCATGGGGTCTTTATTCCAAATCCTTTTAGATGTTCATAAGTTGCCTCTCATGGAACATTATTTTCTACTTGGGTTGTCTGATGCAGGAGCATCCTCGGTCGATGAGCAATCTTGCATCATCCAACAATATTTCTTGTAAGTTTTGTTCTTGTTCAGTTCTTTATGCAATTTTTTGTGTTCTTACCGGTTGGCATCAATAGTTGCTTTCTTTTCATGGCAGATCTTATTTTCGATTTCCAGGTGGGTTCATGTGCTTAATTCCAGATTTTCAATTCATTTGGGTTCTTTTCCGATCAGTTATCGCTTCTGGTTGATTGTTTCTAGGTTCCAGGACAATTCTTGTGCTTACTGGTTGGTTTTCCTTCATTATCGACGCAATTCTTGGCATGTGGATCTATCTTGGGTCTTGGTCGATGTTCTTTGGCATGTGGCCGACCTTCCCGCTGAACTGCACTTCGTGGTTGTTATGTTCCAGAAATACTTCTTTAATTCTTAGGGCTGACCTATTTACACGTTTCATTTTCCTACCCTGGTAAATGTAATCTTATGAGGCCGACCTAGATATGTTCCGGTGGGTATAAATATGTTAAATTATGTAATCATTTGTAGGAGCAGAGGAAGTAGAATTAAGAATAAGGATTGAGATTCACATTTTGTGATCTGGTTGATTCTTAGAGTCTCAGATTGGATTGTATCTGGTTGATAGCCTACATGTAACCGGTTAATTGCCAGAAGTTCTTTGATGATTTCCAGAAGTTCTAAGGCATTAATATGATCTGTTTATGTAATCTTCTTATGTTTTCTTGCTGCTTTCATTATGTTACTCTTGCTGCATAAGCCGGTTGATTCTCCTTGAGGGTTTTACCGGTTATGGCTGCATCAGTAAGAATTATCTATAGATGACTAGATGAAATCATATTTATAATTTCTTAAAATGGTATTACTATTTGGCGCCTTGTTGTGTTTTGGGAACAAAACCTATTAAGGAAGGATGTCATGTTATGTACCTAGTTATATGACATTATAATGTGTATAGGTGGATAGATATACCAATATGTAGCATACATTTTTAAATTAGTTATATATGTTCATGAATTATAATATATAATTAGAAAGATTACACATGTTTAGTGATTTATCCCTCCATTATGCTATTAGGAGGAGGTCTATATAAAAAAATGTAATATCATTGTAATAATGTATGAAGAGAATGTAATGTGTTCAAGATATCTTATAGACATATAATGTAGTAGCTTCTAACATAAAAAGGAATATTTTGGTGATACCATACCTAAAGGATTTATTTTATTTCTATATATGGATAAGTATAGAAAGTTGGAGGGTAAAAAATTGGGAAAAAAATATTGTGTAGTTAGAATTATGAATAACATAATCATGTTATAAAAATAATATTGCACTCATGTTTTGATACAAATGTGTTATGATTTGGTAATGCTAAACATTAGGACTATCACAAGAGAGAAAATAAGAGCAAACATGACTTTTGTTATTCCTATTTTCACATAATGGAAGTAATACATACTATGAAAATGTTGAAAATAACTTGAAGAAATTTATTATAGATGAAAAATGCCTATTGCCTCAACAAGATGCAAGAGTTAATTTCAATATTTTTTAAAATAAATTTAGTTAAAATACAATATTTTTTATTTGTATTAGTGTTAACTTGTTGATTTTTCATTTTTTCATGAATCCAAAGTCTCCACAACCCAATCACACACATAATATATAATTTTTTAGAATAGCATGACGAAAATAACCCCTAAACTCTTCCTTCAATTCTTAGGAATCTTGCTATAACCTAGCAAAAAAATTTATGATAAATTTAAATGCAATGTCAATTTGACAAACATACATCACCAAGTTGGGCACCCAGACAAACCATTTTGTCGAGGCAAATGCAACCTACCTTGGGCTTAGAATGGCAAGTCATGGGGGATTTAAGAAGGTGTGGTTGGAGAGTGATTCGTTAAATATAATAAATTGTCTGAGAAAAAAATCTCCACTTAGCTGGACGATTAACCATTTAATGCAAGAGTTCTTTGAAATGATGAACAAATTTGAGGATATTAAAATATCACATGTTTTGAGGAAGGGTAATACGCCAGCTGACCACATGGCTAATCTAGGTGTGGTTAGAGATGATGAAAAGTGGTGTTAGGAAGGGGATTCCTTCCCATTCCAGTTGTGTGAGTTGGCGAGGAAGGATGCTGAAATTTTTTCATCGCTCAAACATTAATGATGATAGATCACATGTGTAGGGGTTTTCATAGAAAAGAGCGAAGACGAGTTTTCAGATTGTTCCTGTGGCTCTGTTTGTTTTGTGTCGGCCTAAAGTATGGTTTTGGTGTTGTCTGAAAAAGTCACAGAAGTAGTATCATAATGGGTGGAGACAAAAATAGAATGGAGTCATCCTCATGTGAGCTTTGGGAGAAGAATGAGGAGCTCTGGAGGGAAATTGTGGATGGGGGAATGGAGCCCTTTGTTCAGAAACTTCATGGACAAAATCATCAACTCACATACTTATTTGTGAGTAATTGGGATAATGGGATCCTGCGTGTGTATGGGGCAGAGTTTAGATCCAATGAGCCTTTCATTGCCGAGATTTCTAAGCTTAGTATGGAGGGAAGAAAATTCTTCAAGGAAAGGAAGAACTCGGAGGAAGCCCTCTCTATTTTCTACGATAAGCATAGTGAAAGGAAGTGGGTTAAGAAGAACCCGGATGACAACTACAACTAACTGGACCTTCAAAGTCTCTGGGTGGACATGCCAGAATTCATTATGAGGTACATTACCCTCGATGTTCGCTTTGCTAGTATTTTATGTTATTGTGAACCATTTCAAACATGACAAAAGAATTTCTATTTCGTTTTACTTGTTATCTTCCCTAGAGTTATCTATTAGTAAGCATGCAAAGAATGAGGATAACCCAATTCTTCATGAGGGTTTATTTCTCTTAACCATGGAGTTTGGGAAGGCCCATGAGGTCAAATCCTCTCCTTCTCTAGAAAACCCCAAGTCTTTAGCCAGCCAGGAGGTGCATGATGTATCAGATACAGAGTTTGATGATGTAGAGGGTGGGGAAGCTATGGATTGGAATGATGTCCAAGTGTTGGATGATTCGGATTATAAACCCTCAGAGGATGAGGGTCCCCTGAAAAAGACTACTTCTAGTACTAGTGGCAGTAGAAAAAACCCTCCTAGATGGCCTGCTAAAAAGAAAACCCCTGTTTTGCAGACCCACATTTTGGGCCTGCATAAGTTGAAGAAACAGATAACGAAATAAAAATCGACATCCCCATCAATGTGGACTCCAATGAGACCAAATATGATGAAAAGGATGTTGATATGCTTCTAGGGAAATTGTTGATGTATCAGGAAAATTGTTTTCGATGGTTTTTTTTAGGAAATCAATATTCTGAAATAGGGAATTAAAGATCTCATTGCCACTTTCACTGAGATTTCTGCTCCAGATAAGACCAATGAATTCCTGAAGTTATCCTAGCAAATTTTGAAAGATATCAAGATCATGAAGATTGAGCAAGAGGCAAAAATCGACAGGTTTGGTGGAGGTCAACAAGGAAGTCATGCACAACAATGCCAAGGGTCTTAAGAGAGTCAATGAGGAAATTGCCTTGCAGAAGGAGCAGATGGCCAAAGCAGAGACACCCCCAGATATCAACTTGACTAAGATGAACCAAGAGGTGGGTAAGTGCACAAAGATGGTGGTAAAAAAGGGGGGTATAAGTGGACACTTTTTTTTTCTGAAATCAGGCGAATCTGGACTTGGAGGCAAAATTTTAAAGTCATCCACTCAAGATATGAAGATAATAAAACAACAAATATTGTAGTACTTTGAATCTAGTTTCCAAACTACTAAACTTTTTCAAAATTAGATAAGATTAAGGGAGTCAAATCCTTCGCGCACAAAAAATAGACCCTAATTTTTTCTGAAAAGCATAACATAGTGTCTGACGTGCGCATCAAAAAAGTCATAGTTAGATTTAGTATTTTGACAAATCCTTTGGTAGAAAGATAGTCAAGAGTGAGCACTATAAGATTTGTATTTTTTGTAATTTTTTGTTGTGTATTTTTTTTTTATGATTTTTCCAATCAAGCACATCCTGAAAATTAGGTACCTATTTGTGCACGAAGCATAAGTTGCACTAAACAAATAAAAAATATAGTTTTTTTTTAAATTGTAAAGAATCAAGTGCACTACCATAATATATAAAGTTTTTTAAATTTGGATAAGTATATCAAAAGTTATTTAAAAAAATGGTACACCTATGTTTGTGAGAACTATAGAGACACTGGTAAAAGAAATTCAATAATAATATGTTATTGTTGTTCAAATTTTAAAAAAAATTATATGGTTAGAAAACTCAGAAGATGGGTGAAAATATGGTGGAAATTTTAGAAATACCCACTCAATGAAGTGTAAACCTGATGATGACAAAGTCGAGAAACCAAGTTGATAAAATAAAACACGTGAAATTGGAGGGAAATGGAGGGAAATAAAACTTCCAAACTGTAGCTTTGTCATCCATGCATATTTCCAATCCTAAACCATCAAAAGCGCGTACGGGGTACTTATGATATAAAAAGCATGTATGGGGTACTTATGGTGTAAGAAGCGCGTACGCGCTATGTTTGTTTAAATTTTGGGAGTGTGTATAATATGATATTGTATATATAATGTGTATATACATATAATATATAATTTTATATATAATATATAATAGTTATATATATGTATATAATAATATATAATATATTAAGTATATATATACACACATATAAGTGTATTGTCTCCCCCTCTCAAGCGCGTACAAGGTGCCTCTCTCTCTCTCTCTCTCTCTCTCTCTCTCTCTCTCTCTCTCTCTCTCTCTCTCTCTCTCTCTCTCTCTCTCTCTCTCTCTCTCTCTCCCCTTCTCCCTTCCTCCATACCCCTTCCCTCTCTCTCTTCTTCTCTCCCTCCCTCCCTCCATACCCCACTGCAACTGTGTCTGCACTTCTATAGAAGTAAGTGAATTTATTTCTTGTCTGCAACTTCCTCTTTGATTTTTATCATGTATGCTCTCCTAAGAAAATTGACTGATGGATAATTTGTGTGTGTATATTGAATAGGAGGAAGAAGGGTCTGAAATTGAACCATAGGTGCACTACCACAACAAACAAGGAAACCTGGAGCAATATTATTCTCAAATATGTTTTAAATGAGCAGAGTAGATGTGGAAAATAATGTCAACAAAGAAAATTGATGAGTCAGACTACTTGCAATATGTTTTTCAGAAGGAAACAACTGGTAGGAAGAGAAAGAGGGAGATTAACACAGATGATGTCACAGAGAATGATAGTGGTGGGTATGCGAGAGTTCCCATGTTGTTACACAACGCCTGTCATCTAAAGAAATTGAAGTTTTTTGTAAGCATGGAAGTGGTAGTATATGATGATCATCACTTGTCAAAAGGACTGGAAGGGTAGATACCCATGAAAGAAATCAAGTGTGTAATTCCTATAGTCATAATCGAGATTAGTCCTATAGCATTGCAAATTTAAGAGCATCATATTTTTTAGAAAGGCAGTACTCTTAGGGTTAGGTCAAGCTCTTACACTTGCTTTTTAGTGAAGCCTCATTGTTTTTTCACTTGGAGTCTCTCTTATGTTGACAATAGTCTAACTTAGCTATATCAAAACTAAACTACCGATGTTCTATTCATAACTTTAAATAATATATCATTTTATTAGCCCACCATATGACCCCTTAGGTGTCATTAGAGGTCATATGGTGTCCTATGACCCCTTAGGACACCATATGACCCCTTAAGACACCATACAACCCATAGCGACACCATATGGTATCCTAAGGGGTCATAGGATGCCATATGACCCCTTAGGACACCATATGACCCATACTAACACCATATGGTGTCCTAAAGGGTCATATGGTGTTTTATGACCCCTTAGGACACTATTTGGTGTCGTTATAGGTCCTATGGTGTGCCAAGGGATCATATAGTGTCCTATGACTCCTTAGATGTTGTTAGGGGTCATATGATGTCCTATGACCCCTTAGGACACCATATGATGTCTTTATGTGTCTTATGGAGTCATATGACCCCTAGGACCCCTTAGGACACCATATAGTGTCGTTAGGGGTCATATGGTGTCCTAAGGGGTCATATGGTCTCCTACGACCCCTTAGGACACCATTTGACCCCTTAGGACTCCATATGGTGTCGTTATGGGTCGTATGGTATCCTAATAGGTTATATAGTGTTCTATGACCCCTTAAGACACCATTTGGTGTCATTATGGGTCGTATGGTGTGCTAAGGGGTCATATGGTGTCCTATGATGCTTTAGGACTCCATATGACCTCTTATGTGTAGCTTAGGACATATGCATGGATCCCTAGGATACCATATGACCCCTAAGAATACCATATGACCCTAGAGAGGGAGAGAGGGGGAAGAGAGGGATGGAATGGGAGAGAGATACACCTAAGAGAGGAGAGTGAGATAGATAGATAGATAGAGATTGAGAGGGAGAGACAAGAGATAAATGTGAGAGAGAGAGAGAGAGAGAGAGAGAGAGAGAGAGAGAGAGAGAGAGAGAGAGAGAGAGAGAGAGAGAGAGAGAGAGAGAGAGAGAGAGGGAAATAGAGGGAGAGATAGAGATAGAGAGTGAAACAGAGAAGGGGACTCACAGAGAGAGAGAGAGAGTTGGGGATATATAGAGAGATCTAAGAGGCAGATAGAGGGATTGGGAGAGAAAGAGAGACCTAAGAGGTGGAGGGAGGGAAGGAGAGAGAGGGTGAGAGATAGATTCTGAGTGAGAGGGAGGAAGGGATGGAATGAGAGTACAAGAGACTAGAGAGAGAGAGGTGCGAAGAGAGGGAGAGAGGGAGAGAGTGAGAAAGAGAGGTAATGAGAAAGGGAGAGAGGGAGAGAATGAGAGAAGGGTAGAGTGAGATAGAGAGATAGAGGATGAGAGGAACAAACTTTAGAGATAAAGAGAGAGAGAGAGAGAGAGAGAGAGAGAGAGAGAGAGAGAGAGAGAGAGAGAGAGAGATAGAGAGAGAGAGAGAGAGAGAGAGAAGGGGGAAGGGAGAGATAAGGAGGGGGGAGGGAGGGAGGGAGAGAAGAAGGGGTATGGAGGAAGAGAGAAGGGCAGAGAATCAAGAGAGGAGGGGGGAGGGATGAAGGGAGAGAAGAAGGGGTATGGAGGAAGAGAGAAGGGGAGAGAATCAAGTCTCTCTCTCTCTCTCCCCTTCTTCCTTCCTCCATACCCCTTCTTCTCTCCCTCCCTCCCCCTTCCTTCTCTCCCTCCCCCCTTCTCTCCCCCTCTCCTTCTCCCTCTCTCCCTCTCTCTTACTCCCTCCCTCTCTCCCTCTCTCTCTCTCTCTCCATCTCTCCCTCCCTCCATTTTCCTTCACATTTTCTTTACTACAAATAGCGCGTACGAGGTACTGAGCCTATCAGTTCACTGCCCTGCCATAACATTTTTACGGCGTAGTGGCGCGTACGTGATACTTATTACTTGTAAGCACATACGGGGTACTGATCCTATTAGTTCGCCACCTGCCATAACATTTTTAGGGCATAGGAGCGTGTATGCACTAATTATTAGTACAGGGTGGGAAAAAAAATACTGTTGGGCTTGCCAACATTTTATGGACTAACAACGCGCACACGGTTGTTAATATAGTGCATATGAGGTACTTAGACATATTTTTATTTTCCCAAGAGCCTCAACGGCCTCAAAATAATTTTTTGAGGTCCTTGAAGGCCCCACTGCAACTGTGTCTACACTTCTATCACTATTTTATACATAGAAGTAAGTGAATTTTTTGTTTTTGCATGATTTCAAATGATTAAATTGTTGTTCTTATTAGTTTTGTCAATATTATTGTGATTTTTTAATAGTTTTGATTCAAAAAAATAATGATAAGATGCATATTTATGGTTATTTGTTTGTTTATGAAGTTTTGTTTACATATATATGTAATATGATTCTATTTAGGACAACCGATATCAACCATGGGAAAGAACAAGCAAGGAACGATGGAGCAACAAGATGCTGAAAAGTAAAGACAAAGGCAATGCATGAAGAAATTACGTGACATAAGAACAATGAGAGAAGAAGGTATGTCATCCTCAACATCTCAATTCGATTTACCAAACAAACATAATTCACCTAATGCAATTGAAGAAGAGACATTTGATTTACCGTATGAACCTAATGCAATTGAAGAAGATACCACATTGAATAATCAATTAAATGATGAACATACACCTTCTCTATTTGATGAATTGAATGTACATAATGTATCGATGTTAACACCTCCTATAATCATTCCTAGGAAACCAGAGTATCTAATTGGCATTGATGAGAATATATTAAAGCCAATGCTTGATAAAATGAATGACTGAACTTATAGGAGAATGGTTAAAAGAATATGGCAAAACTATTTTGAAAACTTAAATCAAACCGCAAGATGTCAATTAATTGTTCAAATGATTATAAATTTGAATTTTAGAGAGACAATGAAAATTCTAGGCCTAAGATCATCTGAAAGTAACAGTGAAAGAACTATTGTGAGAAATATATTTGATGCATATCAGGCTATTGGTTCAAAATCACGTACTAAAGATTCTAATGCTACTCGACGTGTCATTACATCAACCATAATGAGCAAGAAAATAAAAAAAGATTATTTGATAAGCAAAACATGTAAGTCATTAAACGTTAGTAGAACAACATTAAGTAAAGCATTGTAGAGGGGAGAAGAAATAGAGGAACCTAACAATAGTTCTCTTTGGGCATTCTCGGGTAGACTACCACGCAAAGACAAGGTTGTTGTTGATGCACTAAGAACATTAATTGAAAATTTGTGGCATGATAACACAAGAGTTTCACCCAACCAAAGAGATGTTGTTAGAAGGCAAATGGGTCTACAAATCATGAGCCGCATGCCAAACACTATTTGGATGTGACTCAAACTAAATTTTATGAAAGAGTCCTTCAAAAGTTTCCTCAAATAAGAATTTCTCAAAGATTTTTTGAAATGGAAAAAACATTTTATATTAAGATTAATCATGTACGCACCATGTGTTGTTGTAGGATACATATTGAATATTCCATGCATTATGATATTTTTCATCATATTTGTTCTACTTTGCACACTAATGATGTTTTGCAGGAATGCAATATACAAGCACCTCCTAAGTTGGTAAGAGAATTTATTTCAAGTGTGCTATGTAATAGACATGATGGTTGCATTTATTATAAGATGCCTTGTTTGGAAGGTTTTCGTGCTATATGTGGTGGTTTGCAATATTTACCAAGATGTGTACATTTGGAGAGCACGCGTGAAATTGGTAGGAAACTAGTTTCTTTTGGAAAATACAAGATAGTCACATATGGAATTAAAGATGGAAAAGATTTGAAGAGATGTGAGCCAATGAAAAATGATATATGTGTAGCTGAATTTTTGAAAATGTTTCAAGAGAAACTAGTTTATGAGTACATAATGCATACACATAGAACTCGATGGTTAGATGAGAAATTCAAGTTATGTAAGGACACATTTCCTCTTGGCACCATTGTCTCTATCGTTGATTTTTCTGAAAATTATACACTACAACCTCAAAATGAAGTGCAATCTATGTATTATCATTCTACACAAGTTTCTATTTTTGTACACATAGCATTCATGCATGCAGATGATAGAATAGAGGAGGATAAAAAGGTTGTAAGAGAGTATCACTTCTACATAAGTGATGATTGTATTCATTCATTAGAGTTTGTACAAGGGTGATTTAAAGTTTTCTATGATAGTTTAAGGGAAAGGAACATATGATACAACCGACACATAATATGGTTAGATAATTGCACCACACAATTCAAGAATGCAAGGATGTTTTATTGGTTGACAAGGATGTATATGACAAGCAGTGTACAATATTTTTTAAATTTCACTGAGGTTGGACATGGTAAGGGAGAGCACGATGGTGCAAGAGCATGTGTAAAAAGAGCCCTAGCTAGAGAAGAATTGAAGTACGAAGGTGGTGCTGAATTGATAGATGCAAAAACAATTGTGCGATGGTATAAGTCTACAATGGGTCCAGGTAATCTAGGTACATCAATGGTTCATGAATATTTTTGGTTGATCACTGAATCTAACATTGAAATTTATCTAGATTATTGTATAGTTGCAGGATCGAGTGACATGTACTCATTTATAAGTTCAAATGCAAGTTCACTAGTAATTTATACAAGACAGATGGTATGTTTTTTCTCTTCATGCATGTATTATTTGTGGGAAGAATGTGAATCACAAGAGTAGGTTGAAAAATGGTCTTGTAGACCATTGGTTCATATTGATACATATCAAATTCCCAAAGCACTACAATTGAGCCAGATGGAGACATCAGTGGATTTTGACCATGTATCCAATCTAGTGGATCCAGGTGGTTTTTTGAGTTAATTTTTTTGCAAGTATTATTTTTGGTTCATTTTGTTGTGCATCATACTTTATTTTTGGTATTAATTAACACTTTATAAAATGCAGGTCATGTGTATGCAGTTGTTGCAGAAGAGAACAATGAAGAAGGAACATATTACTATTTGTATCGTTGTGTTGAGACAAATTTTTTTTGACAACCACAATCATTTACGAAGAGAGTATTGAGTACCCAATAGGGCCTATTGTCATGTGTTGATCCTAATTGAAAATTTGACAACTATGATTCTTCTTCGTTTCCATGTAATAACGGGTCATTTTAGTGTGAATGGTTCGTCGAATATTTGGATATATTCATAAAAAAAAGAGGACCATATGTGAATTCCCAAAATTCGCCCAAGTTATAATTGTACTTCACATCATGATGGTGAAGGGTCGCAAATCATGTTTTTGAGAAAATCGAGAAACTCTTTGTATTTGTATTTGTAATCCTATGAACGTTTTCAAAGTAAAGGATATGATTCAAAGTAACATGTTGATCTCTAAACTCCAAGTTAATTGATCCCTCGAATCGCCAATAAATGGATGAGAATATTGTATTGTCTAGGATTGTTATTGGCATTCTCGAAGAGTTTAAAGTAAACACGATCATCAACGGTCTATGCTGATAGTGACCAAGTGTTAGCGGCAACATGGTAAAATGGTTAAAAGGACCAATGAACACCAATTTCGAGTTGCGAATGAGAAACTATCATCAAGTTGGTAAAATTATCAAGGGACCGATATGTTTCTTTATGCAAGGTTTTAACATTGACATCTTCTTCATCGGTGAGTTGGCTAACTTTATCAAGTTACCATGTGTTTTGCATCGAACTCACTTATGCATGAAAGATATCGGCAAAGTTGACCAAAGGGTAAACAAGCCAATATCAATAGCCAACTAACTATTTTCAGTTATGTTTTGGATTACTATCGGCAGCTTGGTTAAGTTGGCTAACATGCCGATCCTTCTACAACTGGGAAATTGCTCCACCAAACTCATTCGAACGTCCATTTGGCAAAAGAAAACTACCGCGTGGCCAGAAAAGAAGGTGAAAGCTGGTTTTATAACTACCTTCACCGTTTGTTTTACTGATATATATGCCTGCTATCGTGCTCTCTAGACTCCACTCGCAAGTTGAAGACCACTCGCAGAGGTTGGATAAGAAGTGTTTAAA
Organism: Cryptomeria japonica; assembly: GCF_030272615.1. NCBI lineage: Eukaryota > Viridiplantae > Streptophyta > Pinopsida > Cupressales > Cupressaceae > Cryptomeria > Cryptomeria japonica. The sequence continues at coordinate 541,851,038 of NC_081411.1, forward strand.
TGCCTTATTTCTGCATGGCTCCTTTCACACAGGTGTAGAGGTATTCATTTCCAAGTAAATGGAATTGCAGACATAGCGCTAGGCTCTGCAAACATGGAATAGGTTGCAAACATCCACCAAACCATCGCTGGGAGGAAGATGTATATCAGATATCGCAGTTACAAATGCTCTGGTCAACTTGCATGCTATCGTTTCCCTTAACTCTACTCGCACTTTCAAATTTTAAAGATCAAGTATTGCTTTTTGTGGTGCATTCTGCAAGTTATTGATGAAAGACCAGGGAGTATATGCTGCGTGTAACTATTAACATGTTATCTGCAGCCAAAACAACTACGATAATCGTTCATGCAGAATACCCGCGCTGTAGAGTTTCCTACACGTTTTGCATAATGAATATAGTTGCAATGGTGCCCACCGGAATGTAGGAAGATCTCGGTGAGAATGCCTAGGATCTTTAGAAGATAGCACTTCATCGCCACGAGAAAGAACAAAGGTTTTGCGTGAGCAATCTACAGGTAGCAAAGTGCAGCGACCCAGAGACACATCGATAGGCATCATGTGAGACATAGAAGATAGTTTGGAATAGCCTGATAAAGTTGCAAAGACAGTGATAAGAGGCTTAGACCAAAAAGAAAACAAAACCAAGACACAGTGGTAGTGCAGTCCAAGCTATTGGACAATTGACTCACAATACTGAAGACATTGACAACATGGATGGTTGATAGAAATCATCAATGAGCGGAGAATCTATCAGGCATGGTCACAGCTATCACAACAACCCCAATAGGTCTAATGCACAGTTCAATAAACAGTGAGGAGATAATGGTCCGAGTCCTTGTCATAATTAGCCCCAAAGAACCAAAAGAAAAGTCATTTTTCCATTCAAAGAAGTGACAGAGAGGTCAATCACAAACCTCAGTTTGAAGAAGGTAACATTTTGTCATTGATTGTCAGGTTAATCATGAGCAGCCATTCAAGGAGGAACAAATGGATCATCCATGATAAAGACAGTGGGTAGATCTTGCTTATGGGTGAGACATAGTCACTTAATCAAGTCAGTCACAAATCTTCAAAGTCTCAAAGTTCCAGTAACATTGACATAGAGGACCTCAATACAAAGGGTTTGTGGAAATACCATCATGAAGTACAAAGCTCGGGAGTACGAGTACGCTTCGATGATCACCACCATGATTCCAGAGGTTCATGATACCAAGATTGGGCACATAAATTTGCAGGAGATCAAAAGGTTCTTCATGGAAGGTGACAGATCAAAATTGTCTTGCAGAGTGGCGGGAAGTGGCTTGATTGAAGCAGCATGTTTTCCCATATCAATTCAATGTGCAGATTTGGTACTAGAATGCTCAAAAAGATATAATCCCGATGCGAGAGAGATAAGAGCTGCAGATGGATCCTTAATGGCCAAACTAGACGGAATTTCAATAGCTATTATTCTTCGTTTGCCATATAAGGAAAAGTTCACTCACATTGATAAGCAAAAAGCTTATAAATACTTCAGCGACAATAGAAGCAAATGCCTTAACAATCTGGCTAAAGAATGGATGGTTGCACCACGGGGAGGACAGTCTCAGCTTCCAAAAACACTCCATCGTTCTCTTTTCATCAAAGAGATTTGTTACTTGATTTTGTTACTCCATAGAGTGACAGGAAGTCCTGACTCCATTGAGTTTGAAATGTGGATGTATCTCTTCATAACAGTCATCTCTGCTGGTAAACAATTCATTGACTGGGGCCATCTCATCAGCAACTGCATACATGACCAGTTAGTGCACTTTAAAACAAGTCAACGTTTCCATATGATCTCTTACTTGATATATGCTATTGCTAATTTGAGGTCATGGCCAGGGTTGAGTACTAATGGTGTCCTGAATCAAGAAACTCAAGTTTACCATTATTACAAGCAATTGCAACTTGAAGAAAGCTTTGTGTATTTCAGGCGGGTGAATGATGCTTTCACAATGTGGGCAGTAAGGTTATTACAAGGAGACATCGCCACCAGAATATCAAAGGAAGCTGCTAAATTGATAAAGAAATATGGAAGTTTCTTCATCCAGTTTCCGAGATTTACCTATCTTCGAGTAGGAGGATTTGAAGGTTATCCACACAAGCTACCCAGATATGTTGATGATAAGCTCATTTTAGTTGAGCTTTGTTGGCAATTGGTTTCAGTTCAAAAGAAATGCAGAGATAGAAAGAATAGAGGGGTAGCCTTTCCCATTTGTCTCGGGCACTATAGATGTGAGTCAAGTTCAAGAGCAGATGAGACAGAAAAAGCTTTATCCAAGGTCAACTTGTATCCATATCAGATGAGGTTTCCTTTTGATAGTAAGGATTATGTCAAGAGCAGCTTAAATTTAGGCCCTGGCTATTTTCATTTTCCTAATCTCGAAGACTTTTGGGAGGATTGCGAAGATGAATTTGAGGTTAGAAAAAGAGATTGGACCAGGTTAACTTTGAAGCAAATGAAAGATTTCAAGATGGATTGGACCATAGAAGGCATTGAAGATGATGGATCTGATTTGATTGATCCTATCTATTTTGAGCAAGTCCAGTCCCAGCCACTTCCCAGTTTGAATTGGGCAGGTCCGGAAATGAGAGATGTTAGAGAAAGAACAAGTTTTGTAATCAAGAATTCTGAAGCCTGGATTAAGAAGAAGATTACTCAAATGACTGCTACCAGACCAACAAAGGAAACTCCAAGAAAGAAAGGAAGTCAGCTTGAGAGCTCTGCATCGTTGCATTCTTCCCATACTCTAGCTAGCGATACTCCTTCTTACCAGAATACTCAAGGAAGTGATGGAGATGAAGACTCTCCAAGGAGGAACAATCTTCAAAACACATGTGGTGATGAACCTCGACAAAAGAGGAAGAAATCCAAAGAAAAAGACATAGAAGAAAATTCTATTGCAAGTCAAGTAAAGGATCAAGTTCCAGTGGAAATTCTAGATGACACAAGATTTGATGATGGAATGCATTCCATATCTCCCTCAGTTCCTTTTGAATCCCTACGACAAGAAGCACAACAAAATACTTTAGTCATGGATTCATCATTTCCAAGCAATCCAAGCGATCAATTTGAAGAAATCAGAGAGGCGACTACAACACTGGTAGCAAGGTAGGAAAACATCCAAGAGTCCACAGAAAATTCTTCATTCCCATGGTTAGAACAAAGTCTATTGAAGAAGAGGAGGGTAGAAAAGCTAGTGGTACCTGAATTTAGTAGCATATCTGATCTTTTTGAAAGAGCTGAGAAACCGAAGAAACTCAAAGTATCCTCAAGAATAAAGACTGATCCAAATTCAAGGAATATGTGCTTAGAGATTGCTCAACCCATATCTGAGAAAGATACAAATGAAGCCACCTCTGCGGACTTTGTTGTGACAAAGATTGATATGGGACCTTCTTCTCATGAGTCTGATATTCAGAACTTTAATGTGATGGCAGCCAGAATGGTGGAGAGATGTGAAAAGGATAAGCAATCCAAGGATCAATTGAAACAACAGGTGCACACTTTGTCTTCTTACTTGAGATCCGTAGTTGATACCTCCACGATGCCACTAAGTGTAGATCGCTAGCCAATTACACCAGAAGGAGTAATTGAAAAGAATGTTATGGATAATCTTCAAAAGTACCAAGCCTATGGAAAGGTAACTGAAGGATGGGTAGAAAAGGTCAAAACTCTCGCATGTGAATTCCTAGTCCAAGCAAAATCTATCCATGATGAAGCCTTAATAAAGAAAAATACTATTGAGAAAGACTTGAGGAATGTCAAGAAAGAGGAGGCAGCCTGGAAAGAAATTGTGAATGATTTTAAACAAATGATAGAAATTGGAATGGACACCCTTGCAACCGAGAAAATCTTGCCTAATAATGAAAAAGATTATCTAGAGATATGGATGGAAAGCATTAACTGGAAACTAGTGATCATAGATCAAGTTTCATCAGAGTTAGAAAAGCTCATGCTTTCATGTGATCAAGTGTGTACCAAACTCCAAGGACAACTCACTACTCTTCTCCCAGATGTGACATTGATGGAAGATTCGCAGGTGTTACAGAATAGCTTCCAGAACATGGTAGATCAACAGCTTTTTAACAAGACAAACTTCAGTGAAAATACCATCGAAAGGTTGATTGATATTTACTCTTCCTTGAGAATTTCTATGCCTCAGACACTCAGCATGTTGACAGAACTAAGTGGCATTCATAGAAACTTGAAGACATGGAAAATGAGGATAGCTAACATCCTAATTCCCAAAGGAAAATCCGTCACTTCAGCCATCAGACTTTTCAGAATATTCAGAGACAAAGGACCTGAACAACATAATGTGCCTACAGAAGCGACAACCTCATCGGCAGCGCAAGGAGCTAGCTTAGAATAAGTGCAGAGTTGCATTTTGTATAGCCTTTATTTTTGTTGTGTTACTCGCATCATGTTTTTGTCTTTCTTGTAAATAACTCTCATGATCGAGTTTCCTTTTCTCTCATCTCTATTTCTGTATTGTAATAAAGGATAATCTTGGCTCTTTTCATATGAGGTAGTTATCCTAAGTTCTCATTTTGGGTAGTTATTCTAAGTAGTTATTTCTCCCAAAATTGAGGAAGTTATTTCAAGTAGTTGAGGAAGTTATAAAGTAGTTGTAAAGGTAGTTAGGGTAGTTACCTCAGGTGGTTACCACTTCTCCTATATATACCTCATTATTATTCAATGAAAGAGGATTCCACTTTTTCACAAGTTTTGTATAAGAGACTTGGATAGTATTATTCAAACAATTAAGCAATAGAGATCAATTTGGATGTGTGTTCAACTTATTCTCATGGGTTATTATCAATGTTCTTATGTTTGATTGATGATTACCTAATGCTTTCCCTTTAACATTGAATGTGAAGAAGTTTATTTCAAGTTGTGGTATCTCAAACTTGATTATATGGAATTTATTTTAATCTAGATTCATACCTTATATGGCATGCAATCTTTCTTTATTGTTTGTTCTTTAAATTTTTGAAAAATCCAAATACCCCCAATATACGAGGGAGCTGCCCCTCTCAAACGTAGAGAAGAATTACCATTTCTTTGTGATTCTTCAACTGTTGTGAACGTTTTGTTGCTAATTACAGGGCAAAACAGAGTTTTTCAAGAAAGTTTCTTAAAGCAACAAATCCGTTTACCAACATCATGACAGGAACATGGCTTAGGAGATACCCTATCAAGAATTCTGATATTTGGTTGTTCGAGGACTTTGAAACACACAGGCATATTCTTCATTTCTTTAACCTTGTTGTTACAATAAATATTCATTTGATGAAGTATCATGGTAGACCTCATAACAAGATTTTATGGAAAGTTTGTGAATCTAACCACGAGGCAATACTTGACACAATACGGGTTAGAGCTGATCCTGAAGGCTCACTTGATTGATTCTATGGTTCAAAGTAGAATGATTTTGAGAATTTTGTATATATCATCGACGAATTGTTCTATAGTCATTTTTTGTATATATAAATGCCCATGAGCTGATTTTTACATGTTTAGGGGCATAATTTTGTATATTTAAATGGCAATGAGCTGATTTGTACATATGTAGATGCCAAATTCTATATATTAAAATGGCGATGACCTAAATCGCACATATTGTAATGCCAATTTTTGTATAAAAGCCCATGAGATGATTTGTAAGACATTTTTTTGTATATTCAAATAGCCAAGAGCTGATTTGGCCATATTTAGAGGCAAATTTTTGAATAATATGTGACAATGTTTTGTGACTATTTTTTGTGTCCATGTTTTGTGACTATGTTTTGAGTTTATGTGATGTGATAAGGTCAATCATGAGAATTCTTGATTCTTGTATAATCATGGATAGTTATTTGAGTCATTATTGGGTCATAGGGATCATAGATTGAGTCTAGATACAATTTGAGCAAAAATTGTCATTATTATCAAAAAAATTGTCAAAAAAGTTGTCAAACAACTTGTACATCATGTCGGTAGGGTATGACTCTTGACATTTCGACACTTTGGGATGCATGAGAGGAGCATGCCTAACATAAACCTGCACACCTAGACATACTCATGATGTTGGTTTGTGCACATGACGAACCGAATCAATTCTAGCTTATCCTACAACTTTGCATTGCATGCAACTGACGGTTTTTGCACCAGGCGAAAAAATGCTACCAATTGAAAATGGCTCTAATTCGTCGAAAACCGAGATAGACCATTGTAGAGGAGCATCACGCGACCCCACAAGTTTAAACATATTGATCATATGTTTCTTGGATTGGAAGAAATAGTCTGTCAAAGTTTGACAATTTTTTGGACTTAGGGCACTTGAGAGATCGCATCGGTAGGGTATGACTCTCGACGTTCTGACGCTTTGGGATGCATGATAGGATCATGCCTAGCATAAAATTTCCCACCCAGGCGTGCTCATGACGTCGGTTTATGCACACGACAACCAAAATTTGACCATTGCAAGCGTGAGGGTGCTCTCGCACCACACACATATTGTTGTTTATATTCATATTATCGATTTTTGTTGTTTATATTCATATTGTTGATTACATAGGCAAATATTAATTTAAATTTAAAAAAGGGCAGCCACAAAATACATCGAATACATAATAATGAACTTAATACAAGGAGTTTTGTAGGGTTAATTCAACATTTTAGAAATTTTATCAAATCATATTCCACGATTGCAATGTTTTATATCATAGATTTTTGTTGTTTATATTCATATTATTGATTACATAGGCAAATCATCAATTAAATTTATAAAAGGACAGCCATGGAATACAATAAATACATAATAATGAACTCAGTACACATTTATTGGATCGAATATCAACATTTATATATATCAAAAATAGACATGTCTACCAAGTCAATACAAGTATTACAAAAATGTGGCATATGCTATGTCCAAATCGATATACAATAAAAATGTAGAATATATCTACATGTATTGGTCATTCTATGACCAAATCTAACACTATATGATCTTAAACTTGTGGTGGATCATCAAAATCGAGCCTCTTCAATGTAGTACATGACTTTGTAGATGGTTGCAAAACCACAATTCAAAACCCAAGTTAGAATTCTTTTGTAGAAAATAGTTCACAATTAACAACATAACTATGCATTTAACTATAATTCCTTTGCAATTGAAATGTAGATTACCTCATCGGCTGATCTCAAAGCTAATGTCTTTGCTCTCCTCTCCTTGTCACTTTAAGGAGTTTTCTTGAAGACATACTTACAAGGATCCACGTTATGGCCGTACCATGAAGGGGTCTATTGTAGATTAAATATAAAATTAATACAATGTACTAACATAAATACATCAAAAACACTTAAAATCTATAATATAGATAAAAATGATGTACTGGTGCCTGAGATGCTTCTCCAATGGATTGAGGATGGCTCACCATCGATGGAGAAACTGTCGCTATTACCTATACAAAAAATGATCAAAGATTAAATACAATTAATATAATGATAAGTATTGTAGGTTAAAAAAAATTAATGTAATGTATCAAACAAAAGTGTACCGGATCCTGAGATGCTTCTCCAGTGCACGGAGGAGGGCTTGCCATTGATGAAGCAGCTATGGATATTTCCTGTATGAAAAAATTATAAGATTATAATATATCACAAGTTCACATGTACGCGTACATATAATCATGAAATCAAGAAAATAAAGTAGAGATACATACCTCCACCCTCTCTTGATCCATAGATGAATCAGGTGCATTCAACAAATCCACATAGCTCAATGACCGTTGTACATGTAAAATAGACAAAAAAACTAATCAATCTACAAACCCTAACTTACACTTGATTTCAACATTTTCAAACAATTGTACAACTAAAAATGTGTTCAATTACCTTCTTCCCACATTTTGGCGTCTTCGAGGAATTCTTTTTCTTAGGATGAGGCCTAGACGTGGAGGGGGTACCCTAAAAAAACAAAATTAACATGAGATATTAGTACAAAGATAATATATTAAACATAATTTAAAAAACCTAAAATGAAATGACTTGCATATTCCATCAAAACAATACATAAAAAGGGTTGTACAAAATATGATACCGTATAGCCTTGTAGGCCAAAATTGATCGCTGAGAGCGTGATGTCATCAATCTGGGATATTTGGCCCCCCATCAACACCTACAAACCAAAAATTGGACCAAGCGTTAAAGATAGTTAGTATATCTTATAATATTTTTGAATTCAAAGTGTACTATTCTATTTTAACATGTTACAAAATTTATACCTCAGGCATTGAAGTTGCAGCTGTAGTAACTACAGGAAGAGTATAGGATACCACTGTTGCATCCTAAAATGCATATTATTTGTCTCAATTTAAATTGATGTATAAATGAAAATTCATTTTTGTAACTACAAATTTTAAGTGACTGATAAATAAAATGCTATGAATTCAAATCAACACACCTGTGTCTATCGTTGATGGGTAAACACCATGTCCATCAACTCATCTGTCAACGCCAAATCCTCAGTCGTGCGGGCCTGAAATCTACTCCCACAAATTGTGCACAAATGAGATGTGGATCCATCTGCACCAGTGGCATCGTCTATCCCTGAGCGTATCCTCGAGCAACTGACACACATATGTTGAATGGGCTCTTTGTCGCCACCTAGAGCAACTAATGGCTGATCATCCAATACAATAGGGTGTGCTAATGACGTCCCATTTTGGATGATGGTACCAATCAATGTTGTGGCTGCCTGAAGAATCTGTAGCTCCATCAATTCTTTCATCTCTACTGGCATAGCCTGATGCACCTTGGTGCTTGGGGGAAACAACTCTCCAGGGCTACTCGCCTACGGGCTCCAAATCTATCTTGGATAGAGCCCCACCTCTACCATGAAACTCTCTCATGTCAAAATAGTTTGGCCACACATTGAGCACAAACACATAGTATAATTTTCTCAAAAAATGCAATGGAACCTCATAATTATTACAAGGTGGATCATCAAAGACCATCCACCACCTCTTCCAAAAATGATTCTGATAGACTTATAAAGCACTCAGAGGGGGGGGGGGGGGGGGGCTGAATCAGTGACACCAAAAACAATACTACTTTAAGCACTGACCGATATATATACTTAACAAGTTTACTCAACACTATGCATGCAATCCAAAATGATATTAAAGCATCCGCACAAAGTAAAACATCCACCACAACACAAGTGTTTATATGTGGAAAACCCAAATGGGAAAAACCACAGTGAGATGGGACTCACAAGCTAACTATCTGCAATTATAGGTAACTAACTAGTTAAGGTCTACAAAAAAATGCTCTGCTAGGAGCGAATCCTGTTAAAGATCCCAAAGGTATGTTAGGAGCTATACCTTGTTAAAGGTAGTACCCTGTTAGGAGTAACCTCGGTAGAGGATTTTTGAATCCAAACTAATGGATCAACTTGTAAAATGATTTGTATAATGAAGCTTGTTAGAGCTTACCCGGTTAGGGGATTTGACTATTGTAGTGATTAGAAAACAATAGGTGGTGTGATCTAGAAGTAGCACAACTTGCCTAAATAGATCCTCTTCTGCATCAAAACTGCATTACCAACATATTCTTCAACTTAACACTTCTGTCTTTGCATCAAATCATCTCATATCATGTCTCATCATATATCTAAAATAGTTCATCTTAATGTCACTATATAGACATTTAGATTTCATGTCGGCCTTAGAAATTTTATCACAATTTCCTAGGTGCAGTGTATCTGGACAATCAAACATAACTCATCACAAATTACCACCAAAATTTATTGGTTAAGATAACTCATCACGACCGGTGATAACTCATCACACAATCAATGAATACTAGTTGGAACACCGATACCGGTTAGAGTTAACCTCTATCAATATATAAACCGATTGTGCTTCATTGCTTCTTTGATAATCTCCGCTGGATCTTTAAGTTGGTGTCGGGTCATTCCTGTATATACTAGTTGACGACATGCACCGCTTTGACACCATCATAAGCTTTCAATACCAGTTGCAATACATGCAATCTTTAGAAGTAATACCGATAGACAAATGTGAACATATGTGTGTGTGTACATTTTCCATCAATGACAACATATGAAGTCATTCATTACAATCATCATCAAGCCAACTATCTCCCCCTTTGGCATTGATGGCAACACTTGGAAAATTTTACAGCTATACAACTAAGTGTGCTTACAAAAACAATATACCACATATATCACAATACATACTCTCCCTTAATAAATACAAAATTTTCACCACACACATACATATTACTACTCCCCCTTTGACAACAATGCCAAATTGAAAAGGAAAATATATACATATTTAGAAAAAAATTGTATCAAAAGTTTACATATACAAAAACTTGAAAATCTAAATCAAGGATTATTCATTGCAATTTTGAGAAAAATGTCACTAAAAGTATGCTTAAATTGAGAAAAAAAAATTTCCCATGTCTTCAGCAAGGTTTCAGTGAGCTCATCTTTGGACATATAGTATCGCAGTTAAAACACTTTGTTGGTGAAGCAACCACCAAGGTTCAAACCCCTACTGGGCCATTGTGCTCGTAGGCCTTGTGTCTTCGCTGGGCCGTTGTGCTCACGGGTTTGAACAAGTGAAGTGTGGGGATGAGGTCCCCCGGTTGTGGCCTCACTGGTTCATAGCTCTGGGTCAAAAGCGTTTCACATGGAGATAGAGGGCGTTTCATGCCAATGTTGTTGGTCACATTAAAAAGTTTACTAGGTATTATTTAAAAAAAAAAAGGTTTTAGTGAGCTCGATTGTAGTCATGACCTGTGTACATAATTTTTCCATTGCATCAAGTGTACATGTCTCTAGAGTAACCAAAATGGCTTCTCCATTCTTGTATGCTCTTTGTAACATGTTCAATTTTGGTCTGAGTAAATTCTTCAACTCCTTCAGGGATCAGAGTCTTTTTGCATGTTCACAATCATAGACATCTAACCGGTTTTGCAAATCATCCATAGATCTTCCAAAAGCTAAGATTGAATCCTGTAAAGGTATGTAAGCATTACATATACTTTCCAGTTCTTTCTCAGTCTTTGTTCACCTTTGATTGATATCAGTATAAAAGAATGAAACATTAGATGTAAATGCAAGAATTTTCCCTCCTGTTTCAAAATCTTTATTCAGGGATAGGGCAATTCTCCCTGTATCAATATCCTTCATGATCTATTCTCCTTGCTTCTTCCTATAGCTCTTCTTTGCATAGGTCTACGCTGCTTCATCAAGGGACTTAAGTTGGTCATAGGCATCAGCAACCAACTGTCCAAGCTTGCTAATGGGAGTTGACAAGTTCCCTGTAGTAGTTTCCGGTAGAAGGATTGACAGAATATCTACAACATTTTGAATGGTTTCAACTTCCATTCTCTGTTCCTTAAGCCTCTTTTTCTGGGCTTTGGATTGCATCACATTTGGAAACTCCAGTAATTCTGATGCACTCATATTATCAACATTTATAGGCCCTTTGATGCAAAATGAGTCATCATCATCATCATTCTGTTGTTTGATCAATGCCTTTTCCGGTTCAACAGATTTCTCCTTCTCAAATTTCTCTTCCTTTTGTCCTTTCTCCTTCTCCTGTTCAGAGGTCTGTTCTACAACTTTTTCAGCAGGTTCCTCCTAAGTAGCCTGTGAAACTGTTGGGAGTTGGGGTTTCACTTGTTGATCATTTACTGGTGGGGGTGGAATATCCACACTCGGTTAAGTTGCCGGTATATCCATTGTATTAACCCGTGAATCAATAATTTCAGGTAGCTACATATCTGGTGCAATGATGTTTCCAAATACATCTATTGTATTTTGAGTATCATCAACAAAAATTACCAGTTGGGAAGTAGTGTCATCCTTCTTCTTGAAAGAATAGACAATATCAACTTGCACTATTTCTTCCTCATCCATTTTTGGTAAATCCACAATATCTTGCTCATTATCATGTTGGGACTCTATCAGTTTACACATAATATGAATTTCCTTTACTATCTAATGAGTATCAACTTCAACAGGTTGCACCTTCCCACTAAGTAGCTTCAATCTACTTGACTTAAAAGAAAATTGAGCTTTGTGATTTTCAAGCAATGCAATTAACTCATCTTTTGACAAATCAGGAAAATATTGCAAAAACACATTATCAATAATTTCTTTTTCTCTCTTCACAGCTTCTTCCCATTTATTCAAAATAATAGTATATAAAGAATAAGAAACATCCTTCTTAAGATCATGAGGTAATCAATTGTAATGACACAAATAGTTGATTACCTGTTAAACAATTTGTTCTTTCTGATTTTCCAACAAATGAATCAAAATATTCTTTTACATTATCAAATCTAATCCTTCCCAATGTCTTTACCATTCTCTCAAAATTAGTCATAGGCTTGTAAGACAAAGCATTAATGGGAATAGTCTGCTGAGAGGTGGCTTCAACTAGTTTGGACTTCTTGCCAATTGTCTTTATCTTCTTTGGTTCTTCCTCAGTATTAGTATCATCAGATTCTTCTTGAAGAATCAGTTGCTGACCTCTTTTCTTTGTTGTAGTTTGCTTCTTTATGTATACCTTAGGTGTCGATTCCTTTTTAGTTTGGACACTTTATGTCACTCTAGTACTTTTTGACACTGGAGCCACTTGCTCAACCTTCTTCTTCTTTCCTTTACCACTACTAGTTTCAGCTTTTGCAATTTTCTCCTCAACAATATCTAGTCTTTTCTTCATCTTGTCCACTAGAGATTCCAACAGGTTATTGGCATAACCAATCAATAAGTCATAATTGACTTCATAGCTCATGTCTTCCATTTCATCTTCTCTCTATTCAATAGCTTCCATCAGACAGAAATCAGTTGTGATTGTGAAAATGATGTCCTTAACAAAGTTTTTCACCACATCTTCAGGTAGCCTTACCCTCATACTCATTTTCTTCTGAAACTTATTGAAATATTTGTTCATTTCAGCATAAAAAGTGTTCTTAACAACCTTAATGTTGTTCTTGATCTAAGCAGTTACCGGTAGGTCTTTAGACCATTCAAGATCACCAATTCCTGGTAGGAAATTATGAAAGTAAAAGAATAAACCAATCAACAACTGACCAAATTTGAACTTCTAAATGTTGTCCTTCTTGATTGACTGTAGATTCAACATCAATTGACTCCTTATGGCCTCGCAAAGGTCATAATTTGCATTCTCAACAATCATTTTATAGGCAGTATGCACTACTACAGATGGTCATTGTTCATTCTACTGGAGCAGAATACCTGGTAGCTTATTACCATAGTAGCTAGTTTAACAATTGGGTCCTTAATGTTATTAATAGAAAAAGCATGCCCATTAGAGGTAGATGAGGTTAAAGTGGTTATTGTCTCTTTAGAAATTTGCCTCAACTTAGGCACTTCACCGGTTGACCAAAAACCAGTCACAACTTGAATAGCCTCCTTGGTTATAGTGTGTGTCCTTTCCAAATACATATTCTCACCATGAACATGACTCAGAGTGATTCAGATATGTTCCTCTTCAAAATCCTCAAGAAAATAAGCTGCATTATGAAAACCTTTCTCATAAACCCTAATATACTCAGGTTGAATATTTTCGCTCTTATCGCAAAGGGATTTCAACTGAGAATAAATTGACAATGATCCTAAATATTCAATTTTATAATCAATGTAGCTAGACAAATCACCTTTTACAATGACACCATCAGGAACTTGAGATAAAGCATTATAAGACACAATTCATTCTAACTCCACAACCTCCATAGGTTTTGATGTGATCATTAACCTCTATACTTGCTTAGATGATGAAGCCAATTCAAATAAACTATATTCGAAATGGAATTTACAAAGAAATACCTCAATTCACATGCATTGCCTCGGTTATCAGTTGATTACCCAAATGCACACCAGTTCAACCTTCACTAACCTTCGAATCAGCTTCAATCACACAAATCACGACACGAATTCAACTAAAACCAGCTAGCAATTCTCTCTTCGCTCTGGAAGTGCTCAAGAATTATCTTTCGAATGCATTTAGGGTAAAAATAACATAGTAAAACTTGCTTTTATCCTTTTTACCTACTGCATTAAATGCTCGACCACTAGGGTTACAAACCCTAATACACTGGTTTACGATGCATACAATATTAACAGGTCTAAAAACAGGTTGATAAAATTTTGGAAAAACGATTGACAAAAGATATCAAGATTTCTCACATAACAACTCAAAATTCAAACTCTCTTACTACTCATCTTTCAAGGGTTCTAAAAGTAGATTTACCGCTATGCTCCCCTTAGCCTTGTTGAAAGGCTCAATTCACCGATGGAGGATTCTCCATACTAGGTGAAGGATTAGGTTCTTCTGTAGGTATATCATCACTTTTCTTTTTCTAGATTCGGTTCATCTCTTCTCTATTTTCCTCAATATTTACCTTCTTCTTTCCTTTCTAATCTTTAGAATGATTAACCGATTTATTCTTTCTGGATCTATAGAACTTCACTATGTGTCCCAGTTTATGAAAATGATAGCAGGCCATTCCAAATGATCTCCAATGTCCTGCATTGCCTCTTCCAATTCTCCTTTTGCAATTCATAGCCACATGACCATAATTGTTACAAATGGTGCAAATGACATTAGTTACCTTTTCCATCTCAAATGGACTAAACCGGTTGACATAAGGTCTTTGCCAATTTATGTTACCCCGGTTATCATAGGTTCTCATGTAGTTACCAACTTACCATTAGGTCTTGGATTCATGTGATGTATTGGATTATTTTCTCCATATCTGCATTCAACTGATCTATGTCCATACATTTTGCATGTGAAACAATGACCTTCAAATATCTTAGATTCATACCTAGTATTTGCATTGTAGATTGTATTTCCATTGGGTTTGTTTCTACACACATTTTCAGTATGTCCAAGCTTATGACAAACAAAGAAAACAAGTTTAAAAAATTTCTTACCGGTAGGCTTGTTAGCCTTAGGAGTAGTTTTGTCCTTTTCAATGTTTCTCTTGGTTCCGAAAGACTCTCCTTTCTTAGATGTGTTAAAGCCTAGTCCAGATGTATCACCTTTCATCCTTTGTGATTGAATCTACTCATCTAACATGGTAGAACTTCTATTGAACTTTTCTAGCTTTTCATTAACCTCAGTGAGTTCTTTGGTAAGATCTTCATTGTGTTTTGAAAGGGTCTCTCTTAGAGATGATGCCATTTCAAGATCTAGCTGCAAAGCCTCTTTTTCTTCTTTTTCAGCATGCCAATGCTCATACAAAGTTACATTTTCTTGTTTGATCTTAGCAATCTGATGATCTCTTTCTTTAACAAGATCTTTAGCTACCCTCCTAGCTTCCAGTGACTCATGCAGATGGTTAGGGCTTCTAACTCTCTTCTTAGATTTAGCTTCTCACAATTCAGTTTTTCAACTTCTTCAACGAATGCATCAATGTTAGCTTCATCTGAAGAACTATTATCAGATATTTCCAATAGTTGTTCAGTTAGCTCTCTCCTTTTGACTTATGAATCTTTGAATTTGACCCTGAGGGTTTCAAACTCATCCTTGGTAGCTTCAAGCACTCTAGCCATCTCAAAGTAGCTCATATCCCCCATGGTGGCTTTAGGGTTTCCTTCCAAGCGATTAAGCCTTAAAGAAGTTAGGCTCTGATACCAATTGATAGACTTATAAAGCACTTAGAGGGGGGGTGAATCAGTGACACCAAAAATAATACTACTTTAAACACTGTCCGGTAGATATATTTAACAAGTTTACTCAACACTATGCATGCAATCCAAAATGATATTAAAGAATCCACACAATGTAAAACATCCACCATAACACAAGTGTTTATACGTAGAAAAACCAAATGGGAAAAACCACAGTGAGATGGGAATCACAAGTTAACTATCTATAGTAATAGGTAACTGACCGGTTAAGGTCTACAAAATAATACTCTGCTAGGAGCGAACCCTATTAAAGATCCCAAAGCTCTATTAGGAGCTATACCTTGTTAAAGGTAGTAACCTATTAGGAGTAACCTCGGTAGAGGATTTCTGAATCCAAACTAATGGATCACCTTGTTAAAGGATTTGTACAATGAAGCTTGTTAGAGCTTACCCGGTTAGGGGATTTGACTATTGTAGTGATTAGAAAACAATAGGTGGTGTGATCTAGAAGTAGCACAACTTGCTTGAATAGATCCTCTTGTGTGCACTCAAAACTGCATTACCAACATATTCTATGACTTAGCACTTATGTCTTTGCATCAAATCATCTCATATCATGTCTCATCATATATCTAAAATAGTTCATCATAATGTCATTATATAGACATTTAGATTTCATGTCGGCCTTAGAAATTATATCACAATTTCCTAGGTGTAGTGTATCTGGACAGTCAAACATAACTCATCGCAAATTACCGCCAAAATTTGTTGGTTAAGATAACTCATCACGACCGGTGATAACTCATCACACAATCAATGAATACCAGTTAGAGTTAACCTCTGTCAATATATAAATTGATTGTCCTTCATTGCTTCTTTGATAATCTCCATTGGATCATCAAGTTGGTGTCGGGTCATTCCTGTATATACTAGTTGACGACATGTACTAGTTTGACACCATCATAAGCTTTCAATACCAGCTGCAATACAAGTAATCTTTAGAAGTAATACTAGTTCTCTAGACAATGTGAACATATGTGTGTGTGTACATGTTCCATCAATGAAAACATATGAAGTCATTCATTACAATCATCATCAAGCCAACAGATTCTTCATCTTCACATTGGTACACCAATGTATGGGAAACCTCTTTGCATTAAGAGGTAACAACTGACCAGTTTTAGGATCAACAAAAAGGGCACATATTTGTTGTTTACTAATATTTTTGTTTTTCACTCCCTCGTATGATAACCCATCAACATAGTATTGATGACACCTATCCCTAAAGTTTCCCCATTTTGTAATTTGTGTGGAAATAGCTATTGCACCACTAGCTAATGTTTCTAGGCTAGTGGTGAGGGATTTATGATGCTCAAGTTTAGATGTTTTCAATTAGTCTATTTATTTTAGATGTATTTTGCCCTAACTAATTAATTAATTGCTCCTGTGTTTCAAGGGTGCAGTCAAAAGGAGGAATTCGGGGTGTATCTTATGGGTTTTCAGGAGGTGCATTTTGTTGTTCTTGTTGTGGATTATCAAAATCTGGTTTTTGAAACCAAAAATGAAAAAACCTAATCAAAATTAACGAAATTAAATTCAAAATGTAAAACAAATTGAACAAATGGGAAAGAAAGACAAAAATGAACAAAAACTAACCTTGATCCATAGTGTCTAGAGGAGAAATGAGGCACCCCGTTCGCAATTTGGTGGAGGAAATGGGGAAAAAAATGTGGCTGTTATGGGAAAATAAGACCCGATTTTTTTTTTTTAAAACTTTTTTTGACAGGTACCGCGTACACGGTTCTTTAGGGCTTATTAGCGCATACATGCTCACTTTCCTGAAAGTAGCACAGATGCGCCAAATTTCCTAAAAGTAGCACATACACGCTCACTTTCCTAAAAGCAGTGCATACGCACTACCTTTTTTAGGCTTGGGAACAACGGACCTAAGCGCGTATGCGGTGATTTCAAATTTTATAACTGTGTACATGCTGCTTGTTTTTTCATGTTTTTTTTGGGTGGTGTCCACTGTTTTGACCACCATCTTTGTGCACATACCCAGGTGCAAGCATCCACAGGACCGTGTACTAGGACTAGGAGCAAACATCAAGTAACTGGTAGTTCGAGGTTTATTATGGAGGAACTCCAAGAGATTAATAATAAAACAATCCAAAAAAATGTTGAGCTTATGAAAGCTATATCTTAGTTTTTTATGTTGTTGAGTCCTGTTTAGGTTTTTTTTTGTGGTCTTTCATTATGGGGTGAATCCTATGTTTCTATAGCTAGTTAGTGACTGGTTAGACTCTGATTACTGTGTTTTATTTTTTTTTAGATTTGGGTTTCGGGTCCCTGTAAGACTTGTTTATCTTAATCAAAAACATACATCACCAAGTTCTTTATAATATTTTAGATCTCATATTAATTGTTTTACTAGGAAAATAAAATTATAGGTGAAACATGAAGAATTTTTTTAGCAACATTATGACACAAAACTATCTTTTAAGTGGATGAAAGAGAAAAATAGTATGAAAAATAGTTTGTACCTAATTTATAGACTTGAAAATTAATATATTTATAGAAACAAGTTACAAAATATTCTCTATTTTTTGGTATAAACATGAACACAATTTTTGAATATGTGGTAGATAGATTGATGACATCCATGTAATAATAATGAGGTGCCTAAATATTTCTTAGGGGGAAATGTATTATGATTTTATCTTGATTAAACTATCAAATTATTTTTTATATTTGATATTTTTTAAGGTAGAGGTATATTTTTATATTTGATACATTAGGGACACGTTATGTATAATATAAAATCAATAAGACCCATTTTTTGACCATCTAGTTATAGTTTATAGTCCCTTTGGTTGTAGTGTTAAGGTGCAAAGCTTCCACTCTATTATATCACACACACAAGCCTTGCTTCCAAAATGGATTAGTGAAAACTTGATTGATTATTCAAAAGAGGAAATGCATCTATACAAAGCAGAATGAATAGCTGTAGTAATTGCAATAGCCACCACTTAGTAACTGCTCGACTAAACCCCCCTAACAATGCAACCATAATAGTAACATTCCCCCCTTATTACATTGTTCTTGTAAATGTACCTCTAAAAACACAAATTTCACCAAGGGCCAAGGAAACCTTGCGCCCCCCCCCCACCCCTCCCCTCCCCCCTTTGAAGAAACACATTTTGAATTAAGTGGATCTCCATCAAGCTACCTTGTAACTCTTATAAGGGTGTAGCTTTGAGAAAAATTCCTAAGTTCTTGGACTACCATCTCCCTGAACTCTTGAATCATTTATGCTGAATTATTTGACAACAAGCCATACTAAGATCTTTGCACATAGGGCTCCATCAAGTTATATCTTGATACTTGTAAATGTATAGTTCTCAATCACAGTCTTGTGAACTCACTAGGCAACAACCCATATTGAGTTCAACACCAAACCTCTTACTTGTCTTCAAAGTATTGTATGATCATAGTTTGGAGAATATTTTGATGAGGGTGTATATGATTTGAGGTTAGTACATAGTTTAAGGAGGATGCTATATGTAGTGAGGATTATGTCACACAAAGTGAATCACATCATCTTTCTATGTTAGATACTATGATCATGAAAAAAAAGTTATTATAGATGACCTTTTGGATTTCCTAATAGCTACTTTTTAACAATTTAATGTAAACTTTAGTATTAAGTATGTTAATTCATTAAAAATGAAAATTAATGTAAATAATATGTATTTATTGTAAAATTCTAAGTTTAAAGCATGTATTCTATGCATCCTTCAAAATTTAAATCATGTGTTTATGTCAGTGTGTTTTCTTCTCAAGTAATGTATTAAGTATTAATTTATTTTTTATATATCAATTGTTAATCTTAAAATGATAAATTAATTGTGAGCAATTGGATGTTGGACTTTTCACTTCTAGACACATTAATAGTAGTATTGAATTCTTAAATTTCATGAAAGTATAATTTATTGAATTTTCATTCATTTTTCAAGTTTATTTGAGTTCTACCCTATTTTAAAGTTCAAAACACTTTTCCTCCACTTAAATTTTCTCAATCCTAATATAAGCTATATATCTAATAACAAGGTTGTATTATCTCACTTCCCTTAAAATTTGGGCCTATTTGTTGAGATGGAGGGAAGTGCTACTAGCATTTGATATTTTTTGGCTGAAAGTTTGGGAGAATAATGTGCCAGCCTTGACATTTTTAAATATATCCTTGAATTTGGGATATGACCGTTATAATTCAACTAAAAAATAAAATTACCTTAAGAGCCTCTCTTATTGACTTATTACACAAGGAGATCATGTTAGGCCCAATATGGAAAGCTAATGTACTAAGAGGGGAGGGGTGAATCAGTACTTCAAATCCTTTCTTCAATAATAAATTTACTGTTATGAATAAACCAAAAATTGTTGTAACATAACATAAAGCTAAAACAAATAAATAACAATCATACATGATTCACTTCATAACACATATATTTTGGTTACGCAGAAACTCTTGGTTAGAGAGAAAAACTGTGGTGGGGATGGCACCCACAAGTTCACTACTGCAATAATAAAGGTTGCTCAGTTAGAGCTACATGTTTAGCTATTTCTGATAGCTTACCCTATTAGGAGTATCAAGATCGTTAGATCTACCTTGCTAAAGGATTTTACAACACTTATTCTAAATGCTGCACCTGGTTAAAGGCTTTACAATTTATAGACTTTGTTAGAGTCTTTTACCCTGTTAAAGGTTTTTCTTACAACTCAAAATATTACAATAAAATCTTTACAAATAGCTACAACTTTACATTTGGAATGTTATAGCAGATTCTATGTGCTCAAAATGAGATTACCTTGCTTATAGCATACCTCGGTAACCCATAAAGTAACTCGGTAAACCTTTCTGTTTACTCTGTTCCTTGACTGGTCTCTGAAATCCTTCTCGGTGACCTCTTTGTCTCTGACAGTCATAATACTCAGTGCTTCCTTATCTATCGCACATGTCTTGCTTCATACACCTCATTTCTTCCATGTTTTATCCTTAATCCATGCTGTATAAATAGATCTCTTATGTCGGTGATTTGGTTCATTGCTTCGATCTTACAAACATGATTTATCAAATGAATAACCATAAAAAATGTTTCATTGGATAGATGACCTCAAAATCATACAAAATCTCTAAGTGCAATTCCCAATGCGATAATGGTTCTTTGTTCCTCGATCTTGTAACACATTTCCACACATGTGTCTAGGTTCAATGAATCTGGTAATACATTTCACTCGGTGTATATCAACTCAGTGTATCATTATTGCTACTCGGTAGACATAGAGTGTAACTCGGTATACAGCTCGGTGTATACTAGGCTCTGTGACTACTTTCTTCTATAACCAACTGCTCTGTGCTTACCGACTGAATATTTCGGTAATAGTAACCGACTAGAGTATATAGAATGACTATGGATATAAAACTAATGGAAACTTAGTAAGTAGTAATAGATCAATGTTGGAAACTTCAGTTGTTGTGTTGTGTTGTCATTGATGTCATTATGTGTTGTAGATGGTCTGAAAGTGAGTGTTCTGGTATTGTTATGTGGTCTGGTGAAGATGTTGAGGTTTTACTAGAAGATTAGTGTAGTGGAAGTTTCAATATGTAGGAAATCGTATTTATGAAAGAAAGAGTTTTTAATGTCTTAATGGAAGAATGATTTTCATTCCTCCAACATGTGAAGATTATGTGTTGTGGCTCTGGATATAATGTTTATGTTTTGTGTTTGTACTATCAAGTTTACAAGTCCTGTGTTGCTCAAATGGTATAGTCGGTTATTGTTGTTTCTAACAGTGAGGAGCCCTATATGTCAAAACTAGTCTAGAGAATGCTTGGTGGCTTTCGAATATGTGCATTCAAGTGGACATATTGATTTGGTTTGTACAATGTTCCAGTTCAATTTTTTGGTGATGATTTGATTGGCAACTGTAGTTATGATGTTTTGAGTTTAGTGTTGTCAGTTGGTCTAGTTTTTGGCTGACTATGGTGGTGTATCCTACTTGGATCATATTCTTTTGGTCTAGGTTTTCTTTTGAGAATGAGTTTGGTTAGCATTTTGGGTCTCACCATGGTGTGTGGAGATCCGTGTTGTGTAATTTGCATTGGAAGATAGTTTTGGGCCAACTAGTTAATGTGCTTTAATGATTTTCTACACATTTCATTTGATACCAAATTTGGTGGATGTGTTAGCATGTGTGCTTCATTGAAATCACACCCACCCTACCAGCCTCATCGCCTCTCGGTTGACAGTTGCAAAGCCGTTGCTGCCACCTTGCAGCTCCCGTTGCTGACCTTGTAGGTCTCACCACCTCTCAACCTTGTGTCTAGGGTTGCATGCAATAGTTACAGAGCGGATCTATATCCATTCTATGCACTAGGTATTGATGTCTTATTTAAAATATTAAATGATATTAAAAGAAAATTTAAAAATATTTTTCACTAGATGAGAGAATCTTCTCGAAAGGGGTATTTTTTATTTTGGTTAATGATAACTTTAGTAGTTAAAAAGTGATTGTTGGGAATCATTAAATTTGAGTCAATTTTAGAGGCCCATTTTAAAATTTTGCTCTGCATGTCAGAAAAGTACCTAAATGAGTCAGTTTGAATGGCCTAGTTTGCAAGAGGGCAAAATGGAGCTAGTTGATTTTCATGGGGTAAGGCTTGAGAAACATGTTGTACACCTTTAATTTGGCCTATTTAGTGATGTGTAACTTTTAGAGTTCAATTTGGATAAGTTTATGAGGTACCCATTTTGAGGGGTGAGCTGAAAGTGCATTTTAGGCACAAATGCAGATTTTATTGAGTAGCCTACTTCGAGCGATTACATCTTTTGCCCTGTTGATTTTCATGAAGAAATTAAAAATGGATTCAATTATATGCATAAATTTGAGTAAGTCTACAAAATTCCAAGTCCTAACGAATCCATTTGCTCAGTTTTTGAAGCCAAATCCGTTTGCAGTTTGTGTGGTTTGACTAGTCCTTGTTTCGACAACTAGTCGAAGCCCTGTTTCGCACAAGTGTAAAAGTTGCCTCAGTAAGTTTCACGCCATAATGTTTGTTCCAAGATAATTCTGATATAAATGATGAGCTATGTTTAAAGTTTCAGGATCCTACCAATCCGTTTAGTCGGTTTGCAAAAGGGTTCATTTAGCTATCATTTTCAGTCTTCTGCACTTTCAGTGTTATGTCAGTTAATGTAGCCATTTTCATGAACGCACCATTTGCATCCTGTCAGTCTAGTGATCGAACTAAGAATTCTAAGTTTTAATATGTACTTCAAGGTACCTATGTTTCAAATTTGAGGGCCTACGGATGTCGTTTGATATTTTTGAGAAAGGCATCATGTGTTGCCAGAACATTGACTTCGTCAGGTCCGCAATGTCGACAAAGCCAATTTGTCATTTTCGCCGATTAATATCTCTTTGCTCGGGACTCATTTTGAGAAACCATTTGGTAGAATTCATCCTTGTATATCGGAGTACATGCCTGTCAGATGGCGAGGCCCAAAAAGGTGTTTTGACCACTTTGAAAATTATGTCTTCACGATTAAATGTGAAAATGTGGCGTAGTCACCTGAAGGTTGCGAAATTAAGTTTCATGATCCGAAAAAGATGTCGATCATTTCCAAAGGTATGTTTGAGGTCCGTGAAGCATTTCAGAGATCAATTGTATGAAAACGATTTTTTTTTTAGTCGGACCCACTTTGGGGCCCAACCTGGCTCGACTGCAATTCGTCAATGGGATGGTGAGAGATGATTTTAGTGTACTTATTGTTTATGGATTCATGAGTGTGTGTCCTGCACTCTAGTTTCAAACCTCAGATAATTCAGATGGAATGTCGAATTGACCAATATATTATTAAGTAAGATCGTTGAAGCTTTGAAGAAGTCTTATGACTATTAAAAGTTGTTTGTGACGACAAGTTCTGGAAAGAGCAGCATAGGTTTCCAATGAATTTTCTTGTGAGAACAGTGGTTATTAACTGTGCTAAAAGCTTTAAGACATTGCTACAACAAATTTAAGTATTCCAATGGCAATTGTAAGCATGGTATTCCTCCCTCACGTGGTCTCCTTCTGGTAGCAACAACAACAAATCAAAAATTAAAGGCAAATAACATGGTTTTTAGAAGGCCAATCAAACACTTCCAAGCAAATATAATTGTCTTCTACCTAGCAAACAAAGGGAAAACGTTGGATGAGAGGCAAACAGAAAAACTTTTAATACAAATGCAATCTGTTGTAATATTCCAAATTGCATTGGCTGGTATAAAGCACAGACAATCCCTCCCCCCACATATGGTATTGGAGCAGCAAATATAAACTTTCAAGCATTTGCAATTAGCATGTTTAATGCAAATTTTTCCCTCTCTGTGGTCTCTCCCTGTTGTGCGTGGTATGGCATTTGGAGCAGCCACAGGAAAACTTAAGACCGAAGGGAAGGAGGTGCTTGGTCTGCGTGGGTGCTGGGCACTAAAAAAAAAAAACTTCAAATAAATCTTCTGGCAGGTGTAATGCCAGTCAAACCTCTCTCACGTGCCTTTTTCATCCTCTTTGCTGTGTGTAGATGGTGACAAATAGCGTTGAAACCAAGTGGTAGGTGTGCAGCTTGTGTGGTGGTCTTCAAACTCCATGCTACCTTCTCCTCCCTTGGCTGTGATCTTCTTTGGTGTAGGTTAGGCATTGGAGTTTGTAGACAGCAACAAACTTTTCAAACAAATAGCAATGGTGAAATCTTCCCCTTCCCACGTGGTAACAACCAGCATAGAATATAGAAAGCCAAGGGAATGCAAATTCATTAGTTGCAGTATTCCCTTCCTCACGTGGCATATGAAAAACTCTAAACTTTAGCAAATAAACCTCAGCAAATGCTATGGCATGCATCCTCTATTCCCTCACGTGTTATGGTTGGGCATTGAAGTTTGAAGAGGCTTGAAACTCCTTGGCAATTTCGGTTGCAAATTTGATTTTCTTCCCTCTCCTTGTTATTCTCAATTCTTCTCATTTTGTAAGGGTTCCAAAATTTTGTGAGGAGGGCTCCAGTTTTCACGACTTCCATTTTCTGAATTTCTTGACCCAAACTTGTAAAGTTCTATTAATCTGTTCAGGGTATAGAGGCTACATTGCAGGATGATAGATTGTTTTCTAGTTGCAGGTCTTACTTGTGTCAGGCATGAGTAATTTCCACCATATTGTCTCTGTGTATGCATTTCAGTATTATGAATTTAATCCTCGAGGAGGATGAAATTTGTCAATTTCAAGGAGGTTGTGTGATTGTTTGTGGGTATCTTTCAAGGAAAGTTTTAAATTCTGTAATCAATCATGAATTATGGAATGTGTCCCAGATTTGATAATGTTGTGAATGGATCTGAGTAATGCATTAGTATAAGGTATTAATGCAGGGATATTTTGTAAGGAAAACAAATTTGCAGCTATGATTGACATTTTGTAGTTCTGTGTGTGACTCTGTTGCCTAATGAACAAGGCACTGGTCTTTGACAGATTTGGGGATGGTTTCAGATATATATTTTAAAAGACAAATCTATTTCCCTTTATGTTTAGGGGTGTGCTCTTCTCATTCCAAGCTCTATTTTCATTTATGATTTATACAGATCTAGCCAATCTGTAGTGTGTTCCTAGTTTGGTGAGCTTGTGGAATGGTTTGTCTGCTTATTGTTGATGCAGTCTTATGTTTGTGATTGTTGTATTTAATGCATCAAAAGGGTCTCCCCTCCTAGGTCTAGCAGAACCTGAAGTGCAGGAGGATCATTAGGATCCTATGCTATGTTGTCCAAGCCCTGAGGTGTTTCATTGATTGAGATTGGCTATCTCATAGATAGATTTGTAGGTGTCTTGGGTTATCACTTTTGGTGAACAACAAAAATGGTGACTCTGCTGGGGAATTAATGGATTTGAATGTTTGATTGATGAGGTCAGAAATTGAATGTATCCTTCGTTCTATCAATTTCATATCCAGTGAGTCTGTCCATTGTGTATGCACAGAGTGTGAAAGTGAATTTATGAGTTAGATAGTGTTCCTTGTTCTGGATCTGCAAGTATCCATGAGTTTCACATTATATTTTATGAAAGGTAACATTAAATTGTATTTGTTCAAAGTTGTAAGAAGCTCTTGCAACTATATACGAATTTTTCCCCAATTCCTTATTGGGTGGCAACTCTGTGGTTCATACCAGTATTAAACATCCCGGAAGAGTGTTGATTGCAGCGAGATTGAAGAAGTAAAAAGAGAATTAAATTTGAGATTGAATGGTTTTGCTATTCAAAATATCCTCTGTGCAAGAGGTGGCGACTCTGATGTAAAAGACTGTGCTAAAAGTGAAGTAAATCTCCAGATCTACAAGTCTTACAGCTACAAATCTCCAGGTATTTTCAGAGGTTTCAAATGCAAAGATGTTTGTTCTGAAATTCTGAATGTGTAAAATAGTTTTCCCATTAAGTGAGCAGCACTAATAAAAAGGGAAAGAGAGGATTTCAAATTAGTTTGCATATCTATGCTACTAAAATATTCAGTGTATGTTATCTTCCGTAGTATGCAAATGTGGAAGAAATTTATGTCAAGCAATGTTAAGGAATAGATTTGAATAAGGATATGTGCTTGAGGTTTTTTATCCAAGATTGTATAATCATTTGTGGAAGTAGAAAGAAATGAGTTGTGAAGTTTTTCAACCCCAATCTTATCCACATATGACCATGCCTAGTAAACCAGAACAACCATGTAATAGGAAAAGTTTTAGTATGAAGCACTATGCTGCTCTAAACTTTGAAGGTATTCTGGGTTACCCAAATCCCATACCCACAAAAATCAGAAAGTATTTGCCAATTTTCAGTGGGAAAAAATCAGAATCAGCATGTCAGCATGTGAAAGGAGTTTCAGATTTGATAGGAGAATTTGAAATTTGTCAGGAAGATATATGCATGAAATTGTTTGTGTAGCGTCCTAAAATTGTGACACTTGCAATTTCGACTGCATTTCGGTCTTCATAATGGCGACGCAACACGCAACCTGAATGGAGACCCTGAAACTTGCTCACGACACTAAAAACTGCATTTTTCAAGCACCCTGGCCTGAACCTCCTTGCACCCTGCTGTCCCGGGAGGTGAAACCAGAGAGCCCAGCGCCCTGGTCCTTCAGGACCAGGGTGCCCAGCACCCTGGTCCCCTAGGACCATGGCGCCCAGCGCCCTGGTCCCTGGGCCTATTTTGGGCCCGGTCTCCTAAGGAGTCTCGGGTCTTTTTGTTTGCAATTTGGAAATTAACTTTCCTGGTCGGCCTAAGGTCGGGAAAATCAGTCTATCAGCCCTAATTGACAAGTATATAAACTACATTTTCCTCTCTCATTTGGATAGAGACACACATGAGGGAAAAGGTGTGGAAACTATACTCAAGCATTCAAGCATTCTTTCAAGCAATTGATCATTCTAAGTCTCCATTCAAGGCTAAGTGTTGCATTCAAGACAAGGATTCAACCATTGAAGAGGAGATCACATACTACATATAACATACTACAACAACATACAACATCTATACCTTCGCACATAAGGATACAAACATCCTTAGAACAAGGTATTAGTACTTGTTTTACATACATTTACATTTACAGCACTTGCTCATTTCTTGGTTAATTCCAAAACCGGGGTTTGACCTAAAGGCAAACCCCTAATCCCTAACCCCCCAATCGTCTTCGCTTTTCTGTGTGTAGGTTGCAGGTACGTGGCTGAAATTGAAGATCTGGAATCCTTGTACAGAGACGAACAGATCCCACTTCATTTCGTGGATTTTTCGGAGGACCGTGGCGCCGGGCGCCATTGTCCCGACAACTTTTGCTCAAATTTGCAGGACAGCGCCGTATCGACATTTTACTGCTAATTCCAGGTCCGCAGCTTCATCCTATATCCCTATCTCAGTTTATAAGCGAATCTTTGTCACTTTCTATGCATTCCTAGCTTAATTCTTCTATCAACATTCTTTACAAAAGAGGGTAGCCTTGCTTTCTTAACCCTTGAAACACATTTAGCATCCAATCTTGCATTGCGTGGGATTGGATCTTGTGGGTTTCAACCCCTCTTTTGAATGTAAAGTCTCTCCCCTAAATGAAAACCATCAACCCTAGTGAATCTCCCTTCTCTCTCCTCGGAGTTGGAAGAGGGGAGAGCAACTAGGGTCCGATCGCGATTTTCCGCTTTACATTTTGGTGAACCCGACGTGAACATCCTTTCTGATTATTCATAGTTAGATCTGAAAATTGGATTCCTTGATTACATTTCCATGTTTGATCTTTTGCAAAATTTTAGAGGTGATTGCATAAAAACCCTAAAATTTCTTTTTGAAAATTAAGCTTGGGAAATGTTTAATTATTAATGCTTGTTTCAGATCTGCCCTTCTATTACAAATTATCAGTTCATATCTGTGCTTTAATTTTGAAAATTAAGTGGTTAAGTGTCAAAACCCTAATTTTTGAAACCCTCTTGATTCAACCTTTGTCCGACAATTTCACAGATCAAAACATCTCCAAATCAGCTGTAACTTTGGATTCCGGCATAAAATCACAATATCTTTCATCCCTGAAAATTTGGAAAAAAGTTGCGAGGACCGTGTGCACTTCGAGCGCCATCGTCCCTGACATTTTTTTCAAAATTTCGGGAGCGAGATCTTACTGTATTTTCCTGCTAAAATCCAGAATTTTGGCTGCCTTTATCAAATCTAACACTTTCAAAATTACAGTCAAAGTTGGTCTTGTGATTGCTTGGATTAAGGCTTCTAATCATTCAAAAATCATCGAAATTGAAATTTTGTGTCAAAATTGTGTTCTTACTGTCCTAAATCTGAAAAGTGTGTTCGCATTCATTCAAAATTTCAGTGCTTTATTCAAATTCTTGCAATTTGTGATTTTTGAAATTAAGTGCTTAATTACAACAACTTTAATTTCCGCTTTCAAAATTGAATTTTGCGTGAAATTGAGTCAATTTTCAAATTTCAAAATTTGCATTGTTTTTGACATTCCCTCTAAAATCATAAAATTCAAAATTTCAGTTTCCCTCTCTTTTTCAAAAATTCAAATTTTGCATTTTTCGACAATCTTGGTAGGGTTCAATTTTGAATTTGCAACTTTAATTTGGCCTATCTACAGATCGTAAAATCACTCAATTTTTTCAGATTAGCTCTAAAATCATCATACCTTTCATCCCTGCAAATTTCAAAAAAAGTTGCAAGGACCGTGTTGCACTCCGAGTGCCCCGGTCCCGGACATTTTTTCCGAAATTTCAAGAGACTGTCGTGATTGCATTTAACAGCTTAAATCCGGAAGATTGGTTGATTTTACTGAAAATTGCTACCTCTAAATTCAAAACTTTCTCTCTCTCTCTAGTGCATGAGTTTTACAACAATAAGCCCTACTTACACTATTCCCATTAGACGAAGCCGTAGAATTAAGTCTTTCCGAGGTTTAACTACCGAGGAGATGGAACCTAATTTGAATAGCCTTTTTAACGAGGACATGGGTAATTCCTCTAATCCTCCTAATGATGAAGAAGCTCTCCATGAGGTTTCTGTAGAACAACTTTCGAAATTGGATAACCAATTTGATGATTTTCACCAATGGATGTCTCATGAGTATCCTGATAGTCAAGCTCTTCCTTTAATTGAGGGTCTAAAACATATGCTTCAAAGTGATAAGAATGGAATTGATATTTTGCGTGGTATTGTACACATTGTGGATTCGAATGTGATGCCTATAAAGAGTTGTGCCGAATCTTTAGGTTATACACAACCTCCTACACAAGTCAATCATTCTATTCCTTTGATGACTTCTATTGCTAGTGTACCTACCTTTACATCAAACATAATGGCTACTTCTACACAAGACATTCCTTCTGTGATCACCAGTCATGGGGGCAACCCTTCTTCTTCAATTAACCCTCTTCCTTCATTTAATCCGACTTCTTCATTCATTCCTTCAATGAATGTCCCTATTACATTTCCACAAATGAACATGACGCAAGGGGGCAATTCGTTTAACCATTCCATTCCTCCTTGTAGTGTTCCCCCTGTCCAATCATCTCCTATGACTAATTATCATAGAGTCCCACCACCTTACTCTTTACCTTCTTTCAATAACATAACACCTCCATCTCAATCTAACACATCTAATATGAATTCTTCGACTGAAGCGACCATTAACAATCTTGCACAAACTGTCTCTTCTTTACAACAACAAATTGCCTCTATGAATCAATCTAAGTTTAGTGTGCCCACATTTGATGTTGCGAGCCCACTTTCTCTTGACATTGTTCGAGCTATCCCTCCTAAACATGTTGAAATTCCGCATTTGGAGCTTTATAATGGTAAAGGTGATCCTCTAACACATGTTAAGACTTTTCAAACAATATGTACCGATTTTGCTTATGACCAAAGGTTGCTTGCAAAACTGTTCACTAGAACATTAAGAGACAAAGCCCTACAATGGTATTGCTCGTTGCCCTCTTATTCTATTACTTCTTTCGAACAACTTGCAAATGCTTTCATTCAACAATTTCAAAACAATATAAGTCCTAAAGTTACTTTGATTGATTTAATGCATTGTAAACAAGGTGTTAAGGAAAAAGTGATTGATTTCATTGGTAGATATAAGCATTTGTATGCTCAAATTTCTTTTCCAGTGCCTGACAATGATATTCAAAGAATCTTTATTTCTAATTTACAAAAAGATATTCGAGACAAACTTCTGTTTTCTGAGTTTACTTCTTTCCAACAGTTGTGTGCAACTCTTCACAATTATCAACTGACTATGAGTCAAATGGAACAATCACATCCTATGGCTCCGAGTGATAAGGGTGATAGAATTCAACAACCATTTGGGAATTTTAAACCGAACAGAGATTCCATCAAATTCAATGAAAACATCATCAACAACAATGTGAATGCAGCATCAGGTGTGCCTCCTATTTCTAAATTTTTCAAGAAAGAAAGAAAGTATACTCCTTTGAATGAATCATTGCATAGTATTATGAATAAGTTATTGGAACAAAATGTGCTTACTCTTCCTCCTATAAGACAAATTGATCCTGCAAAGATTACTTCACCTTATTTTGATAACAAAGCCTTTTGTCAATTTCATCGTCAGCCTGGGCATGATACTGAAAAATGTTTTTCTTTGAAGGGTAAAATTCAAGATTTGATTGATAATAATACTATTTCTATTTCTGGAGTGAATGATAAAGGCAATACATCTGTAGCTCCTCCTAACCAAAATCTTCAGATTTTTATTGATCCATTACCTTCTCATACCTCTAATGCGATTGAGGCTAATGATTCCTCTCTCTCATCTAATGGTCTTGTGTCTATGACTCCGAATGTGATTAACTTTGTAGAGCAGCAAGAAAACCCTAAAGAACCTTCCATCACATTTGATTCTAGTGAAACCATTAGGGCACCTGATGGTCCTTTATACATAGTTTCAAAAGTCAAGAATACACCTTGCCGTGGAGTGCTTATTGATCCTTCGTGCATGATTAATGTTATTACTGAAGAATTTCTTGTTACTTTGCAATTGAATCAAGTGATTTATGACAAAATAGATGTGATTGTGAAATTATTTGATGCATTTTCTTCTCCTGCAATTGGTTCTATTACATTGCCTATTGAGGTCCATAACAAATCTCTTGATGTGAACTTTGCTATTATTCCTTCATCCGAACAATTTCATGTGAAGCTTGGCTATCCTTGGCTATCTTCCATGAAAGCTATTGCTTCTCCTATTCATAAGTGTTTGAAATTTCCCCATAATGGTGAAATTGTTACTGTCAATCATAGTCTCTTTAAACCAGCTGAAAGAACTTCTAGCGTTCCTATTGATTACTTTTGGCCTAAACAATTCCAATCTCTTCCTCCGCGAAGTGATCATCTTTTCAAATCTTATCAAAAGTGGAAAACAGATATGATCCTATCTCTAAGTGAACCTAGAACACCTAAACTTGATATTCCTATCATTCTTGAGAAGGAAGTTCTTCCTTTGAAAGATAAAACTAATGTCTTTCCTCAAGAATATTCCCAACCCATCCCTATGGATGTGACTATGTCTATGCCTAATAAACCTTCTAAAAGTAGACCTATACCTCCTCGTCATGATGAACTTGGTCTCCTTCCTAAACCAAAAATTCCTCCTTTATATGGAGCAGTTCCTCCTCCTTCTTATGGAGAGAAGAGACCTTCCTCTTCTCCTATTGTTCAACCTAAGAGACCACAACCTAAACACCCAAGTGATAAGGATGAGAACATTCCTCCTCCTCAATCTTCTTCACTTCCTACTAAGACTAGACGAAATCATTCGGCACGTGAACGCCGATGAAAGCGTCATCTTAGAGGTCAAGCAGCTACTTCTCAAACTTTGCAATCTCCAAAAACACCTTCAACAAGCATTATTCCATTTTCTCCTCAACCGGAAATTGAGCCGAAATCTCCTAAACATAAGATGCATGATGGTCTTGATCCTGTGCGAGTTAAAGATCCTATTTTTTTAAATCTTGATGATGCTATAGATGAAAATGTTATTCATGATGCAAATGTTACTCCTCTTGCTTCTGATAGTGAATATGAACTTGTTGATATTGATAACCATTTATCTAATGAATTTTCTAAAGCACTTATTCTAGCTCCTAGACAAGAACAACGTGGCTTGGAACATGAACATAGCCCTTGTTTGGATCTTGTGATAGCTCCATCTACTATGTTGAATGTTCCTCCTCTAGCGTGTTCCCTACCTTCTCGAAACATTGATCAGTAAGATCGGGGGGTAGATGACATGCTAGACTAGTTACATTAGCATAGCAGATTCTCTCCTCCTCTCTTGTGTTACTTCTTCTATATGTTATTCTCATTCTTCTATTTGTTGTCCTTAGTGTTGTCTACTTGAGGAAGATGCAAAGCATTGAGATCTCTTTTGGTCTCTCTCATGTTGACTCAAAAGACACATGTGTTCCCTTCTTCTAGGTGACCTTCCTTGATTGGGGGATGAAGAACAATTATGCATACATACATATGATATACATGAATTATCATACAGCATACTGACCCCGAGGAAGGTGAAGTCACCTTGTGCTTTGTGTTTTGTGTCTATTATCCTTGGGCTTATCTCACACTTGGGGGCTAAATCCTTGCGATAACGTGCTCCTTTCCTTTCTCATTCTTATATGTATCACTACCTTAAAGCAATCACCCCCGGTGAGGCGTGTGCGATCGCTTTAACGTAGGGGGGCATACATCCTGTTCATATCTTTTCAAGATACTTGAAAATTTCTTGGTAAATTTAGCCTTGCCTTGAAAATTTTTGATATCTTTCTTGCATGACTCATAGTGAGGGAACTTTACTACTGACAGTCATGGTTCTCCCTCGTGATCTTCCCTTTTACTTGGTCAATCGAAGTCGTAAGATCCTTAGTCCAGTGGGGGCTTGGTGTATCTTGCCTCCTTGACGTGGTGAAAGTCTTTCAATGTTGTTTCCTTGTACTTTACCGGAAGTATGAGCATACATACTCCCGCTAAAGTGGGGGCTAAATTTAGCGTCCTAAAATTGCGACACTTGCAATTTCGACTGCATTTCGGTCTTCACGATGGCGACACAACACGCAACCTGAATGGAGACCCTGAAACTTGCTCACGACACTGAAAACTGCATTTTTCAAGCACCCTGGCCTGAACCTCCTTGCACCCTGCTGTCCCGGGAGGTGGGACCAGAGCGCCCAGCGCCCTAGTCCTTCAGGACCAGGGTGCCCAGTGCCCTGGTCCCTGGGCCTATTTTGGGCCCGGTCTTCTAAGGGGTCTCGGGTCTTTTTGTTTGCAATTTGGAAATTAACTTTCCTGGTCGGCCTAAGGTTGGGAAAATCAGTCTATCAGCCCTAATTGACAAGTATATAAACTACATTTTCCTCTCTCATTTGGATAGAGACACACATGAGGGAAAAGGCATGGAAACTATACTCAAGCATTCAAGCATTCTTTCAAGCAATTGATCATTCTAAGTCTCCATTCAAGGCTAAGTGTTGCATTCAAGACAAGGATTCAACCATTGAAGAGGAGATCACATACTACATACAACATACTACAACAACATACAACATCTATACCTTCGCACATAAGGATACAAACATCCTTAGAACAAGGTATTAGTACTTGTTTTACATACATTTACATTTACAGCACTTGCTCATTTCTTGGTTAATTCCAAAACCAGGGTTTGACCTAAAGGCAAACCCCTAATCCCTAACCCCCCAATCGTCTTCGCTTTTCTGTGTGTAGGTTGCAGGTACGCGGCTGAAATTGAAGATCTGGAATCCTTGTGCAGAGACGAACAGATGCCCCTTCGTTTCGTGGATTTTTCGGAGGACCGTGGCGCCGGGCGCCATCATTCCGACAACTTTTGCTCAAATTTGCAGGACAATGCCGTATCGACATTTTACTGCTAATTCCAGGTCCGCAGCTTCATCCTATATCCCTATCTCAGTTTATAAGCGAATCTTTGTCACTTTCTATGCATTCCTAGCTTAATTCTTCTATCAACATTCTTTACAAAAGAGGGTAGCCTTGCTTTCTTAACCCTTGAAACACATTTAGCATCCAATCTTGCATTGCGTGGGATTGGATCTTGTGGGTTTCAACCCCTCTTTTGAATGTAAAGTCTCTCCCATAAGTGAAAACCATCAACCCTAGTGAATCTCCCTTCTCTCTCCTCGGAGTTGGAAGAGGGGAGAGCAACTAGGGTCCGATCGCGATTTTCCGCTTTACAGTTTGTTCAGTCATTGAAAGAAGATGCAAGAGATTGGTTTTCTTTTTTGCTAGTGAATTCTATTACCTCATGGGAAGAATTGATTTCAGATTTCATGGATCAATTCGATGAGAAGGTGAGTGATTATGACTTGTTGAAAGAATTCACTTATATACAAATCAGGGAAGATGAATTGGTACCAACATTTAACATAAGATTTTCACAAGCATTGACTTAAATTTCTAGAAAGTATAGGTTTGATGATATGGTATGTCTGGATATTTATATGAGTGCTTTTGGTAAGAAGATGGGTTTCCTATTGAGAAACAAAGAACCTAAGACCTTGTATGAAGCTTTTAACACAGCTAGGGACATTGAAAATAATTTGAAATTTGGGATAGCAAAGAAATTTGTGTCTGCTATAGTTCCTTATCAAAATGCCTTCAATGGTGAAATACCATGTGAAGCTCAACCAATCATTCCTTGTCTAGGTGCATCCAACTTTGCAGTTCCAAATGGTTTTGTTGATGCATATGTTTCAGATTTGAATGAGAGTCAAGATCCTCTATTGTTAATGCCGATTGCCTCTCACAGTAATGATGGAATGATTAGTGTGCAATGTTGTGATAATGCTAATACGAAGATTGATATATACAAAGGATATGTACCATTTGATTTGTATGCCGGTTATGCTGACTATGTGACCGCAAATTACCAAGTTAATCATGCATCTCCTAAGGTTAACAATGATGAAAATTATGGTAATGATGACCATCTATCTTTAAATGTTGCTGATGTATTTGATGTTCAAATACCAAATACTAAAGGTTCACCAAATGTTGTTGATATGTAAGTGAAGTTGTGCAATATGATGAAAATCAGATTTTGGTTAAGTCTGATAAATCTGAAAATGAAATTGTGAATGATGTTGATAATGTGTTCAGTGCAAGTATACCCAGTGATGAATGTATTTCAGAATGGAGTGGTGTTGCTGATTATGAGGACAATGAGTTCTATTCCCAGTGCCGTGAAGGTATGCAAATGAACAATGAAGATCAATTTCAGAATGAGAACGATCTTGGCACAAGTGTTTCGCTTCCTTTTGATCAACAAATGAATGCCAGTTATGCAGCTAAAAGTGGTTATGAGAATTCTTATTATTCATCTTGTGAAGATGATATAATGGAAGACCAAGTTATGTACCTTAGTTATGAATCTAAAAATGAAAGTATTTTTGAAGATAAGAATGTATGTGACAGTGCTGATAATGTTCTATTTTCAGATTTAGATGAACCCACATTTGAATGCTTTCAGAATTTCAAGTACCATGATGAGGATGTGAATGTTGATAGTATGCTTGAAACAGATTTGGAATTCTTTTCTTTTGATACAAATATCCATCATGCTGATTTCATTGATGAAAATGTTGAGATTTCCCCTTGTGTTGAACAAGTTTGTAATGTTGATAAAGTTCTGAACATCAGTAACATGGGTTGTAGGAATTTACTTCATGATGAAGATAAGAGGCATGGGTTATGTGATGACTTTTTCAGACCACAAATGGAAGTGTTTCAGATAGATGTAAGTCTGGATGAGGAAGACTTAGCTAAGGATTTGCTTCAGCCAGAGGTATGCATTCTTTTCCATGAATGGGATGTTGAGAATGCAGAGGTTTTCAGTTTGATAAACAAGGAGAGTATGGATTGTGATCAGCATCGTGAAGTATCACATCCAGATTGTAACATTTATGTTCCTTGTTTGCTTCAGTCGGTTAGTAGTGTCCCTCATTCTATTGATTTAAGTGGTAATAAGGCATGTGCTAATGGGAATTATAATGTTGAGAATGAATGTTTTATTTTTGAAGTTCAGCATGATGATGTCCTTGCAAATGGTAGAATTGATTGGGATAGTGAAGTGTATTACAGCTCGTGGGAAGGCCTCTATTGTGATTTGTCTCATGATTTTACTTGTGTTGAAGTAGTGTGTGATTACAAAGTTCAAAATCAGACCAAAGGTATGCACACTAGCTGTTTCAGTAATGAGACAAAAGAGGTGGATTATAAAAGTTATGCTCAGTTGTTATTGAAAGGTGCCTTTGTTTGGATCATAACATCAGGTGATGAGAATCAGATTTTTGATAGAGGTAAATGCTAAGATTGTCTGAGCAGCTTATGATTAGTTTTGAGCATGTTTGTATATTTTGTATAGTTGCTTTGCTTTAGTTGTGTGGTTTTCAATAAAGTGCCCTACTGTTTGGGTAGAATCAGGATGCCCTATTTTTGAAATGAGATAATAAGAGAAGAATGATTCGTCTTTTGGGGTGGTCTGCTTAACCATAGATATCTAGATTCTTGTGTTGATCTTGCAATCAACCATCCCCAGTCAGAACCACTATTGGGACTCATTAAATTTGAGTCAAGTTTAGAGGCCCATTTCAAAATTTTGCTCTGCATGTCAGAAAAGTACCTAAATGAGTCAGTTTGAATGGCCTAGTTTGCGAGAGGGCAAAATGGAGCCAGTTGATTTTCATGGGGTAAGGCTCAGGAAACATGTTGTACACCTTTCATTTGGCCTATTTAGTGATGTGCAACTTTTAGAGTTCAATTTGGATAAGTTTATGAGGTACCCATTTTGAGGGGTGAGCTGAAAGTGCATTTTAGGCACAAATGCAGATTTTATTGAGTAGCCTACTTTGAGCGATTACATATTTTTCCCTATTGATTATCATGAAGAAATTCAAAATGGATTCAATTATATGCATAAATGTGAGTAATTCTACAAAATTTCAAGTCCTAACGAATCCATTTGCTCAGTTTTTGAAGCCAAATCCGTTTGTAGTTTGTGTGGTTTGACTAGTCCTTGTTTCGATAACTAGTCGGAGCCCTATTTTGCACAAGTGTAAAAGTTGCCTCAGTAAGCGTCATGCCATAATGTTTGTTCTAGGATAATGCTGATATAAATGATGAGCTATGTTTCCAGTTTCAGGCTCCTACCAATTCGTTTAGTCGGTTTGCAAAAGGGTTCATTTAGCTATCATTTTCAGTCTTCTGCACTTTCAGTGTAATGTCAGTTAATGTAGCCATTTTCATGAATGCACCATTTGCATCCTGTTATTCTGGTGATCGAACTGAGAATTCTAAGTTTTAATATTTACTTCAAGGTACCTATGTTTCAAATTTGAGGGCTTATGGAGGTCGTTTGATATTTTTGAGAAAGGCATCATGTGTTGCTAGAACATTGACTTCATCAGGTCCGCAGTGTTGACAAAGCCAGTTTGTCATTTTCGCCGATTAATATCTCTTCGTTTGGGACTCATTTTGAGAAACCATTTGGTAGAAGTCATCCTTGTATATCAGAGTACACGCCTGTCAGATGGCGAGGCCCAGAAAGGTGTTTTGACCACTTTGAAAATTATGTCTTCACGATTAAATGCGAAAATGTGGCGTAGTCGCCTGAAGGTTGCGAAATTCAGTTTCATGATCCGAAAACGATGTCGATCGTTTCCAGAGGTATGTTTGAGGTCCGTGAAGCATTTCAGAGATCAGTTGTATGAAAACAAAAAAAAATTTAGTCGGACCCACTTTGGGGCCCGACCTGGCTCGACTGCAATTCATCAATGGGATGGTGAGAGATGATTTTAGTGTACTTATTGTTTATGGATTCATGAGTGTGTGTCTTGCACTCTAGTTTCAAACCTCAGATAATTCAAATGGAATGTCGAATTGACCGATATATTATTAAGTAAGAATGTTGAAGCTCTAAAGAAGTCTTATGACTATTAAAAGTTGTTTGTGATGACAAGTTCTGGAAAGAGCAGCATAGGTTTCCAATGAATTTTCTTGTGAGAATAGTTGTTATTAAGTGTGCTAAAAGCTGTCAGACATTGCTACAACAAATTTAAGTATTCCAATGACAATTATAAGCATGGTACTCCTCCCTCACGTGGTCTCCTTCTGGTAGCAACAACAACAAATCAAAAATTAAAGGCAAATAAAATGGTTTTTAGAAGGCCAATCAAACACTTCCAAGCAAATATAATTGTCTTTTGCCTGGCAAACAAAGAGAAAACGTTGGAGGAGAGACAAACAGAAAAACTTGTAATACAAATGCAATCTGTTGTAATATTCCAAATTGCATTGGCTAGTATAAAGCCCAAAGAATCCCTCCCCCCACGTATGGTATTGGGGCAGAAAATATAAGCTTTCAAGCATTTGCAATTAGCATGTTTAATGCAAATTTTTCCCTCTCTGTGGTCTCTCCCTGTTGTGCATGGTATGGCATTTGGAGTAGGCATAGGAAAACTTAAGACCAAAGGGAAGGAGGTGCTTGGTCTGCGTGGGTGTTGGGCACTAAAAAAAAAAAACTTCAAATAAATCTTCTGGCAGGTGTAATGCCAGTCAAACCTCTCTCACGTTCCTTTTTCATCCTCTTTGTTGTGTGTAGATGGTGATAAACAACATTGAAACCAAGTGGTAGGTGTGCAGCTTGTGTGGTGGTCTTCAAACTCCATGCTATCTTCTCCTCCCTTGGCTGTGATCTTCTCTGGTACAGGTTAGGCATTGGAGTTTGTAGACAGCAGCAAACTTTTCAAACAAATAGCAATGGTGAAATCTTCCCCTTCCCATGTGGTAACAGCCAGCACAGAATGTAGAAAGCCAAGGGAATGCAAATTAATTAGTTGCAGTATTCCCTTCCTCATGTGGCATATGAAAAACTCTAAACTTCAGCAAATAAACCTCAACAAATGCTATGGCATGCATCCTCTATTCCCTCACGTGTTATGGTTGGGCACTGAAGTTTGAAGAGGCTTCAAACTCCTTGGCAATTTTAGTTGCAGATTTGATTTTCTTCCCTCTCCTTCTTATTCCCAATTCTTCTCATTTTGTAAGGGTTCCATAATTTTGTGAGGAGGGCTCCAGTTTTCACAGCTTCCATTTTCTGAATTTCTTGACCCAAACTTGTAAAGTTCTATGAATCTATTCAGGGTATAGAGGCTACATTGCAGGATGACAGATTGTTTTCCAGTTGCAAGTCTTACTTGTGTCAGGCATGAGTAATTTCCACCATATTGTCTCTATGTATGCATTTCAGTATTTTGAATTTAATCCTCAAGGAGGATGAAATTTGTCAATTTCAAGGAGGTTGTGTGATTGTTTGTGGGTATCTTTCAAGGAAAGTTTTAAATTCTATAATCAATCATGAATAATGGAATGTGTCCCAGATTTGATAATGTTGTGAATGGATCTGAGTAATGCATTAGTATAAGGTATTAATGCAGGGATATTCTGTAAGGAAAATAAATTTGTAGTTGTGATTGACATTTTGTAGTTCTGTGTGTGACTCTGTTGCCTAATGAACAAGGTACTGGTCTTTGACAAATTTGGGGATGGTTTCAGATATATATTTTAAAAGACAAATCTATTTCCCTTTATGTTTAGGGGTGTGTTCTTCTCATTCCAAGCTCTGTTTTCATTTATGATTTATACAGATCTAACCAATTTGTAGTGTGTTCCTAATTTGGTGAGCTTGTGGAATGGTTTGTCTACTTATTGTTGATGCAGTCTTATGTTTGTGATTGTTGTATTTAATGCATCAAAAGGGTGTCTCCTCCTAGGTTTAGCAGAACCTGAAGTGCAGGAGGATCATTAGGATCCTATGTTATGTTGTCCAAGCCTTGAGGTGTTTCATTGATTGAGATTGGCTATCTCATAGATAGATTTGTAGGTGTCTTGGGTTATCACTTTTGGTGAACAACAGTGACGCTGAATGAAAATTGTCAAGTTTTACTATGTTGGACTTCAAAATATTATAGCGAGAAAAATATACATCAAAATTAATTTTTCTTTTTTAACACTACATATATATGTTCTCTATTTGGAAAAAAAAATCAGAAAAAAATAAGTCTGTGTAGCGTCCTAAAATTGCGACACTTGCAATTTCGACTGCATTTCGGTCTTCACGATGGCGACGCAACACGCAACCTGAATGGAGACCCCAAAACTTGCTCACGACACTGAAAACTGCATTTTTCATGCACCCTGGCCTGAACCTCCTTTGCACCCCGCTGTCCCGGAGGTGGGACCAGAGCGCCCAGCGCCCTGGTCCCTCAGGACCAGGGCGCCCAGCGCCCTGGTCCTCCAGGACCATGGCACCCAACGCCCTGGTCCCTGGGTCCTAT
The DNA here is from genome assembly GCF_030272615.1 of Cryptomeria japonica. NCBI lineage: Eukaryota > Viridiplantae > Streptophyta > Pinopsida > Cupressales > Cupressaceae > Cryptomeria > Cryptomeria japonica. Next base: position 541,891,759 of record NC_081411.1, read on the forward strand.
TTTGGGCCCGGTTTCCTAAGTGGTATCGGGTCTTTTTGATTGCAATTTGGAAATATACTTCCCTGGTCGGCCTAAGGTCGGGAAAATCAGTCTATCAGCCCTAATTGACAAGTATATAAACTACATTTTCCTCTCTCATTCGATATGATGGAAAAGGCATGGAAACTATACTCAAGCATTCAAGCATTCAAGCAATTGATCATTTCAAGTCTCCATTCAAGGCTATGTGTTGCATTCAAGTCAAGGATTCAACCATTGAAGAGGAGATCACTTATTACATGCTACATACTACAACATACAACATCTAAACCTTCGCACATAAGGATACAAACATCCTTAGAACAAGGTATTAGTACTTGTTTTACATTACAGTCATTTACATTTACAGCTCTTGCTCATTTCTTGGTTAATTCCAAAACCGGGGTTTGACCTAAAGGCAAACCCCTAATCCCTAACCCCCCATCGTCTTCGCTTTTCTCTGTGTAGGTTGCAGGTACGCAGCTGAGATTGAAGATCTAGAATCCTTGTGCAGAGACGAACCGATCCCCCTTCGTTTCGCGGATTTTTCGGAGGACCGTGGCGCCGGGCGCCATCGTCCCGACAACTTTTGCTCAAATTTGCAGGACAGCGCCGTATCGACATTTTACTGCTAATTCCAGGTCCGCAGCTTCATCCTATAACCTAAACTCAGTTTATAAGCGAATCTTTATGACTTTCTATGCATTCTTAGCTTAATTTCCTTAATCAACATTCTTTACAAAAGAGGGTAGCTTTGCTTTCCAAACCCTTGAAATTCATCTAGCATCCAATCTTACCTTGTGTGGGATTGGATCTTATGAGTTTCAACCCCTCTTTTGAATGTAAAGTCTTCCCCCTAAGTGAAAACCCATCGAATCCTAGCGAACCTCCCTTCTCTCTCCTCGGAGTTGGAAGAGGGGAGACCAACTGGGGTTCGACAGCGATTTTCCGCTTTACATTTTGGTGAACCCGACGTGAAAATCCTTTCTAACTTTTCATGCCTAGATCTGAAATTTGATTCCTTGATTACATTTCCATGTTTGATCTTTTGCAAAATTTTAGAGGTGATTGCATAAAAACCCTAAATTTTCTTTTTGAACATTGGACTTGCGAAATGTTTAATTATTAATGCTTGCTTCAGATCTGCTTTTCTATTACAAATTTTCAATTCATATTTGTACTTTAATTTTGAAAATTAAGTGGTTAAATGTCAAAACCCTAATTTTTGAAACCCTCTTGATTCAACCTTTGTCCGACAATTTGACCAATCAAAACATCTCCAAATCAGCTGTAACTTTGGATTCTGCAATAAAATCACAATATCTTTCATTCTTGAAAATTTGGAAAAAAGTTGCGAGGACCGTGTTGCACTCCGAGCACCATCGTCCCCGACATTTTTTCCAAAATTTCGGGAGCGAGATCTTGCTGCATTTTCCTGCTAAAATCCAGAATTTTGGCTGATTTTGTCAATTATAACACTTTCAAAATTACAGTCAAAGTTGGTCTTGTGATTGCTTGGTTTAAGGCTCCTAATCATTCAAAAATTATCGAAACTGAAATTTTGTGTCAAAATTGTGTTCTTACTGTCCTAAATCTGAAAAGTGTGTTTTTATTCATTCGAAATTTCAGTGCTTTATTCAAATTCTTGCATTTTGTGGCTTTTGAAATTAAGTGCTTAATTACAACAACCTTGATTTCCGCTTTCAAAATTGAATTTTGCGTGAAATTGAGTCAATTTTTAAATTTCAAAATTTGCATTGCTCTTGACATTCCCTCTAAAATCATAAAATTCAAAATTTCAGTTTCCCTCTCTTTTTCAAAATTCAAAATTTTGCATTTTTCGACAATCTTGATAGGGTTCAATTTTGAGATTGCAACTTTAATTTGGCCTATCTACAGATCGTAAAATCACTCAATTTTTTCAGATTAGCTCTAAAATCATCATACCTTTCATCCCTGCAAATTTCGAAAAAAGTTGCAAGGACCGTGTTGCACTCCGAGCGCCACGGTCCCGAACATTTTTTCCGAAATTTCGGGAGACTGTTGTGATTGCATTTAACAGCTTAAATCTGGAAGATTGGCTGTTTTTACTGAAAATTGCTACCTCTAAATTCAAAATCTTTTCTCTCTCTCTAGTGCATGAGTTTTACAACAATAAGCCCTACTTATACTATTCCCGTTAGACGAAGCCGTAGAATTAAGTCTTTCCGAGGTCTAACTACCGAGGAGATGGAACCTAATTTGAATAGTCTTTTTAACGAGGACATGGGTAATTCCTCTAATCCTCCGAATGATGAAGAAGCTCTCCATGAAGTTTCCGTTGAACAACTTTCCAAATTGGATAACCAATTTGACGATTTTCACCAATGGATGTCTCATGAGTATCCCGATAGTCAAGCTCTTCCTTTAATTGAGGGTCTAAAATGCATGCTTCAAAGTGATAAGAATGGAATTGATGTTTTGCGTGGTATTGCACATATTGTGGATTCGAATGTGATGCCTATGAAGAGTTGTGCTGAATCTTTAGGTTATACACAACCTCCTACACAAGTCAATCATTCTATTCCTTTGACAACTCCTATTGTTAGTATACCTACCTTTACATCAAACATAATGGCTACCTCTATACAAGACATTCCTCCTGTGATTACCAGTCATGGGGGCAATCCCTCTTCTTCAATTAATCCCCTTCCTTCATACAATCCAACTTCTTTGTACATTCCTTCAATGAGTGTTCCTATTACATCTTCACAAATGAACATGATGCAAGGGGGCAATTCATTTAACCATTCCATTCCTCCTTGTAGTGTTCCTCCTATCCAATCATCCCCTATGGTTGACTATCATAGGGTCCCACCACCTTACTCTTTACCCTCTTTCAATAACATCACACCTCCATCTCAATCTAACACACCTAATATGAACTCTTCGACCGAAGCTACCATTAATAATCTTGCACAAACTGTCTCTTCTTTACAGCAACAAATTGCCTCTATGAACCAATCTAAGTTTAGTGTGCCCACATTTGATGTTGCGAGCCCACTTTCTCTTGACATTGTTCGAGCTATCCCTCCTAAACATGTTGAAATCCCGCATCTGGAGCTTTATAATGGTAAAGGAGATCCTCTAACACATGTTAAGACTTTTCAAACAATTTGTACTGATTTTGCTTACGACCCAAGGTTGCTTGCAAAACTATTCACCAGAACATTAAGAGACAAAGCCCTACAATGGTATTGCTCGTTGCCTTCTTATTCTATTACTTCTTTCGAACAAGTTGCAAATGCTTTCATTCAACAATTTCAAAACAATATAAGTCCTAAAGTTACTTTGATTGATTTAATGCATTGTAAACAAGGTGTTAAAGAAAAAGTGACTGATTTCATTGGTAGATATAAGCATTTGTATGCTCAAATTTCTTTTCCAGTGCCTGATAATGATATTCAAAGAATCTTTATTTTTAATTTGCAAAAAGACATTCGAGACAAACTTCTGTTTTCTGAGTTTACTTCTTTCCAACAGTTGTGTGCCACTCTTCACAATTATCAACTGACTGTGAGTCAAATGGAACAATCACATCCTATGGCTCCGAGTGATAAGGGTGATAGCAGTCAACAACCATTTGGGAAGTTTAAACCGAACAGAGATTTCATCAAATTCAATGAAAACATCATTAACAACAATGTGAATGCAGCATCAGGTGTGCCTCCTATTTCTAAATTTTTCAGGAAAGAAAGAAAGTATACTCCTTTGAATGAATCATTGCATGATATTATGAATAAGTTATTGGGACAAAATGTGCTTACTCTTCCTCCTATAAGACAAATTGATCCTGCAAAGTTTACTTCACCTTATTTTGATCACAAAGCTTTTTGTCATTTTCATCGTCAGCCTGGTCATGATACTGAAAAATGTTTTTCTTTAAAGGGTAAAATTAAAGATTTGATTGATAATAATACTATTTCTGTTTCTGGAGTGAATGATAAAGGCAACACATCTGTAGCTCCTCCTAACCAAAATCTTCAGATTTTTACTGATCCATTACCTTCTCATACCTCTCATACCTCTAATGCGATTGAGGCTAATGATTCCTCTTTCTCATCTGATGGTCTTGTGTCTATGACTCCGAATGTGATTAACTTTGTAGAGCAGCAAGAAATCCCTAAAGAACCTTCCATCACATTTGATTCTAGTGAAACCATTAGAGCACCTGATGGTCCTTTATACATAGTTGCAAAAGTCAAAAATACACCTTGCCGTGGAGTGCTTATTGATCCTTCGTGCATGGTTAATGTTATTACTGAAGAATTTCTTTTTACTTTGCAATTGAATCAAGTGATCTATGACAAAACAGATGTGATTGTGAAACTATTTGATGCATTTTCTTCTCCTGCAATTGGTTCTATTACATTGCCTATTGAGGTCCATAACAAATCTCTTGATGTGAACTTTGCTATTATCCCTTCATCCGAACAATTTCGTGTGAAGCTTGGCTATCCTTGGCTATTTTCCATGAAAGCTATTGCTTCTCCTATTCATAAGTGTTTGAAATTTCCCCATAATGGTGAAGTTGTTACTGTCAATCATAGTCTCTTTAAACTAGCTGAAAGAACCTCTAGTGTTCCTATTGATTACTTTTGGCCCAAACAATTCCAATTTCTTCCTCCGCGAAGTGATCATCTTTTTAAATCTTATCAAAAGTGGAAAACAGATATGATCCTATCTCTAAGTGAACCTAGAACACCTCAACTTGACATTCCTATCATTCTTGAGAAGGAAATTCTTCCTTTGAAAGACAAAACTAATGTCTTTCCCCAAGAAGATGCCCAACCCGTCCCCATGGATGTAACTATGTCTATGCCTAATAAATCTTCTAAGAGTAGATCTATACCTCCTCGTCATGATGGACTTGGTCTTCTCCCTAAACCAAAAATTCCTCGTTTATATGGAGCGGTTCCTCCTCCTTCCTTTTATAGAGAGAAGAGACCTTCTTCTTCTCCTATTATCCAGCCTAAGAGACCACAACCTAAACATCCAAGTGATAAGGATGAGAACATTCCTCCTCCTCTATCTTCTACACTTCCTACTAAGACTAGACGTAATCGTTCTGCACGGGAACATCGACGAAAGCGTCGTCTTAGGGCTTAAGCAGCTGCTTCTCAAACTTTGCAATCTCCAAAAACACCTTCAACAAGCATTATTCCATTTTCTCCTCAGCCGGATATTAAGCCTAAATCTCCTAAACATAAGATGCATGATGGTCTTGATCCTGTGCGAGTTAAAGATCCTATTTTTATAAATCTTGATGATGATATAGATGAAAATGTTATGCATGATGAAAATGTTACTCCTCTTGCTTCTGATAGTGAATATGAACTTGTTGATGTTGATAACCATTTATCTAATGAATTTTCTAAAGCACTTATCCTAGCTCCTAGACAAGAACAACGTGGCTTGGAACATGAACATAGCCCTTGTTTGGATCTTGTGATAGCTCCATCTGCTGTGTTGGATGTTCCTCCTCTAGCGTGTTCCCTGCCTTCCCGAAACATTGATCAGCAAGATCGGGGGGTAGATGACATGCTAGACTAGTTACATTAGCATGGCAGATTCTCTCCCCCTCTCTTTTGTTACTTCTTCTATATGTTATTCTCATTCTTCTATTTGTCGTCCTTAGTGTTGTCTACTTGAGGACGATGCAAAGCATTGAGATCTCTTTGGTCTCTCTCATGTTGACTCAAAAGACACATGTGTTCCCTTCTTCTAGGTGACCTTCCTTGATTGGGGAATGAAGAACAATTATGCATACATACATATGATATATACATGACTTATCATACAGCATACTGACCCCGAGGAAAGCGAAGTCACCTCGTTCTTTGTGTTTGTGTTCATTATCCTTGGGTTTATCTCACACTTGGGGGCTAAATCCTTGTGGTAATGTGCTCCTTTCCTTTCTCATTTTCTATGTGTATCACTACGTTAAAACAATCACCCCCGTTGAGGCGTGTGCGATCGCTTTAACGTAGGGGGGCATACACCCTGTCTATCCTTTCAAAGATACTTGAAAATTTCTTGGCAAACTTAGCTTTGTCTTGAAAATTTTTGGTATTTCTTTTTGCATGACTCATAGTGAGGGAACCTTACTACTGACAGTCATGGTTCTCCCTCGTGATCTTCCCTTTTACTTTGTCAATCGAAGTCGTAAGATCCTTAGTCCACTGGGGGCTTGGTGTGTCTTGCCTCCTTGACGTGGTGAAAGTCTTTCAATGTTGTTTCCTTGTACTTTACCGGAAGTATGAGCATACATACTCCCGCTAAAGTGGGGGCTAAATGTAGCATCCTAAAATTGTGACACTTGCAATTTTGACTGCATTTCGGTCTTCACGATGGCGACACAACACGCAACCTGAATGGAGACCCCAAAACTTGCTCACGACACTGAAAACTGCATTTTTCATGCACCCTGGCCTGAACCTCCTTTGCACCCCGCTGTCCCGGAGGTGGGAACAGAGCGCCCAGTGCCCTGGTCCCTCAGGACCAGGGCGCCCAGCGCCCTGGTCCCTCAGGACCAGGGTGCCCAGCGCCCTGGTCCCTCAGGACCAAGGCGCCCAGCGCCCTGGTCCTCCAGGACCATGGCGCCCAACGCCCTGGTCCCTGGGTCCTATTTTGGGCCCGGTTTCCTAAGTGGTATCGGGTCTTTTTGATTGCAATTTGGAAATATACTTCCCTGGTCGGCCTAAGGTCGGGAAAATCAGTCTATCAGCCCTAATTGACAAGTATATAAACTACATTTTCCTCTCTCATTCGATATGATGGAAAAGGCGTGGAAACTATACTCAAGCATTCAAGCATTCAAGCAATTGATCATTTCAAGTCTCCATTCAAGGCTAAGTGTTGCATTCAAGTCAAGGATTCAACCATTGAAGAGGAGATCACTTATTACATGCTACATACTACAACATACAACATCTAAACCTTCGCACATAAGGATACAAACATCCTTAGAACAAGGTATTAGTACTTGTTTTACATTACAGTCATTTACATTTACAGCTCTTGCTCATTTCTTGGTTAATTCCAAAACTGGGGTTTGACCTAAAGGCAAACCCCTAATCCCTAACCCCCCATCGTCTTCACTTTTCTGTGTGTAGGTTGCAGGTACGCGGCTGAGATTGAAGATCTGGAATCCTTGTGCAGAGACGAACCGATCCCCCTTCGTTTCGCGGATTTTTCGGAGGACCGTGGCGCCGGGCGCCATCGTCCCGACAACTTTTGCTCAAATTTGCAGGACAGTGCCGTATCGACATTTTACTGCTAATTCCAGGTCCGCAGCTTCATCCTATAACCTAAACTCAGTTTATAAGCGAATCTTTATGACTTTCTATGCATTCTTAGCTTAATTTCCTTAATCAACATTCTTTACAAAAGAGGGTAGCTTTGCTTTCCAAACCCTTGAAATTCATCTAGCATCCAATCTTACCTTGTGTGGGATTGGATCTTATGAGTTTCAACCCCTCTTTTGAATGTAAAGTCTTCCCCCTAAGTGAAAACCCATCGAATCCTAGCGAACCTCCCTTCTCTCTCCTCGGAGTTGGAAGAGGGGAGACCAACTGGGGTTCGACAGCAATTTTTCGCTTTACAGTCTGTTTTCATTTTTTTGGTGACAATGACTAGAACCCCCGATTTTTAGCACTTTTCAGCAATGAAAAATCTCTTTGAATTTATAATTTTTTTTAAAAAAATAAAAAACTTAAATTTCATTGATATTTCTACATTTGGTTAGTTAACATCATTTCAAAATTCAATTTAGAAATGCCACTTTTATGCAGTCAAAGTTAAACAGTTTTAGTTGTGTTGGTTGTTTCCTTTATAAAAGTGTGACACATGTTTGTTCTTTTACCCTTGGATACTAAAATTCAACAACTTATTGTAATTGGTATCATTCAAATTAGAAGTGGCAATAAATTACACACTTTACTTGATTCTTCTAATTAACATTTATGATCTATTACACTACTCCTAGCTATGTGACATTGGTAGCTTACTTATTGGGTGCTCATTGAAGGATGAAATGTTTAGACCATAAATGATGGAGGTGTAAATTGAAGGCATCGATGGCATCTCCAATCACTCAGCCCTTTATTAATGGATATAAAAAAATCAATACCATTCTCTTAGAAGTGAGAAAACAATTGGATAACTAAAAGAAAATGTAATTGTTAAGGTATACATGCATGCAATTAATGGAAGCATAGAAACAATAAATTGCACTGCTCGAATGAATACAATGATAGCTTTATAATCATTCAAGAAAAACATGGAGACTCAGATTATATGTACATGCAAAATGTTAAATACAAGAATATGAATGTTGGCTCTCAGAATTGCATTGCTATCCTACAATATGGCAACAAGAAGCCAAAGATTATGATTGTTGAAATAAGGAAATTGATGCTGAATTTATAGAATTTGGAGGGATAATTGGACGATTGAGATCAATTTGAAGACTGATCTGATCAACGATTAAGATTGATTCAGACAAAGTTGATTGGAGATTATTGCAAATTGAATTAGCTGCATGACTGAACTGATTGAGATGAGTGGCTTGATTGATCAATTGAATAGGATTGATTGACTAGTCAGAAATCTTGATTGACTAGTAAACTAATTAGATTGCAAAGATGACTAAATTGATCAATCTGTTCAAGAAAGTTGATTGAGAGTTAGAAAAGGTGATTGAAGAGTTAATTGAATTAACTAACCAGTTGACTGAATTCATTAACTAGGTAAAAAAAGTTGATTGGAAGTTAGACTTGGAGGTAGTGGAAGTTAGATTTTAGGCATGTGTTGTAGGAATTTAGCATGAATTTGCATTTAATTTGAATTTGATTTTCAAAAATATGAAATGACATGCAAATTAGAAATGAAATTGATTGAATTTAGAATTTGGGAGAATTTGAATTTTTGAAAATTTGAATTAATTAGTAAGGAATAAATTAGATAATTAAATAATTTGAAGAAATTATTTAATTATGGGAAATTAGAAATTGAATTTAATTAAAATAATTGATTATTTTAATCAAAGTAATTAAGTCTAATTAATTAAATAAAAAATTATTTAATTAATTTTACAAAAGGAAGGTTAAATGATTAAATAATTAGAGAGAAATTGAATAGTCAATTTGCGATGATAAATTAAGGAACATTAATTTAGAGCAAATACAATTAAATTAATTAATTAATTAAAGAATTATTCAATTAATAAAGAATAATAATTAGTGGTGTTAATGATAGGAAAATTTTAAGTGGCTATATAGTTTTCCTCTCTTTGAGACAATGCTGAGGAAACGTTGTTTCAAAGAAAAAGTAAAAATTCCTACCCCAGCGTGCCCGACGTGCCCTGACGATAGTAGGGTGTAATTGTGCCCCCTTGGGAAATTGGTTGAATTTTTTTGAAACTGAGACCAATTTAACGATAATGTGTCCAGGAGTGCTAGTTTCCAGTTTCGTGAAGTATCAAGCTCATTTGACTGACCTACAAGGCATACAAAGTTGAATTTGACTACAATCGTTTTGGTGGGAAGCTCTAATTTTGGCTATAATTAGAAAGTTCTATGGTTCATTTTGTTGGTGTAAATTTATCTTATAATTACACCTTACTTAAGTTGACTTAGGGTAATGCATTTCATTGTAGTTTGGATATGAGACAGTTAGGGAAGTTTGCACATAGGGAAGTTGCTTGTAGGAGAAATTCCACCTTTTTTGGTCTTATCTTGTTGTTACATTCCACCTTTGGTGGGTGATTTACCTCTTGTAGAATATTAAAGTATACACCTAAAATTGGCTTGAGAAAATTAATTAAATACATGCTATTTAATTAATGCCTAGTTCTTCTATCTATAAATAAATTCTTTAATTTATGTATATGACTCATAGCATTTAGTCTTCTTATCCTAAAACCATTTCCACATCATTCACCAGCTCATCTTATCATGCCACATCAAATTGACACTTCAACATGTGTCTCATATAATTAAATATTCTCAAATATTTAATTGCTCAAATATCTTCAACAAACTAAAGAGACACATGGCATTGCAACCAATTGGGAGGACACTTGGCATTCCTTTTCCTCTCCATCCTCCACATAGCACATGGTTCCTCTTAAGGAAACATGATCCACTTTTATCTCTAACTTTACCATCTCCATGTTGGAATCAAGGAACACTGAGAGGGCGGGGGCCGTGAATCAATGTTCTACAAATTTTAACTTTATTAACCTATTCTTTCAACCACTTAATGTAAATGATGAAAAGTAAAGTGCAGAAACACAAAGCAAAGATCAACAACACCATAACACCGAGATTTTTATGTAGAAACTTGGTAAGGGAAAAACCATGGTGGGATTCAAACCCACAATATTAATATACTCTGTTAGAAGTATAAAAAATTACATAAGGGGAATGCACATGCATTGAGGCACACTACCTAGAGCTCATTGCTCATTTGCAAGTAAGGGATACAACCTCAGAAGGCTCACTGCCTTACAAATGATTACATAAAGTAATTCGAATGTCTAAACTGATGAACAACATCTACATATGCCAAAGATAGTTTCGGTTAAGCACAAAATATTGTATCTTACTCAACTCTACAACATTGCTCTGTTCTGATATTCTGCATCATACCAGAGTACAAATTATTCAACTGCACATGTGAAACTGCACACAATTGCTCATACACGCATCACACATAACCATTGATCATTGAAATCATCAAATGAACCTGTCTTATATATCTATATCACCAATTTAGGACTTCATCATGTCGACTTCAAGAACACAACACAAAAGATGAAACGTGTACACAAGTCAACTCAATCCAATTAACACCAATCATGCGGACCAAAAAATAATGTCCACACACTTCCCACATGTCATCTCACTAACCTCAAACACATAAACAGTCATCAAAATTACTCTGCACAATGAATCTCACATGCTACTGTTGATAACCACTGTTCTAGCCAAAAAATTGTCTACCAGAAATTAACTTACCAAAAACTTATTGCTAGAGGCCACAAACCTAGAATAAGGCACATTTCATGACTACAATGCTTCTTCGATATTTGCAAAGAAAAATACGTAGCACAAATGATCTGCTAACCAACAAACTATACACTCTGTCGGATACACTATTCTTCTCTCCGGACTTTGCAAATACTCAATCAATCTTCTAGTATGAATTAATTATGACTTGCAGATAGAATATCTAATACTAGTTTCCATCAATGACAACATATGTACATACATGCAGTGTCTCTTGCCAACAATCTCCCCATTTGGTATTGATGGCAACACTTAGTGAAAAATGACTAAGTGTCGAACCAAAATGAAATTACTGTCATGCCCAAACTTTTGGGCAAAAACACAAACAACAATTTTTTTTTGAAATGCTTAATTACATGCAACCTATGCGTAATTAGTCGTGACAACTTAACAAGTTGTTCCAAAAGAAATCTTAAATGATATTAAAATGGGTTTCTATAGTTAACTTAATCAACTTCACAATTATAATGCTACATTTTAATCTAGACTACTTATACCCCAAATGGGTCGTCACAACTTAATTTATTCATTTAATTAACTTAATTAATTTCTCCTAATTAATTTTCCCCCTTGTTAATTTTTTATTTTTTTTATTAAGATGATTTATAGTTTTTTTTGGGGGTTTAAATGGGTCTTATAAAAGCATTATGGTTTCTATCCTCGGTTAGACTATTATATACTATAATATGTTAATATTTTTATTTTGTATTTATAATTAGGGATATTAAACTTTAATGGTCCATTAAAACCCTGAGGAGGTTATCTAATTAAATATGATAGATTTACATATATAAACATTGATTTAATTTTAAAGTTTAATCTACAGGAAGATTTAATTCTCCCTAGTCATCTAAATATAGCTAATTAGGTCAGTGGAGGTGTTTTCAACTTATTGTCTGTCTAATTAATATTAATTCAATAAGCTGTATTGATGTTAATTTAGTTGTATTTTGGAGTTATTTAAAAATTGTATTAGGGATTATTATCCTTAAGATAAATCTATATAATACGTAATTATATTTATGTATATATATGCTAATAACCATATATATATATATATTGAAGTTCAAGTTAAATTTCTTTGTAAATTATAATAATGGACTTTATGATGATTAATATGTTTAATTTTAAATCTATAGGGGCAATGTTGGCCAAATATTAAATATTCGGTAATTAATATTTGAAGGGGATTAAATTTGATACTAATAGGGAGTGATTTATTAGGAAATTGTGGCAAAAACACAAACAACAATTTTTATATATCTTGACAGCAGACTGCATTAAAATATTAAATAATCAGAGTACTAAAGTAGAAATGCATTTCTTTTATTTCCAGCTTATTAATAGTTCTTCATATATATATCCCCCCCTTTTTTATATATATAAAGGCAACATACTTATTATTTATTTTTCTTAGAAGAATACAACAGTTTAGATGATTGATTTGTTTTTCCTAAGGAAAAGCAACATCTCACTTTTATATTTAAAACATTAGGCATTATCTCATATATATATATATATATATATATATATATATATATGATTAAGTCTACATTTACATTACTTAGAGCAGGTTATTTTACAATGAAACAAAATAGATTAAATTTTTATTTCCTTTCAACACATATAGTTTACTTTCGATTTGAAATAACATTATCTAGAATAGACTATTTCCCTCTACACATGCATTTTTCAGAATAGTGAAATATAGCAGTAATGAATTTATTTCAGCTGCAACTAACTTTTCTTTAAATTTTATTTAATCAACAACAACAAGATGTAATGCAAGTTTTAAACTAACTCTTAGAATGTCTATTAATTTGTGAGTTTAAACTATAGTCATAAAGAGATATTTCATTCCTTTCATTAAAGACTGCAATACTAACATTTAAATTATTTCTTTTCTTTTCACATAACTACACTACTAACATTTAACTAATTTCATTTATATTTTCAATAGCTTACTAAGATAGAACTAATATTTTATTCCTAATCTATTTCAACAACTAAATATCAATGAAGAATAACCCAAATATCTATAGGGAAATAACTCTATTTTTACTCTTTTCTTTGCAAGAATATACTCAAGTAAGATACAACTTTATTTCATCATGAAAACTTACTCAAATAATTACATTTAATACATCATGGTTCCCTTTATACAAATAGGTACATAATAGAATCTAGCCTCTCATTTCTACTAAATGAGGGCTTGCCAAATGCATTTATTTTCCTTGCATCTAAATACAATAAGAACTAGGATGATTCCAAAGCTTTTTCTCCAAAATTTTCCAAAGCAACCTACAAATAAAACTTGAAGGTTGTGACCATGGAGCCTCACCTCCCAACCTAGGCTTACTAGAAGCCACCCCCAAGCTAGGAGAATCAAGGCTAGATGGGAAACAAACATACAAACACATACATGCAGAAAATCATAACAACAAAAACACTCCCAACTCAAGGTTTAAACAATGTCACTTATGTGACTTTTCAAGTGGGGTGAAGGTGGACTAAGTACCCTTGAGGAGAATTCTTTAAATAGTGAACATAATGCCATAACAAGGCTGCAAATATAACACATCCACAAGTTCCAAACTTGTCCCTATAATTCCTTATGACCCCCAAGGCATACAAGCCAACAACTCCCCTTATGAACTCCATTGCATAAACATAATACTATGCAGCAAGGGTCACAAAATCCCTTGAGAATCACTACCTTCCAAAGGGATCCTCTCATTCAAAGGCTGTCAAATAACCCTTCACCCCAAGGCCACTCTACCCTCCCAAGGGTGAGTTTGGCCTTGAAAACTCCCCAAAAAAATAACATAAAAACTTAACCAAAATCACATATGGAAGGACTCAACATTTTCCTACACATAAACAACAACAACAAGGAAAAACAACAAAAGAAAACAATGCAACAACAATCTTTTCCATAACATCAACATACAAAAGATAACAGTTCAACCAACCTTAAATCTACCAAAAAGGGTAGGAGAATTTGTAGGAGAGATTCCCAAATCCACAACTTTATCTCCTTCAAAACTTAGCCAAAATCTTCCCAAAAATATTTGCAAAAATTCTTCAAAAATTCTAAGTCTCCAAAATGGAGAGTGGGTGATCAAACTTCTCCCTCCCAAACTATTCCCTATGAAGACACTCCTCACTCTTTCCAACCCACTTGAGAAGGGTGAATGATGCTCATTGGTTGGTCTTCCCAATACCTTACACACTCCCTAACCAAGGCACCTCAAAAAGGGGAAATAGAATGGAGAAGAGAAATGCCACTCATGAGGAGGGTTATCTAACCTAGGAAGGATCTTCTAAAGATGAAATTCGGCTAACTTGAGAAACTCAAAATTTGGGGAGGTTAAACAGACCCTAGGGAGTGGGAACATGGCTAAATTTTGCCTTCATCCATAGGTACATCATATGGCCCACTAAAAATGCCCCTAACTTGACCCAAGGAGTTAGTTTAACCCCCCAGAAGTCAACCCAAAGTTTAGCTACGGGTCAACCCTGAGTTGACCCTTCTAATGGCTCCCTATCCAAAGTTTACTTGGGACCATTTTAGGATAATTGAAAATATATGCATTGGTAAAATAAATTTCCTCAAAAAGAGACATGACAATGCCAACCCATCCTACAACACATGTGTCAAGTGACACTACAAAAAGAATTACACATCACTAAATCACACATGACAAATGTCTCTTTTTTTGGAATTTATAAATTAAACAATTTCCAAATTAAACACACATCCAAGCATAACATTTACAAATTAAAGCACATTTACAAATGAGGGGTTGTCTCTCCAAATAGACAACCCCTGGCTTCACAATCGCACATAGGCCTAGGCTTGATTCTTCAAATAATTTTCATGGTCACATGGAATAATTTTCCTCCACATCTCACTTGCACATTAGTAATTCCAAAAAGCACATATAATATTATCAAAAGAATACAATTCAAACATCGCATAAAATTTCACTTACAGAAATCAAGTATCCAATTATTTGATAACATCCACGTACAATCATCTACTAAATGGCATCATCCTCATGAACATGGAATAGAATCATTTATAGAGCATGCATCCATAATTTCAAATATCAAAAAGAAATATTGAAAATTATGAGATAGCTGACATACGTCATATCAAGATTATCAAATTAGTGGATCATATAGGATCTAAATCCATAACACATCAAAATGTAGATCACAAGGTAAAATGACTCCATAACCTAGTTTAATTATTTTTCCCACTAATCTATCTGTCTAACATAGCCCATCCTATTGAATTATAACATTTATTAATACGGTCAACCATGGTCAACTAAGTTAACTAGAGCTTGATTGGGGAGGGGCTCTACATCCTCCCCCCCCTAGAGTTTGACTTGCTCCTGGAAGTCCCATGACTAGGATACGAAATATAACATTACCCACAATTTCACTAAATTACTCTAAATCTTATCTTGCCTACTAGAAAGATGCAATACTAAAATCATCCTTCTTTCGTAATAGCTTATTTCCTCCATAAGATACTTATCTAGCATTTTTATTACATTTCCCTTCAACCTCAGGTAGGTGTTTACAAATTATATCTTACACATTCCTTGCTTACTTTACATTAATGCACCATCCAAATCATATCAATACCACACATCAACTCCCATGATCTAGGTTACACATATTAGTTTACTAATAAAATTTCTAGGAGCCATACTTTGTTAAGGATTTGTTTAAAACATGTTTATCCCATTGAAATTCTCATTCATTACATGATACTAAAGAAAACTGACATCATAACTTACTTTATCCATAATGAATCTTCTTATTTACTTCAAGGTGCCTCATAAGGGTGTTAATTACATATTTGTTAAACCACCCTAGGTGCATGATTTCCTTCAACATCACAAGGTAACAAGGTATATCCAAGTTTAAGTTCTTCCAATCTGCCCATAAATAGGGTAGTTTTCTACCTCAAGGCTTACAATGCTCAGACTTCTAGGCACCAAGGTTTAAGTCACACAGGTTACATTAATCGCAAACCCAAATATTAAGGTATATAACAATCCCTTTCTAAGGGAGTAATGAAAAATAATTATACTTAATTTAGATATCATCCATGTAGTCATCTCCATACACATGCCAACTTAGCGGGTTTGCAATTATCAACACTTTCACAATTTATTAGGTCTAGATCATACTTTTGTTATTAATTTTCTTGCGTAGATTACTTGCAAGGAATTTTCATTTAAGAGGATATTCCTTCCTTTATCCTAATTTGATATAATACTCTTTATTTATTCCTTGTGCCTAATTTCACTCCTTGCAGTATTCTCCCTCGACACACTATCAGTAGTTCAATGAACATGATAGACATTACTCAAAACACATTCCTAGGGCTAGCTATATGAACATTCAAAATGACCACTTGACACTTTAAAAGACAAAGTAAAAGTTACACTTGACAAATCCAATCAAAAGAAGAAAAATGTCGGCAATTCAAAAAGTTTTAAAATTAGCAACATGGCAAGTGCCATAGCTCCAATGAAAAGAAACATAAATGTAGTGGTCCTTCCATCATAAAAAAAAAAATTATAAAAGAAAGTACGAGCCCCAAGGTCATAATATACTATTCAAAGAAAGTCAAAAACACTATTGAATCAAAACTCAAAACAAGGTGACCATTTTAGCCACACTATAGGGAGTAACCACAACACATCACCCAAGATCACATGTCCTGAGTGCGTTAGGGAGTGATTATTAGACTCTTAAGGTTTTTAGATCGTTTATTTTCCTTTATTATTACGAAATATCTTATACACAAGAGGTTACAACCATTTTATAGAATTTGTTCCATTTAACCTTCATGCAATTGCTATTACAAGCAGGACATTCCGATATAATCTGCTATACATTTAGGGTTATTAACATCCATAATTATATTCTAACAGGCGATTGCACTAACTCTACCATTCTTCGCCAATTCCTTTTTGGGTTTCCATTAAATACCTTTGTTAGATCTTGGTTCAATGATACATTTTAACATATGCATTGACACTTTTATGTCTCTCTTACTAGTGGGGTTGATAGTTGGGTACAAAATTGATTCTTGTATACTTAGAACCACTTAGGATTCATATAATGCAATCATATGATTTCACTAGGGACATCATCTGTTCTCTTAGCACCTTTTGCTAGCTCTTTTATTTTCATTTCTAATCATCCATCTGTTCCCATCAAGTAGGAGCATGTTGCCAAATTACTAACACTTATGGTTAATAACAATTAGAGGTGGAATAATTGTCAAGTAAAATCAATAACGCTTGACAACTAATTCCTACTCCACACATACTATGAACATTCTCAAATGACGTGGAGAATCGACTTATCCTCTCCTACTCCACTTATGCAACTATGAAAATAAGGGGGGTGTGCACTCAAGAAGTGACAAACATAGAAACCAACACCCACCTTTTTAATTTAAATTTTAAAAGAAATTATCTCTTTTCATATTACTTATTTTATATTTACTTACGAGCTGATTCTGACATATCACAACTTTTGGATTATCTTCATTCCAAATGAACCAACTTATCATTGTGTAACGTCATAAATTGTACACACTTGCTAAAGCAGTACAATTTAACACCTAGTTTAGCACCCGCCTTGGCACAGTTGCATTTTGCATTGCATTTCCCCTTTAGCACTTAATTAAACAAATTAATTAGGTCTAAAGGTTCTATTTCATCATCTTCCACATCACAAAGTCGGGCCCTTTCATTAAAGCGTGCCCCTTTCATTTTATTCCTCCAATACATCACTTAATCAAAAACCCTAATTAGGCCCTATTCTGAGCTTGGGGGCTTGATTTCGGGGGTCAAAACATCTCGAAATCACCTGTAAATTCGGGATTCTCTCTAAAATCATCATATCTGACGGCCCTGAAAATTTGGTGAAAAGTTGTCAGGACCGTGGTGCCCGAAGTGCACACGGTCCCGGACATTTTTCCTGAAATTCTAGGAGCGCGATCCAATCATAAAATAAAGCTTAACCCCAAGAAATTGGCAGGATATTCAATCTCTAGGTCGGCCAAAAGACGAAATTGCGACCTAGGGTTTCATACATAAGAGCTCTCTTTCTTCATTTGAAAGGATCGGATTTTTGTTTCCAGGAACCTCATATGCAGCGAAAGAGCATATCTTTGAAGACTCCAACATCTTACAACATCCCTCTATCAAGCATTTATCAATTCCATTCATCCATTTAGGGCTTGGAAGACATGGAGGAACAATAGGAGATTACCGACTGAAGATTGGCTTGTACCTCTCCCTTGAGGGTTGGGTATGATTTCATGTTGTTTTCATGTCTTTGCATAAAGCTTCAATATATCCTTCATTCATGCTTTAGATCACTTTGCATCTTGATTTAGAGCATTTACATTATCATTTACAAGCAATTAGGGTTTACTTTCTAGGTTGCTCTAGTTTGCTTTCTTGCATTTTAGGACCTTGCACACACACTAGGTCTGCACACACAATACATTTTACAAAACAACTTGGCTATTCGTGGAGGTGGAAATCACCGAAGCGGGGGTTTGACTAAGGCAAAACCCTATATAGCCGCCCATACCCCCTTTTTCAGATATAAGTGCAGGTTTCGGGACTCGAATGATGCCGCAGGATACAGATCCAGAGAGAACAGGTCGAGACAGCACTATGTATCAAATTGCAGAGCAGAAGACTGGGACAGGGGCGCTGGGCACCCTGGTCCTGCCAGGATAGGGGTGCTGGGCGCCCTGGTCCCTGGGACAGAGGCACTGGGCGCCCTGGTCCTCTGGACAGACAGCTTTCAGACAGCTTCCCGACAGTGTTTCAGAGTGCAGAACGACAGTTTCCGGTGCAGTTTTCAGGACAGTGGTGCCCGCACCCCCGTCCCGCACATTTTCAGTCCGATTTTGACTCCGGGTACACATCTATATTCTTATTTCATCCTTGTATTTACAGCTTTCCATTGTTTAAGTTCAATTTCGTAATCTTGTTGTTAGCTCATACTTGCATTTTAGGGTTAGGAATTGAACTTGCATAATCTTACCTTTCAATTACAACAAAGGAATAGAAACCCTAATAGGTAGCCCGTGACTCTCTCTTTCACAAAAAGAAGTAGCCAATTGTGCGATACCTCTAGGCTCTTTTGTATTCCGTAGTGTGTGACAAGAGGTAGGATTAGGGCATGATAACCTAGTCTCGCTTTTCCCCCACATATTTTGGTGAACCCGACGTGAATCTATCATTGCTTCTTCTTGCATTGCATCTATTAGATCTAGATCTGGATTTAGTGTGTTTTCATTTTCATTAAAAAAGAAAAAAAAAAAAAGAATTGTGTTTCTTTGCATTGTGTGTTTAAATTTCATGCACTTTTTATTTCAAAATGTCAGACTTTTATTTGCAAAATGTTCATGCTTATGATGATTATTATGAGTATAGCCAATATGAATTAGATGAAGCTTTAGATGAGTTTTTGAACCCTAAAGATGCCAAACCTTCATTTTACCAAAAACTCATAAACCTTGTTACTATGCCATTTCGTTGTGATGAGAAAGATAAGTTGAATGAGTCCTCTCAAGGGTACATTCCTATCAACTCTTCCACTAAATCTAGTAACATGGTTGTTTTCAACAATCCCCTCTATGAGGAGATGTCTCCTTTTGAATCAAAATATAAACCTTTTAATAGATATGATCATGCTTTGTTGGATGATGCTCTTGATGACTTTGTGGCTTTATCGAAATCTTTAAACAAGAACAAGACTTCTAAATTGGTTAACATGATAAACTTGAATGAGCATAAAAAGCCTCTCTTTGAAGTCCAAGGAGCTTATCCCACCTTTCAATGTCCTAAAACACCTCTCCTTACTGTCCAAGGAGGGTATGATCATGATTCCTTTCGTACTCCGAATAAACCAATCATCACTATGCAAGGAAGAAAACCTATAAGTCCTTATAATTATGCCAAGCAAATAACTAGAGAGAGTTATCATGCGGTTGCCCATACTTATCATACCAGAAATAATAGGCAACCTAGTCCTCCTCCTGTTATCCCAGTTTCCCTTCCGAATCCTCAATTGATTCTTCCACAAGCTCCCCGTATTTCGCAAGTTCTTAGTAAGGAATATGATCTCATAGAACAACTTAAAGCTACCCCTACTAAGATATCCCTTTGGGATTTGATTCAAACTTCTTCCGCTCATCATGGAATGTTACAAGATGCCTTGAAAGATTTGAATGTTCCTCCACCGAATACATCTAGTAATATAGCATCTTTGGTTAACTCTGTGATGAATCCTAAAGCTCAAATTGTGTTTACCCAAGATGAGTTGCCTACTAGTGAAATCCAACATCAATATGATCCCTTGATGATTGTGGTTATCATGAAAGACACTGCTATAAGGTGAACACTAGTAGATAATGGCTCCGGTCTTAATGTGTGTAGCATTAATCTTTTGCATAAGATGAATGTGGATACATCCTTAATTGAACCGGATTCTTGTCCTATTCGAGGCTTTGATAATGTGGCTAAAACTTCATTAGGTACTATCACCTTACCCATCACAGTGGGGCCTGTTACTTTGCCTACACCTATCCATGTTATGTCGGGAAATCTAACGTACAACTTGCTACTGGGGAGACCTTGGATTCACAGTATGCAAGTTGTCCCTTCTACATTGCATAGACAAGTTAAATTTATTTATAACAATAAGACATATACTTTGATAGGTGATACCAATTTTCAAGCTTGTTTGCAAACATCTACTTCCAAAGGGGGTGCCTCTAAGCCGCCCTCGTCTAGTGGTGACTCTTTAAACAAGATACCTATCGGTGAATCCTCAATCTCTGATGATCAAAATTCTTTGGATGAGTCTGGAGCTCCTGAAGAAGACTCTTCTCGACTTGAAACTACACATAAGAAGGATTTTGATCCTGAGAAGGTTCTCGCAGACGACGATTGGGGATCCCTTGATTTTAATCCTACCTTTGTGGGTGAATATAAGATTCCTTCTAGAGAGCTTAAAGTTGAAAAGAAGGAAGAAGCTAAAAATCAATCAATCTTACCCGAACCTATGAGTAATAATTTTGTGGCCGCTTCTCAAACGTCTTCTCCTCACACCTCTAATTATGAAGAGTTTGATTCTTTGTCTTATGAAAAACCACCTTCTCTTCCTGAAATGGTTGATCGTTATGGTCGTGGTTTTTGCATTTTTGCTAAGCATGGGTATCATGGAAATGGTTGTGGTGCTCATGAACAAGGGATAAAAGTTCCTCTAGAGACTAGTTTTCACAGTTATGCCTTTGGACTTGGCTATAATCCCTGCAAGCGCACTAAAGCTTCTAAAAGACCATGCATTAGTGTTAATGTTATTTCTACCTCTCTATCGATGCAACACCTCGAGTACATTGATGGGGATCCTTCGTGTGCTTGTGCTTTTGACGTTTTCCCTACCGATGATGCTTTAGCTGAATTTTTAGGAGCATATAACACTCTTCCTCGTTATCATCACAATAGGGGACTCCCTTATTGTTTGAACACTGAAGCCTACTTTGGAAAGGAGACGAATAACGATGAGATTGTGAAAGAATTCCCTCAGCTAAAGGATACTCCTCAACAAAGCAATCTTCTCATAAGTGACACCACTAATGTTAAGATGGATCCTTGCAATGAAGAGAAAGTTCTTAAAATTGGAAAATGTTTGGATGGAGAGGAACAAAAACAATATGAAGATTTATTGCATGAATTCCCCGAGATCTTTGCTTGGACATACTCTGACATGCCTGGTATAGATCCTAAGATTGTTACTCATAACATTGTCTTAGTTCCTGATGCTAAGCCCGTGAAACAAAAGATTCGAAAAATGAATCCTAAGGTAGCTTTGCTTGTTAAGGCTGAGATTGAAAAGTTATTGGAGGCTGGATTTATCCGCCCTATTGACTATTCCCCATGGATTTCAAATATTGTCGCTATGGCTAAACCAGATAACAAAATAAGAATGTGTACCGACTTTCGGGATCTAAATAAGGCTTCTTTAAAAGATGATTTTCCTCTTCCAAACATTGACATGATAGTTGATTCTACGACAGGACATGCCTTGTTATCCTTCATGGATGGTTTTTCAGGATACAATCAAATTTTTATTAACCCTCAAGATCAATTCAAAACCGCTTTCACTACTCCTTGGGGTACGTTTTGTTGGATAATGATGCCTTTTGGACTTAAAAATGTCGGTGCAACTTATCAACGAGCGATGACCCTTATCTTTCATGATTATATGCATAAGATTTTAGAGGATTATGTTGATGACATTTTAGCCAAATCCTTTCTTCGCATGGATCATATTAAAATCCTTCGTCAAATCTTTGAAAGGATTCGTAAATATCACATGCGCTTGAATCCCCGAAAATGTGTTTTTGGTGTGGATAGTGGAAAACTATTAGGATTCATAGTTTCGCATCGTGGGATTGAGGTGGACACTAAGAAAATAGATGCTATCATCAACATGCCACCTCCTAGAAATGTGTCTCAACTTAAAAGCTTACAAGGAAAGATTCAAGCTATTCGTAGGTTTGTATCTCAACTTGCGGATCGTACTTTTCCTTTCACTCAACTTCTCAAAAAGAATATCACTTTTCAATGGAATGAGGATTGTCAGCAAGCATTTGAAGATTTAAAAATGTATTTAACTAATCCTCCTATCCTTCGACCGGCTGAACCTTCTAAACCCTTCCTTCTTTATACGGCTGCGTCCTCTTATGCTCTTGCAGCATTATTGGCACAACATGATAAAGATGGTAAGGAGTGTCCGGTTTATTATATAAGTCGTACCTTACTTGATTATGAGACCCGATATTCTGCGATAGAAAAACAATGCTTGGCCTTGGTGTTTGCGACTCAGAAATTGAGACATTATCTCTTAAACTCAGAAGTCCATGTCATGGTAAAGTTTGATCCGTTGAAGCATCTTTTCTCTAAAACTGATTTATCAGGACGCCTAGCTAAGTGGGTTATGATGTTAACTGAATTTGACCTTAAATTTGTTTCACAAAGAGCAATTAAAGGGCAAGCGTTGACCGATCACCTAGCTGAGGCCCCTTCACCTTTCTCCTTCCCTAACCCTGAGTCTTTTCCTGACGACTTCATTCTTTCTATAGAGAAAGATGAAACTTGGGAGTTATACTTTGATGGCTCTAAGTGTCATACGGGATTGGGGGCAGGTGTTGTTCTGATTTCTCCTACAAAGAAACCCATTCCCTTATCCTATCGTCTAAATTTCTAGTGTACCAATAACATTGCTGAGTATGAGGCTCTTATAGCGGGAATAAAAGCAGCCTTAGCTCTGAACATAAAACACATACATATCTATGGAGATTCGCAATTGATTATAAGACAAGTAACAGGAATATATCAAGCAAAATAAGACAAATTATCACAATATAAAGATCTTGCCATCTCTTTATTACAAAAATTTGATTCTTATACCATGGAACCTGTTCCTCGAAAAGATAATCGACATGCGGATGCAATGGCATGTGTAGCTTCCCTTGTATCTTTAGAGGACCCTATGGTTGATCTTAAATTTGTTATTCACAACCTTATTTCTCCAGCTATTGTAGACGATCCTACTCTGGTAACATGTTGTGACTTTATAGACTCAGATGAATGGTACTCGCATATCGTAAGATATTTGACCGATGGTACCTTTCCTGATTCTGCTAATAGAAACACTAGGGCTAGAATCTGCAAGTTGTCTGCTAGATATATCATTCTTTCTAATGTCCTTTACCGAAGGGGTTATGATGGTCTTCTCCTTCGCTATCTTAACAAATCAGAAATCCCTGTTGCTCTTGAAGAGGCACATTCAGGTGCCTGTGGGGGGAATTTTGGAGGCAAATCCTTGGTTCATAGATTGCTTCGTATGGGATACTATTGGCAAACTATGCAGAAGGATTCCTTTTCATTTGTTAAGAAATGTCATCAATGTCAACAACATAATAATCTGATTCATGCTCCTGCCCAAGAACTCCGTTCTCAAGTAGCTTCTTGGCCTTTTTCCGCATGGGGTTTGGATCTTATTGGTAAAATCTCTCCTCCTTCATCTCAAGGACACACCTTCATTATAACCACAACAGATTACTTTACGAAGTGGGTAGAAGCTATTCCCCTTCGCTCTACCACTGCTGAAGTGATTTGTCAATTTCTTCTAGAGAACATCATTTCTCGATTCGAGATACCTTCTACTATAATCTCAGATAATGGGACATCATTTAAGAACAAGGACGTGAAGAAATTCCTCGAGAAGTATCATATCAAACATCGATTTTCTACACCATACTATCCTCAGTCAAATGGTCAAGTCGAATCATCCAATAAGATAATTGAACAAATTCTTCGCAAAACCGTGAATAAGCATGGTAAGGATTGGAGTAACCAGCTAATCTATGCTCTTTGGGCTTACCGAACGAGTGTACAAATTGCCACAGGAACTACTCCTTATAATCTTGTTTATGGTGCTGATGCTATTATGCCTTTAGAGCTAGAGATTCCATCACTTAGGGTTTCTCTCAAAGGTATAGTAGATGATGACTCTTATAGAGAACAACGACTTCAACAGCTTGAGATGCTTGATGAACAGCGTATAAACGCTCTTGAGCATATTCAAGCGTATCACAAAACTCTACAACGAAGCTATAATGATAAGGTTATTCAACGTTCCTTCTCAGTAGGTGACTTAGTCCTCTATGAGAATCAGCGCAATGTGAATGCCTTACTTGCAGAAAAGGGAAAATTCAGTCCTAATTGGCTTGGACCATACATCGTTATTGAGGATTATGGATCAGGTGCTTACAAAATAGTAGATGTAGACGGTATGCCTCTTAAAGAACCTATAAATGCTATGCACTTGCGTAGGTATTATGCTTAATTCTTCATTCCTTATTTATCTTCTTTTCAGTTCTTCAACATTGGGTAATATGTTAGTATCTCCTAATTAGAGCAAAATAGAATTAAATGTTATGATGTTTAATCTATATTGCTTCATTCTTGACAAGTGTGTTTCTTTACTTCATGGTTTGTCTTGAATTCATTTATGTAAGTTGTAAAAGATTTACATTTCCATTATGCTAGCATATTATACAGTGTCTTTATGTGTTAAGTAGAATCGTATCATGTTGTGTTTAAGTTCAAAATTAAATCATGTTAGTTATATGATTCTTAGACTTAATGCATATTTCTTCCCTATCATCAATGTAGTACTTGATTAAATATTTAATTAAGTCACACATGTATCAATTTAATCATAGTGCATTGAGAAATCAATCATATGGAAATTAAATTCTGAACATACATGTACATTTACTAAATGTATTAGACTTAATCAAAGCAAAACATACATTGTTTTAAGCATTAAAGATAACACATTTGAGACAAAAGAGAAGCATGTGTATATACATATATATATGTGGATCGTATACAAATATAGGTCACTATACATCCAAAATGTGACCTCTCCTACATCATAAAATCACCTCCTATCCCTAGGACTAGTGGCTGGAGAATGTCGGCTAGACGCTCCCTCCTGATCTGGCCGTGAAGGTGGACCCATGGGTGTGTAGCACGATACAGACCGCGAGTGACTCCGAGAGGAACTCCTACGATCCCTATCCATAAGGATCACGCGATAGGTGGTAGCCTCGGCCTAAGCTGCTGCTAGATCTCGTTGCACCCGCTGAAGGTCCTCTGATAGGACTCTCTCTCTCTCCCTCCATATGTCTACTTGAACTCGGAATGGGGAAAACAAGTCCTCATGCCGACCTGCGTTCCCCTGAGGCCTATAGGCAATCTGTGAGGAACTGGGGATCTGTGCTATCGTGGAAATGTCTGTCATTTCCTACTGAATCAGGGAACGCCACTCCTGCACATTAGCTGTGGCAGTAGAATAGATTTTTGTATTAGTACCATTCTATATCATCAAAACATTAATAATCAATTTAAACCTACTATACTTGGGTCTCCCTCATGCCAGTAGGGATCATGATATGGTAGCATCTATGATTGGGATCTACTAGGCTCCCCTCGCTCGACTAATCTGTGCACGATGGGTGTAGGCTGGGCAGTACTAGGAACAGGTCTCCGTATCGCCTCATGTTCCCCCTATTGGGGAATAAGAGGAGGATCCAGAGCTATGGTATCATCCCTTGAATGGTGAGGAGCTGCATCTGACTCCTCCTCATCATCTCTATCCTCATCTGCATCCTCATCCTCATCTGCATCTCACTCCTCCTCATCATCAGTTCTCTCCTCCTCGTCCTCATCTCCATTTGTGTCCTCCTCCTCCTCGGTGCTGGGCTGATCGCCTGTAGGTGGATCAGAATCTCCCACCTCCTCATGACCCTCTTCCTCCTCTGGCTCCTCTGACTTGGATCCCTGGTCCTCATCTCGGTCTCCATGTCTCCATGGGCCTGGATGGCCTGTCGGGTGATCTGGTGGAAAGATAGGACCTGGATATTATCTCATAAACCATGAGACATACCTGCATTGTGCTCCAGGCTCTGCAGAATAATCAGTGACTACATCCTGATCAGATCCCTCTATATCTGTAGTCTCGATGTCATCTATCGTCGGTCTCACTACTACTCTAGGTCTGGGAAGGACCCGTGAGTGTCGAGTATAGACGGGCACATCGGCTGGAACACACTGCTCTAGCCCGAACTGCCTCCGTACTCGGTCAAAGTAGAAAGGGACTATGATGTGTGAATCATCCCTGCAGTAGGAAGTTCCTCTATAAGCATGCTAACTGCCTCTCCATCCCATCCCATCTGTGCATCCTCAGGTAAGCTCTCCACACTTTCACCTCGGCTGTCAGTCTATCAAAAATCACTCTCCAATATAACAAATCTCCAAACCTCCACTCGCTGGTAAGTGGATAAGCAAACACCCTAGGTCGCTCGCTAGCCGTACTCAACGGAAAGCCAACAGGCCTAGTGCATGTGAAGTGCTCTAAAATCCACACCTGCAGAAGTGTGCATGTCATCAAGCTGCAACCCTGTCCGAAAACATACTCCTCAAGGTCATGATAGAGATGTGCAAGCATACTCCGACCCCAAGCATACACTCTCCTGTGTCTCTCCATCGCTCTGATGCACCATGTGAGACCCCCATGCATGTGCATGCCTCGCCCATTAGGGCAGATGGCTAGTGCTATGATGGCGATCATAAGGCATCTCAGAAGGGGTACCTCCCCTGTAGGATGTAAGAGCTAGCTGACCATGATGCGACCTCTCGTCTTGCTCAGCATGACTCTCCCTATGCAATACACCTGCTCCCTCTGATGATCCTCCACTGATCGATCGGTCGCGTATGTAACAGTTGCTACTCTGATAGGAAGACGAAGTATACGGTACACATCCTCGAGTGTAACCGTCAGCTCCCCTACTGGAAGATGAAATGTGCATGTGTCAGGATCCCATCGCTCCATCAATGCCATCAGCATTGCAGGATGGAACCGAATGGCTGGCATGAGGATCACATACCATAATCCTACTATCGACAATGTGTCTCTCTCTGCCTGAGTAAGCCGCGGAATCTGATCTCGCAAACTGTGAAGAATATGTCCCGCTATATGCTCTCTCATGTACGGAAGGCCCTGCAACACAAAAACATAACCGTAATCAGTACTCGATCATCAAAATCACTCATGCAAGCTGTCGAACATCGTATGCCATGCCCTATCAGGGACCATGGCGCCCTGGTTGGGACCATGGCACCCTGTCAAGGACCATGGCGCCCTGAGGGGACCATGGCGCCCTGGGGGGACCAGGGTGCCCCACAGGGACCATGGCACCCTAGGGGGACCATGGCACCCTAGGGGGACCATGGCACCCTAGGGGGACCATGGCACCCTGGGTGGGGCCCAGGTCAGCCTTCAGGGCCCGCAAACGATCACAAAAAAGTCAAAATGCAGAAAATCAAAAGTCAAAGTTTAGTCAACTCACCTCGTCCAGTGGCTCGTCGTCAATCATGGCCTGGCGCAGGATCTCAACCCTCGTGGGATGCTCCGGTCGTCATGAAGGCATGATGATGGCTATGTGGGCTCCACTGCAATGAACAGTACTCAGAATCAACAAAGTGACAAATGCAAATGTCTCTTTCAAGGTATATACGTTCATTCCTTTACCTTTACTTTCAAAACCCTAATTTTCCTCTTTCACTCATTTCATCATAACTTGAGTTTGGGAGATGCGATTTTCAAACTGTTTGTTGCGTAGGAATCGTATTTTCATTCCCCTACTCTCGGGATGTTCCAAAAAGTGCTCTGATGAAGCCTTTTTAGTGAACATCCCTCATCAATACTCTCTTACACAATTTGTCGTAAGTAAACATGCTACCCTATTTCACCTCCCTAATAAGCAAGTTGAAACAGGGGGGGGCATACAGCTACTCACAAAATTCATCACTTTCCTTAGTAAGCATTAGGTGATTTTTGTGATCTAATGTGTGTTTTGTAGGGTGCGGTTCCTAACTGTGTACTGCAGATACCGCTAGGGGCTTTGTCCGACAACTTATGGATATATCCTTTTTTCAAATAATGTTTACTTTTCTGTACTTTAGCTTGCATATGCACGTAGTACTCATATGACCACTAAAGTGGGGGCTAAATGTAACGTCATAAATTGTACGCACTTGCTAAAGTAGTACAATTTAACACCTAGTTTAGCACCTGCCTTGGCGCAGTTGCATTTTGCATTGCATTTCCCCTTTAGCACTTAATTAATCAAATTAATTAGGTCTAAAGGTTCTATTTCATCATCTTCCACATCACAAATTCAGGCCCTTTCATTAAAGCATACCCCTTTCATTTTATTCCTCCAATACATCACTTAATCAAAAACCCTAATTAGGCCCTATTCTGAGCTTGGGGGCTTGATTTCGGGGGTCAAAACATCTCGAAATCACCTGTAAATTTGGGATTCTCTCTAAAATCATCATATCTGACGGCCCTGAAAATTTGGTGAAAAGTTGTCGGGACCGTGGCGCCCGGAGTGCACACGGTCCCGGACATTTTTCCCGAAATTTTAGGAGCGCGATCCAATCATAAAATAAAGCTTAACCCCAAGAAATTGGTGGGATATTCAATCTCTAGGTCGGCCAAAAGATGAAATTACGACCTAGGGTTTCATACATAAGAGCTCTCTTTCTTCATTTGAAAGGATCGGATTTTTGTTTCCAGGAACCTCATATGCATTGAAAGAGCAGATCTTTGAAGACTCAAACATCTTACAACATCCCTCTATCAAGCATTTATCAATTCCATTCATCCATTTAGGGCTTGGAAGACATTGAGGAACAATAGGAGATTACCGACTGAAGATTGGCTTGTACCTCTCCCTTGAGGGTTGGGTATGATTTCATGTTGTTTTCATGTCTTTGCATAAAGCTTCAATATATCCTTCATTCATGCTTTAGATCACTTTGCATCTTGATTTAGAGCATTTACATTATCATTTACAAGCAATTAGGGTTTACTTTCTAGGTTGCTCTAGTTTGCTTTCTTGCATTTTAGGACCTTGCACACACACTAGGTTTGCACACACAATACATTTTACAAAACAACTTGGCTATTCATGGAGGTGGAAATCACCGAAGCAGGGGTTTGACTAAGGCAAAACCCTATATAGCCGCCCATACCCCCTTTTTCAGATATAAGTGCAGGTTTCGGGACTCGGATGACGCCGCAGGATACAGATCCGGAGAGAACAGGTTGAGACAGCACTCTGTATCAAATTGCAGAGCAGAAGACTGGGACAGGGGCACTGGGTGCCCTGGTCATACCAGGACAGGGGTGCTGGGCGCCCTAGTCCCTGGGACAGAGGCGCTGGGCGCCCTGGTCCTCTGGACAGACAGCTTTCAGACAACTTCGTGACAGTGTTTCAGAGTGCAGAATGACAGTTTCCGGTGCAGTTTTTAGGACAGTGGTGCCCACGCCCCTGTCCCGCACATTTTCAATCTGATTTTGACTCCGGGTACACATCTGCATTCTTATTTCATCCTTGTATTTACAGCTTTCCATTATTTAAGTTCAATTCTATAATCTTGTTGTTAGCTCATACTTGCATTTTAGGGTTAGGAATTGAACTTGCATAATCTTACCTTTCAATTACAACAAAGGAATAGAAACCCTAATAGGTAGCCCATGGCTCTCTCTTTCACAAAAAGAAGTATCCAATTGTGCGATACCTCTAGGCTCTTTTGTATTTCGTAGTGTGT
The DNA here is from genome assembly GCF_030272615.1 of Cryptomeria japonica. Classification (NCBI taxonomy): domain Eukaryota; kingdom Viridiplantae; phylum Streptophyta; class Pinopsida; order Cupressales; family Cupressaceae; genus Cryptomeria; species Cryptomeria japonica. The sequence continues at coordinate 541,922,207 of NC_081411.1, forward strand.
GACAAGAGGTAGGATTAGGGCATGATAACCTAGTCTCGCTTTTTCCCCCACACATTTTACCCAATTATGACATAACACAAAGTTGTCCAATAATTACCAATGTCTTAAGACTCATAATTTCCAAGTTCTCCCTTAGCTAACCACATAATTGGATCCTTATCATTGTCCTTATTAAACATCTTATACTGCCAACTAATTCTCATTAGAACTTTGGTCTTATAATACTGCTATATTATCATGCCAAAAGCCTTATCCAATTGTATGTTGTCTCATCCATATTTAATGTTTCACATACTTTCACACTTGAGTGCCATGATTTTCACAAACCTACTTTGGTTGTGCCAAGTAGTTGAATTGAGTTCCATACTATCTTGCATCTAGCTACCAGTCATGATTGGGTTGCACTTTTGTCCTTAGGTTTTGAACGGATATAAGTTAATCACTCCTTGATTATTAGACATGATTCTTCTACACTCTTTGTACTTTAATAGGGATTTTTCCTGGTTCCCAAATCATCTCTACCCTTTTCGTCATTTACTTAGTCCTCTCAAAATTATCTTTCCATAAAGGAACTAATTGTGACTATATTTTGCTTGTTTCCCCAATTATCTAACTTACGGGAGAACTTAGGGTTTATTGTAATTACATGTTTTTAACCCAAGAGGTTCATGTCTCCTTTCTTCTTTTCTCAATTCATTTATAGTATTACTAGGGTTCACTTATCAAGGAGATTGTCTTTCACCATTTCAGTCCTTATCTTCAAGGTCATCCAACACTTGCTTCTTGCATTGGTATGAGAATTCCCTAACAATGTTCTTAATAAGCAACCTAGCATGACCGCATACTTAAGGTACCTATTCATTAGGTTAGTTTAATGTTTCTTCCTGAGATTGTAAGAGTACATCTTAACTCTTCTTCATTGGTGCCTCTACTGGCAGTCTTGGTTCTCGAACCACCGTAATTTCACATAGCTTAAAAAGTTAACTTGAGTTGTCTCTATCTCAATTATCTTGTTTATTGCACCTTCATCTCATGTCTATCTAGCTTGCTTGACTTGCCACGTCACAAACATATCCCGATGGATGGTACTGTCTTAGTTACCATCAGAAGTATTCTGTCATAGAATTAACTCCTCATACTTTATTTGATTAGGGCAACTATTGCAATTAGGTTCCATTCAAATGGAAACCATTATGACTAATAAGTTTCAAATTTTAGGGCTTTTGGTGACCCTTGGAACCCCTTGAATTGATATATGTTGATCCTTTTCATTTTTAAAAATAATTTTCACTTATGTTTTACTTTGCTATTTCACAAGTTTCCACCTAGGTGTTATACTCTGAAGTCGTAGTTTGGTTCAAACTAAATTATGAATGTAGCCCATGTTCACCAGTGTATGAACCTAGGGCTCTGATACCAAAATGCCATGCCCAAACTTTTGGGCAAAACACAAACAACAATTTTATTTTTTTTATATAATTTATTTATTTATTTATTTTTTAAATGCAAAATGCTTACGAAATATGTAGATTAATGTACATATATATAAAAATCTTGATAGCAAACTACATTAAAATATTAAATAATCAGAGTACTAAAGTAGAAATGCATTTCTTTTATTTCGAGCTTAATAATAGTTCTTCATATATATATAAAGGCAACATACTTATTATTTATTTTTCTTAGAAGAATACAACAGTTTAGATGATTGATTTATTTTTCTTAAGAAAAAACAACAGCTCAGTTTTATATTTAAAACATTAGGCATTATCTTATGTTATATATATATATAAGTCTTCATTTACATTACTTAGAGCAGATTATTTTACAATGAAATAGAATAGATTAAATTTTTATTTTCTTTCAATACATATAGTTTACTTTCAATTTGAAATAACATTATCTAGAATAGACTATTTCCCTCTACACATGCATTTTTTAGAATAGTGAAATATACCAGTAATGAATTTATTTCAGCTGCAACTAACTTTTCTTTAAATTTTATTTAATCAACAACAACAAGATGTAATGCAAGTTTTAAAATAACTCTTAGAATGTCTATTAATTTGTGAGTTTAAACTATAGTCATAAAGAGATATTTCATTCCTTTCATTAAAGACTACACTACTAACATTTAAATTATTTCTTTTCTTTTAACATAACTACACTACTAACATTTAACGAATTTCATATATTTTCTCAATAGCTTACTAAGATAGAACTAATATTTTATTCCTAATCTATTTCAACAAGTAAATGTCAATGAACAATAACCCAAATATCTATAGGGAAATAACTCTATTTTTACTCTTTTCTTTGCAAGAATATACTCAATTAAGATACAACTTTATTTCATGATGAAAACTTAGTCAAATAATTACATTTAATACATCATGGTTCCCTTTATACAAATAGGTACATAATAGAATCTAGCCTCTCATTTCTACTAAATGAGGGCTTGCCAAATGCATTTATTTTCCTTGCATCTAAATACAATAAGAACTAAGATCATTCCAAATCTTTTTCTCCATTCTTTTACAAAGCAACCTGCAAATAAAACTTGAAGGTTGTGACCATGGAGGCTCACCTCCCAACCTAGGCTTACTAGAAGCCACCTCCGAGCTAGGAGAATCAAGGCTAGATGAGAAACACACATACAAACACATACATCCAGAAAATCATAACAACAAAAACACTCCCAACCCAAGGTTTAAACAATGTCACTTATGTGACTTTTCAAGTGGGGTGAAGGTGGACTAAGTACCCTTGAGGAGAATTCTGCAAATAGTGAACATAAATCCATAACAAGGCTGCAAATATAACACATCCACAAGTTCCAAACTTGTCCCTATAATTCCTTGTGACCCCCAAGGCATACAAGCCAACAACTCCCCTTATGACCCCCATTGCATAAACATAATACTATGTAGCAAGGGTCACAAAATCCCTTGAGAATCACTCTCTTCCAAAGAGAGCCTCTCACTCAAAGGTTGTCAAACAACCCTTCACCCCAAGGCCACTCTACCCTCCCAAGGGTGAGTTTGGCCTTGAAAACTCCCAAAAAAATAACATAAAAACTTAACCAAAATCACATATGGAAGGAATCAACATTTTCCTACACATAAAAAAAACAACAAGGAAAAACAACAAAAGAAAACAATGCAACAACAATCTTTTCCATAACATCAACATACAAAAGATAGCAGTTCAACCAACCTTAAATCTGCCAAAAAGGGTAAGAGAATTTGTAGGAGAGCTGCCCAAATCCACAACTTTATCTCCTTCAAAACTTAGCCAAAATCTTCCCAAAAATATTTGCAAAAACTCTTCAAAAATTGTAAGTCTCCAAAATGGAGAGTGGGTGATCAAACTTCTCCCTCCCAAACTATTCCCTATGAAGACACTTCTCACTCTTTCCAACCCACTTAGGAAGGGTGAAAGATGCTCATTGGTTGGTCTTCCCAATACCTTACACACTCCCTAACCAAGGCACCTCAAAAAGGGAAAATGGAATGGGGAAGATCAATGCCACTCATGAGGAGGGTTATCTAACCTAGGAAGGCTCTTCTAAAGATGAAATTCGGCCAACTTGGGAAACTCAATTTTTTGGGAGGTTAAATAGGCCCCAGGGAGTGTATACATGGCTAAATTTGGCCTTCATCCATAGGTACATCATATGGCCCACTAAAAGTGCACCTAACTTGACCCCAGGAGTTAGTTTAACCCCCTAGAAGTCCACCCAAAGTTTACCTACGGGTCAACCCTGAGTTGACCCTTCTAATGGCTCCCTATCCAAGGTTTACTTGGGACCATTTTAGGATAATTGAAAATATATGCATTGGTAAAATAAATTTTCTCAAAAAGAGACATGACAATGTCAACCCATCCTACAACACATGTGTCAAGTGACACTACAAAAAGAATCACACATCACTAAATCACACATGGCAAATGTCCCCTTTTTTGGAATTTATAAATTAAACAATTTCCAAATTAAACATACATCCAAGGAAACATTTACAAATTAAAACACATTTACAAACGATGGGTTGTCTCCCCAAATAGACAACCCTTGGCTTCACAATTGCACATAGGCCTAGGCTTGATTCTCCGAATAATTTCCATGGTCACATGGAATACTTTTCCTGCACATCTCACTTGCACATTAGTAATTCCAAAAATCAAATATAATATTATCAAAAGAATACAATTCACACATCGCGTAAAATTTCACTTATAGAAATCAAGTATCCATTTATCTGATAACATCCACATACAATCATCTACTTAATGGCATCATCCTCATGAACATGAAATAAAATCATTTATAGAGCATGCATCCATAATTTCAAATATCAAAAAGAAATACTGCAAATTTTAAGATAGCTGACATACGTCACATCAAGATTATCAAATTGGTAGATCATATAGGATCTAAATCCATAACACATCAAAATGTAAACTGCAAGTTAAAATGATTCCATAACCTGGTTTAATTATTTTTCCCACTAATCTATCCGTCTAACATAGCCTATCCTATTGAATTATAACATTTATTAATATGGTCAACCATGGTCAACTAAGTTAACCAGAGCTTGATTGGGGAGGGGCTCTACAAGTACATTCAGTGCAACCAAAAATTTATCTCCGAATTCTAAAGAATCAAAGAGTCAAAGAAATCCCCCTAGGATCAACATTTTTCACTTCTCTACACTCCTCCTTTGACATCAATGGCAAAGGTAGAGTCCCAAAAACCAAAAATTGAAGCCAAAATACTATATACATATGTACATATAGAGTTAACTCACAAAAACTTAAAGATAACTACATATGAATTATTTAGTGTGACCAAGTGACTGTCCCAACCCTTTTACAGATTCTCCAACACTATTATGAATCCACTGAACAAGTAAGATTGTGCCTTTGTAGTCTTGAGATCGTCTGGTTCATTAGCAGATAGAGCATTTTGTGTATCCTACAAGGCACTAAGCATTATATCCAACCTAGAAACAATGTTGCTCATAAGTTCTTTGACTCTGCCAATTATCCTTTCTTGGTCATAGCTCAAACTCCAGATCTTCTCAAGCAATGAGATTGCCTGATCTTCATGATTATTCAAAGAATTTTTTAAAGGATCAACCAGCTTAGATATGATTTCTAATTGGTCCTTATACTCCTGAGACTTCTTCTCAATATCCACAATGAACTTGTTCAAGGATAGACATGATTTATACAAGTTTCCACCTTTGGACATTGCATCCTGCATGCTCTTCACACACTCTCCTAATGTGGATCTATCTTTTGTAATAATTTTCTTCAAAGTTCAGAGCCTTTTAGCTCATTTTGAGCCTTCTCCTTTGTAGATTTCTCAAAGGACTCAAAGTGACTGTCCACTGAGTTGATCAGATTCTTCAAATGTCCAACTAGAGTATCAAACTGATCTTTTTGAAAAGAGGGCATCAACTTTTCCAAAATGTTGGATGCCAAGGTTAGCAACATTTTGTCTTCAATGTGAGACCTCAAGAGATCTTCACTAGCTTTTTCTTGCATGAATGATGCTAACTGAAGCTTTTGAATAGGTGACAGAAAGTCAATATTGATTGATCCTTGCATGAATTATGGGTCATCACTAATTTGTTTTCCCTTCACTACTTTTGCAGTGTCTCTTGCTGTAATTTCTTCCTGCTTGACCTTAACCTGTACCTTCTCTTCACTCTTCTTAGTTTTTTCTTCCTTTAGAGGATTATCATCATTGATCTTATCCTCATCTGCATCCCCTGCATCCTTTTCACCCTTATCTTCTACAATTTTCTCAACTCTAGCCTTTTTTGGAGCATTATCCTTTTCTTGATCAACTGACAACACACTCCGTTCATTAAATTCTGGAGCATCTTCTAGAATATCATCTTTTGTCTTCTCAAATTTTGAATTATCCCGAGTTTTCTCAAGGACAACTTCATACTTGTTATCAAGAAAAATTTTCCTTAAAATTTTCTCTGTATCTTTTGTAACTTCATCAATCTTTCCAATCATAATATTATTAATCCTAGTCTTACTATGGAACTCAAGATAACCTAGCTTAAGAATTCTAGCCATCTCTACCTTAGCTATCACTAGACAAAGTTCTACCAAAACATATTATTTTAGTCTCTCTTCTTCTTTACAAGTTGTTAGTCTTCTTGCATCCAAAATTTCATATAAACTCTTCAGAAGCACTGTCAATATTTCTATTAAAGATTTACTATATACATTCATATATTCTACAATCACTTCCTCTGGTTTCCGCTTACCATTTTCATCAAAATTATCACACCACTCAGATAGTGGCTTCAAGTTTCCATCCTTAACAACTTCTTTCACAATATGTTCTAATATTACAGGAGGTACAATAGTGAATTTAACTTGTTTTAGTGCCTCATCAGACTCAGATGTCTCAGATTTTTTACTGGATCTTGTTCTACTAGAAGGCTTCTCCTTTGTTATCTTGGTAGCTTTTAGAGCTTTGGCCTTCACCTCCTTCACTGCCTCATTATATTCAGTCTCTTCTTCAATAATGGTCACAAAATTATCTGATTTATTTTTCTTCTCACTTCCATTGGCTGGTTTGATTAATGGTTTGGGTTGGCTTGATGGATTTCTAGTACCGGAGGAGGGAGCTGCACATTTGGCTTGACTAGGATTAAGAGTTGTTGCCGGTTTGGTCTTTTTCTCCACCTTCACTGTTTTCTCTTCAGAGAGAATGTTCCTCTCTCTGGATTTATAGATAGCCTCCTTAGTTATCTCCATGATCTCTACAAGATCCTTGACCTCTTTCCAGACCTTCTTTTGTATTGCAGGCTTCTTGAACTGTTGATGCAATTTTAGGCTTTTCTCCTTGTATGTGCCAAATCTCTCCTCATTGGGGTCCACCGGTTGACTTAGCAAATGTTGTACATATAATTCCAAAATTTATTCATCTACCTCATAGCCCATTGGCATAATCCATACCATTCGGGGATCCACTACTTCCATCAAGCATTGATCATTGTCAACCATAAAGCAAATTGTATCATGGTATTTCTTGACAATGGACTTTGGGATTCTCTCCCTCTCATGCATCTCCTACTGGAATTTTTGGAAGTAACCCCATAGATTTTTATTCCTGGCTTTGGAGTCATCAGAGCTATATAGGTACTCCTAGATCTGCACTCCTACAAGTCTATCAAATGCTGATTGTACCATACCAACAACTAGAACCTCATTTATGAAGTAGAAGAATATGCATAGAATCAGGGTTCCAAACTTGAAAGGATGTTTCTTATTTTATTTAATCTTCTTTATATTCTTAATAAGCTCACTCCAGAGCAACTCACAAAGATCATATTTCTTATTCTCCCTCATCATTTCATAAGCAGCATATATAGCAGTACCAGAGATAGAGTTCATTCAGCTGGAATAGTAAATTTTGTAACTAATCACCATGGATTGAAACTGGATGTCATCCTCTAGGATGTCATCAATAGTCATTGCTCTCTTATCAAATTTTAACTTGATTGTGTTGGTCACAATATCATTCTTTGCAGCTTTCAGTGAGGGCAACTCTCTGGTTGCACACAATCCTGTCACGGTCTGAATCACACCTTTTGTGATATTGTGTAGCTTATATAACCACATAAATTCATCATGTACACGACTCAGTACATATCAGATCCATTATATTTCATATAATATTGGAAATTTTGACGAACTGTGTGAAACCCTTCTTTCTAAATCTTGAAATTTAGGCTTCAACCTCAAGCTTCCATCAGATAGTCCGTTATTGTATAGAATTAGAATTTCAGAGCTTCCTAATTCTTCAATCAGACAATGAGTATAAACCATTATGTCTTCATTGTGAAAAACTTTGTAGGGCACCAACGAAAATGCACTTTTAGGGTTATCCTCCATGGAAATAAAGGGATGATTCTTGAAATTAGGTCATTCATGCTCATTGATTTCAACAACCAAAGGAGTTGTAGTACCAAACGCGGCCATCTTACTAATTCTAAATTTCAAACTTCAACTGAAAAGGGGCTTCACTATTAAATACCTTTCAACTGGATTCAAGATCGTACATCAAATCTAGATATCACTCAGAATCTCTACAAATTTTCCTTTACTTCACTATCCCACTCTTTTGCTTCAAATGCAAAGTGAGGAATGAAAGGTTAATTCACCTTTTATCCTTCAGATACTAACTTTTCATTGCAATAAATGCATTGAACCCTAATACTTTTGGATACTTTGTCTCTCATAAATTCTTCTCCAGATCCTCAAATGGGCTCGAACTCTTCCAAAATCCATCATAAACATCTGTGATCATCACATACACATCTGTAACTTGTTGGATATACATTTCCAAGTGAAGAAGAGGTTGTAGTCAGGGACACATGCCTCTTGCATAAGAGATAATGCTTACACAAACAACAACTTCACACAAGGAATGACATCCAATCATAAACAAATACCATTCAACAAAGGAAAAGTGGATCCTTAGAAAGGATGAGAGAGAGAGAGAGAGAGAGAGAGAGAGAGAGAGATCATTTCCCCCATGTGTAGGGACAATGAGAAGGATTGCATAACCTCTAAGGAGAGATTAGACATAAGAAAATATAAAATATACTCACATGAAGCAATATTCAATGTAAGAAAATACATTAATATATGTAAAATACAACTCTAAAGAAGAGGTACTCTTGACGAAGAGAAGGAAAGAGAATTTAGATGAAAGATCGCATACTCCACTAAAGAGAGATATTAATCATAAAATACATACCATTTCTATGCAAGAAAGGATATTAAAACATGGAAAATGCAACCCCTAAAGGGAATGGTGACACTTAGATAGAAAGAAGAGGTTAATAGAGGCAAGAATGAATCATGTTGCTGCCCCAAGATGTTTGATATTGAAAAATCATCACCTCTTATAACAAAGAGCCCCAATTAAGTTAACCACTTGTGTCATTGGGTGAGGAGAAACATTAAGTGGAAAGAGTGCTAAGGCACTACTTTCTCACTAAGAAGGAGAGCAAGATCAATTGAAAGACCTATGCAAGCCCTATCAAAATTGTTCTTGATCAAATGTTTTAAATGTTTTATACTTTCCAAGAGAATGAGAACCACCATGATGAAAAGGACAGTGTTTAATACCTTCTTTATGCTTATTGCTAAACTTTACAAAAGGAAAAACAACATTCTTGTCAGACTTCAATTTCCAAAAGATTGTAGTTGCTATTTTTTCTCAATCATCAGTTGGTGTAGATTTGGTTTCGTGAGATAGAGGACAAGGGTTGTTAGAAGAAAAGGATTGTCATCAATAATTTTAACTATGCCTCTATCAATGAGTCCTTGCATTCCATTTTGAAAATCAAGATAATCATTGGTATCATGATCATTAGTTTGATGATGTGAGCAAAAAGGAGTATTTGAAGAAGGACCTTTAGGAGAATGATAAGTCTTTTGTCTTGCAAGATGATCCTTGAAGTCTTGAATCCTAAGGATATAATCTATAAGATAATTATGATAATGTCCTAGACCTTTTATACTAATTTGTATATGAGGTTATTGTTGGCCATTTGGTGGAATTGATTATGTGTTGCATTGATGTTTTGTCATTGATGCCAACACTAGATGTTTGGATGCTTTATCGACACCCTTTTGGTCCCAGTAGGTTGAGTGGTTTCTAGTTTATTTGGATCCGACATGATCTGGTAGGCTCTGGTATGATTTGGTTATGGAATTTCCTTGTTCATGCTACTCATGCTCATATTCAATAAGTTGATTGTGGTCTAGTAATCAGATGCTATCTTGTTTGCTTAGAAGCTTGGTTTCTAGTTCTGGCGAGGGTTTCACTGGTAGAGATTTTGATGAAGATATTTGATGAATTGCATAAGTGGTGTTGGTGCAGCTTTTGGTGGAGTTTCAATATGATTTTGGTGATCATGTACGAGACTTGGTTTATGGAGATCATTGTTGTAGTGTGTGGGCCTATACTGGGTTCCGGTTGATCTAGGTTATGGACCGACTTTAATGTAATGTGTGGATTAGACCTCTCGATGTGTTTCTGGGATGTCTTATGTGTTAGATATTATTTGTTTGGTCTAAGGCCAACATAGTTTGTAATTATGTAATTGGTTTATTATCTAGTGGCCGACCTAATTGTTTATGGTTGAGGGTTTGTATATATAGATGTAAGATCTCATTGTAGATCATATGGTAGAGATATATGGTTATGAAAAGGGAATATAATGTGCAAATAATGTAATACCATTCAGGCAAAGGATTTGTGTTGGCATTTTTTATGTTCATGTTGTGATTGTCATTGATGGACACACACTTGCATTAAGATCCTCTTTATATGTATGAGTTAGAGCACAACCAGTATTTGTTCCAACTGGTATGTTGTAGGTATGTTGTATTATAGTCTTTAGACTATTGATGTTTTGTAGAATGTGTTTACCGGTCTAAAGCGACATGTTGACCCCAAGCGGTTAGTGGATACCAAGCGATACAAGGGATTAAAGCAGCATAACACATCTTTACCAGTCTTCATTTTGACAAACCGGCAATCGGTATTTTGTATGAACCGGTAATACTCTGTGATGAGTTACCAACCGACATTTTGTGATGAGTTACCATCCACCGATTGTTTGACAGTGCCGACACTATAACAGTGCTTTTTGTGTCATGGTACCAAGTATGTCCAGGTTCATTGAACCTAGGAAATTGTAATGTAATCCTATTGGACCAACATGAAATCAGATTCCTTTATAAGGACATCATGTCTAGGGTTTTAGGTTGTTGATGAGGTCGGATAAAAGAGTTTATGTTGTTGCTAGGGTTTAAGGTGGTTGAGGAGTTGGAAAGAATATGAATGTGTAGAAGACTGAAGTAATGCAGGAGTGCATTAAGAACTAGCTATCGAGGATCTAACCAAGCAATCTATGCTATTAAATAGATCAAACACTTGTTGATTACTCACATCTTTGACAAGTCTGTAGCCCTTAACCGGGTAGGCCCAAAAGCCTTTTTGTAAATCCTCTAACAAGGTGGTTCACATCTGTGGATCTAAAATCCTCTAGCAAGGTAGTCTTTAATTGGACTTATCTCCTAACAGAGATTGAGATTCCTAATAGGATATGTTCTAGTAAAGAACATTGTAAGACCTTAATCGATCTGGTTCCTATTCTGCAAATAGTGACTTGTGAGTTCCATCTCACCGTGGTTTTTCCCATTTGGGTTTCCATGTCAAATATCTTGTGTTATGGTGTTTGTGCTTCTGTGGGTAAATGCATTATTATCTATTTGGTTTGCATGTTTGTTAACTGGTTTGTCTATTAAACTGTTTTACTGGTTTATTGCTAGTCTTGTAAAGTGTTTTAGTACGAAGATTTTTTGCCTACTAATTCACCCCCCCCCCCCTCTTAGTATTCATCAATTGGTATCAGAGCCTACCTTTCTATAAGTTTAACCACTTGGAAAGAGATATGGGGGAATAAACCTTGAGGGAACTTACTCAATAGCTCACTCAGTCTGAGCAAGCCTATGATGATCTTATGGTCAAATACAAGGCATCTCAAGCAAAAAGGAGAGAACATGCAGAAAAGCTGATGGAGCTATCTGAAATAGTTCTGTAGATGAAGCAGATATGGAAGCCCTAATTGCAGAAGTAAATAAGTTGAATGAATCAAACTCCAACCTGAGAAAGGAGTTGGAAGGACTGACTATCCGGATGTGTCAAGAGTTTGAGAACCGGAGAAAAGCTGAAGACCTAGTGAAAGAAAGAGATTTTGAGATATCCAAGTTGAAACAAGAGATGAGTGCCCTAAATGCTCAACTCCATGCAAGCAAGGTGGAAAAGGAAGACATGCAAGGAGAACTGAACACTGCCATATCTGAGAATGAAAACCTGTTGGAAACAAATGCTGCTATTTCCAAAGAACTCTCTAAGTCAAAGGAAATACTTGCTAAGTTCAGCAAGAGTACTGTCAAGCTAGAGCAAAAGCTTGAATCTACCAAACTGATCAAGAATACCAATGGTCTTGATTATTCCGGTCCTGAGGAAGGAGAGACCTTTGGTACAAATGCTGGAACATCAAAGAAGCAACCAGTATCAAAGGATAAAGGTAAGCAAAAGTTTAAACCTGTTTGTTTCAACTATCTTAAAGAAGGACATACTGCTAATATGTGTAGGAGTAAGGCTTACAACAATTTTCCTTATTTCCTAAATGATAAGCCTAGACCCTATAGATTTGATGTTAACTGTTATGCATGCAACAAGTATGGGCATAGAGCATCTGAGTGTAGGTCTGTTATGAATAACACTGGAAGATATCCTCAAAGGACCCAAACAGTTGGTCCTGAAGCTTTTGTGAACCGGAATCACAACCGGTTTAATACCTTCAATCATCAGCCAAGAAGCGGTGGTTATCAAGTGGCAACCGGATGGAGAGAAAATTGTATGATCTATCATGGTCATGGTCATACTGCTACAACATGCAAAAGGAAGAATGGAAACATGAACAATGGACCTTGGAGAGCACCTGGATTGGTCTGCTATCACTGCAACAAACCGGGTCACATTGCTAGATTCTATAGATCAAGAAAGAGCATATCTAATGATATACCGGTCACTCCAGAAGGAAACATTGATGTTGACACTGTTCAAGCGGACATGAACAAAATCTGGAAGGAGAAACTAGCAATGTTACAAGAGGAACCGGTTTCTGCACCTAGTGTGGAAATCACGGAACCGACAAACTAAGCTTCAGGAAAGCTTAGGGGGAGAAAACAGCAAAATGTTTCGAACCCTCAGTTTTCATTGGTAAAAGACCTTAACTAGTATGTTATACCTGTCACTTGACAGAAGACCGAAAATGGTAAAAAGGCAAAATTAGGGTTTATGCCCTAATGGAGGAGCATTAATGATGGTAGGGGAGGACTATGTTTAAAAGCATTTTTGAAATCATTTCTCACTATCAGTTTTCTAGTGAAGAAAAGTTTTTCAAAGAGAAGAGTGACAAAAAGGCGATTTGAGTAGAGATTTGGAGAAATTGAGAAACCGCGAAGGAGATTCAAATTCAAACTGGAAATGGTCAAGTGGAGAACACAAAGCGGTGATTCAACAACCGATGGAGTGTGAAGTAAAGGAGAATCTGCAAGCCCTAATTTCATGTGTTTCAAAAGGTATTTCTCGAGTTCTTAAGGTTTCTATCATGGCTTCTGCATCTCATAGTAGTTCTAGTGCATCTGTCGAGTCTGCAAATTTTATTCAACGAAAGTCCAAGTATAATGCCCTATCACAAGTTTCGGCTGGTGTGATAGTAGAAGAGTGAATCTCTGACTACATAGACTCTAAAATAGAAGACCTAGGGTCTCTAGCTATCCACTCACAGTTAGATTTGTTTTGTGGCAAGGATAAGAAAATCAAACCAGAGTATAATATCTTGGAGAAGAAGAAACTCCACAATGATATCTACTTCCTAGAAGATTTTACAGAAGATCACATAAGGATTATTTTGAGCAGAGTACATGGTGACAAGATGTACCTGGAGAGGACACATGATATCACACCGCAAGCAATTCATGCAGTCACCAATTTCTGCAATACAGGGGATGTGCCAGCCCTAAGGACGGTTAGCAAAACTGAAATGTCCAAGCTCACCGGTTCAATGAGTGACTCACGTGGCATGACAGTCAATTCAATCAAGGATGATCTGGTGAAGTATGCATGTATGGTGATTGGTTACCGGACGTTCTCAGCCAGTAGAATTAACTCCGTATCTGTTGCATCAGTAAATGTCACTTACCGGATGATAAAGGAGGATGCATCATTTGACCTATGTACCAGTATGCAGAGGTAACTCCTATTGAACCTAAAATCAATTAAACACGATAATGCACTGAGGTTCAAGTTTGGACAGCTATTGGTTGGGTTGTTCTTTTACTTTCAAGGATACTTCCCAGGAGTGGGAGACATTCAGAGGTCTACGGACCAACTGGTTACCAAACAGATAAAGGAAAGTTTGCAAGCTGTGGGAACCGATTATCCTAAAGTTCTGAACAAGTATTTTGATGAGTTCAAATGAAAAATGAGCGAAAGGATGAGTATCTCAAGTGATATCGTCAAGAAATATGAAGATGACATCTATTTCACCATCAAGGTGGATCAATGCATAATGGAGGCTGTTGAGCCTAGATAGGAAGAAGTTGAGCCAATGGGCTATGAGGTGATGTATGACACGCTGGAAGGGTATGCCTCTACCCTTATTGCCTCACCTCTTGATCCTAAGGTAAAGAGGACCAGAACCTATCTGGAAAGGGTTACACTAGTCAAGGAACCCTCTACGAAGAAAGGAAAAGAACCTGCAGTAAAGAAGGCAAAAGGCAGTGCCTGCAGCATCAACACCGGTTACTACTGCAACTCCAAAAGTGACCAAGTGGTCACCAGCCAAAAAGAAACCGGAAGCAGCACTGGCTAAAGTCTTTGAGAGGAAAAGGAAGACAAAAAGCAACTCTTCAGACTTAGAAGAAACTATGTCTGAGGAGCAGCCCAAGAAGGCGAGACAGACAAGAAAGAAGACAAAGAATGAACCGACATCATCTACACCGGTAAATATTGATATCTCCTCCTACAAACCTTTGACACATTGTCAAAAAACTATCAAAAATATTAAGAGAAAAGTATTGAATGATTTAATTGATTATTTTGATGACTTTAATGATGATGAAAAGGAGGCGGTGGAAAAAGAAATAATTCAATATTTATGTGTTAATGACTGGTCCCCTTCAGAAATTAGATCTAAAACACCAGATTCTTTGTATAAGTCCTTAGACAATAAATGACGCATTACCATAGAGCAGGAATAGGAAATGAGAGAAAAAAAATTTGCTGAACATTTTCCTGATGTATCAAATTTGGAATTGTTCGATGTAATGAACAAATACAAAGGTCTTTTCTTCATGAGAAGAAGAAGACTCCTGTTACTAGAAGGAAAAGGTAAGGAAGTGCTCAAGGATACACACACTTGTGCTCTAGATGCTCTGAAGATGCATCGAGTGGCTGAAGCCAACTAGCAAGATGAGAAAGAACTAGTTATATCCAAACTAGGTGAAGTAATTGATGATGAAGGAAATCCGGTTGATGAACTGGTCGACACTATTGATGTCAATGCCCTGAATGAAGAAGATGTTACTCAGGAAATACCATCTAAGGCAATAGGACAAGAGCAACAGGCTGAATAGGAGAAGAAAGCTGAGGATAGACAGGAAGCGGCAAAGGAAGAGGCAGAGCGAAGGAAAAAGGATGAAGAAGAGAAGCAGAAGAAGAAGGAAGAAGAGAAAAAGAAGAAAGATGAAGAGGAAAAGAAGAAGAAAGATGAAGAAGAGAAAAAGAAGAAAGATGAAAAGGAAAAGAAGAAGAAAGATGAAGAGGAGAAAAATAAAAAATATGAAGAGGAGAAAAAGAAGAGGGAAGAGGAGAAGAAGAAGAAAAATGAAGAGGAGAAGCAGAAGAAGGATGAAGAGGAGAAAAAGAACCAAGAAGATGAAAAGAAAAAGAAAGAAGAGGAGGATAAGGAACAAGAGAAAAAGAAGGAAGTAGAGAGGAAGAAGAAGGAAAAAGAAGATAAGGGATAGGAGAAGAAGAAGGAAGCAGAAAAGAAAAAGGCTGAGGAGGACAAGGAAGCATAGAAGAGGAGAGAAGCGGAGAAGAAGAAAGTGGAAGAGGACAAGGCAGGAGAAGCGGCAAAGAGCACCCAGATGGAGACTCTGAAGGCAATCGGGAGTCAAGCCAAACCGGCTGACCACTCCAGTCCTATAGATCTCTAGTCTGCAAGTGAAATGGAGCTAATGCAGAGTATTAAGGTAGCTCAAGAGCGCCTTGAAATCATTCGACGGAAGAAGGAGCAGGATGTAATCCAAGCAGCTGTGGATACGCTTACCGGTTTGATACCTGGTACAAATCTTCCAAACACCGATTCATCATTAGCTAGATTAAAGCTCCTATGCACAGTAGTAGATGATCAGGTGTAGAGCCTTAAAGAGGCAGCAGAGGCTAATGTCAAGAAGGAGCATCAAAAGGCTCTTAATATAGCTCTAGTGAAAAAGTTGAATGAGCTTCAGACTGAAATGAAGAAAGAACAAAAGGATATAAGGGACGCTCTAGATGAGGGGAATATGCTACTCAGCAAAATCTCTCAACCCCATCTGTTCTATGATGATGTGCTAGCTCAGAAGAAAAAAATTGAACAAGACTTGCAGTCCTACTTGAGCACATTCAAGCCGCCTTATGATTCCTTCACAACTTATGGGCAAACTGTTCACCAGTTTCATATCCAGTCACCCAAAATGGAGCATGAGATCAGCACACGGTCTAGAGATTTGCAGGAGCTACAACTGGTTCTAGTCCCATGTCTAAACATTCTTCAGAAGTGTTATATGAACCTATATGCTTTGATAGTTACATAGAAGATGAGCATAGTTGATGCCATGGAAGAACATATCTCCCAAATGCAAACAAAGAAAGAAGTAGCCACCTCCCTAGTTGAATCCTAGTCTCTATCGATAAAACAATTCTTGCAGGACTATAAATCTATTTTTGACAAGTATTATTCCTTGTTGTCATAAAATTTTATTATTTTAATATCAAATGGAAACAGGGTTGTTCAACGATACTTTGTCATTGTTGGCAAAGGGGGAGAAGTACTCTATCTATTTTGGAGAAGTATCTGGATTTAAAATTTTGCTATATGCTTTGATATATGCTTTGATATCTCAAAGTTTATGCTCTATATGCAAAAGTGCTATACATTGTATTGTTAAAGGGATAGTGTATATGCTTAGGGGGAGAAATTTTGCTAATGGCATGTTTTTGTTGTAAAACACTTAGATGTCAAAATTTTATTTTCCTAAGTGTTGCCATCAATGCCAAAGGGGGAGATTGTTGGCATTTTTGATGTTCATGTTGTGATTGTCATTGATGGACACACACTTGCATTAAGATCCTCTTTATATGTATGAGTTAGAGCACAACCGGTATTTGTTCCAACCGGTATGTTGTATTATAGTCTTTAGACTATTGATGTATTGCAGAATGTGTTTACCGGTCTGAAGCGGCATGTTGACCCCAAGTAGTTCATGGATACCAAGCGGTACGAGGGATTAAATCGGCATAACACATCTTTACCAGTCTTCATTTTGACAAACCGGCAACCGGTATTTTGTGTGAACTGGTAATACTTTGTGATGAGTTACCAACTGACATTTTGTGATGAGTTACCATCCACTGATTGTTTGATGGTGCCGACACTATAATGGTGCTTTTTGTGTTGTGGTACCAAGTATGTCCAGGTTCATTGAACCTAGGAAATTGTAATGTAATCCTATTGGACCAACATGAAATCAGATTCCTTTATAAGGACATCATGTCTAGGGTTTTAGGTTGTTGACGAGGTCGAATAAAAGAGTTTATGTTGTTGCTAGGGTTTAAGGTGGTTGAGGAGTTGGAAAGAATATGAATGTGTAGAAGACTGAAGTAATGTAGGAGTGCATTAAGAACTAGCTATAAAGGATCTAACCAAGCAGTTTATGCTATTAGATAGATCAAACACTTGTTGATTACTCACATCTTTGACAAGTCTATAGCCCTTAACCGGGTAGGCCCAAAAGCCTTTTTGTAAATCCTCTAACAAGGTGGTTCACATCTGTGGATCTAAAATCCTCTAGAAAGGTAGTCTTTAATCAGACTTATCTCCTAACAGAGATTGAGATTCCTAACAAGATCTGTTCTGGTAAAGAACATTGTAAGACCTTAACCGGTCTGACCTTAACTGGTCTGGTTCCTATTCTGCAGATAGTGACTTGTGAGTTCCATCTCACCATGGTTTTTCCCATTTGGGTTTCCACGTCAAATATCTTGTGTTATGGTGTTTGTGCTTTTGTGGGTAAATGCATTATTAGCTATTTGGTTTGCATGTTTGTTAATTGGTTTGTCTGTTAAACTATTTTACCGGTTTACTGCTAGTCTTGTAAAGTGTTTTAGTGCGAAGATTTTTTGCATGCTAATTCACCCCCCCTCTTAGTATTCATCAATTTGGTCAATCATTGGAGATTGAATTGGCTTTATGTAATAGGATTTAGTCCTCCAGTATTGAGCTTAACCAGAACTGTACTCAAGCATAGGAGATGTTATCTTTTGTAGTTCAACACTTCTCTGGATTATAGTCTGGATTTCTATGTAGTAAGTGAGGCTCCTTTAGTGATGAGCAGTGCACTCTAGGCTGTTGGCCTTCCTGCAAGTCTAGGCCCCTCAATTGTAATTCACATACTTACTGCAAAAGTATTATCTGACTGTGGGTAGGCTTCCCACCATGGATTTTTCCTTTATCGGGTTTTCCACATATAAATCTTGGTGTCATGTGGATGGTATTTATTCTGTGATTATTGTTTATTCTTAATTGGATTAACTGCTATTCCGGTATTAATGTTTTGGGTTCTGGTATTAAAGTTTTAATTGCTAATAGTTCTGGTAATCTGTGACAACTGATTCACTCCCCCCCCCCCCCCCCTCGCAATTATCTTTTGGTTATTTGAAGTGTCTAATAGTTTTATAGGGACTCTAATTCCTTGTTCAAAATTTCCAAGTTATTTTCCTCTAAAACCTTGTTTTGATATTATATTATAGTCATTCCTATAATAATTCCTTAATGAGAAGGGGAAGGAACATTATAATTGATTTATTTGAATTTTGTAGTATAAGTTTATTTATAAGGAGCAAAGGGACAATTTGATGAAGAAGGAATATCTTATGGGGGAGGATTTGCCTTTCTATCATCATGCATATCCTCTTTGGTAGGTTGGGAAGGAAGATCCTTATCATCTAAGGCCTCATCTTTGCTTAATATTATGTGGGGAGATAGATCATGAATGAAGTACATAACATCATCTTCTCTACAAATATTTTGATGATTAAGATAGGCTCTAGGGGAATAAGGAGGATCTAGATAGATGGAAACACCAATATTTTGATCGTACCCCCCTTGCACTAGGGTATGTGTATGAGAAGAAGATGGTATCATGTTTCTCTTCAATGATTTCTCTCCAGTAGAGAGATAATTTATAGGAGTATTAAATCTTTCTTCATTCACATTAGATACCCTAGGAGAGGTACAAGTATTAGGTTTTTCATTAGATTCTCTAGGACTAGGATCTACAAAAGCTTTTAGGTGATCTACATGTGAAATGCATTTTCCTAAAAATATCACCATAAAATAACATCCACTATAGATGAAAGATTTGAGATCTAATTGATTGAAAGGAAGTAATTTAGAAATTCAAAAAATGAAATAGGCCAAAGTGCTATGATTCAAAAGAAGCAATGTGAAATGAAAGAAGCCATTATCCAACACATGATTATGATAGATATAAGTTCAAAGAAAAGTAATCATATGTGAAATAGCAAATAAAATAGATCAATTAAGTGCCATTATGAATTTTTAAAATCAGATTTGAAAATTAACTTTTAAATTTATGCAACCCATAAATTAAAATAACCAAAATAAATTAGGGTTTTTGTGAATTAAACTTCTCAATTTATGTAATTTGATTGAAATAAGATCTATGAATGAAAATTTTGAAATTGAAATGTTCCCAAATCAGATCTAAAACAATTAATCCAAATTAGACAATTCACAAGCTCAATTTTAGAATTAAAAATTAGGGGTTTTGTGGATTTTGTGTAAGGGGAAAATTTTTCATTTCTAATTAGATTCAATAGGAAATTACGAATCCTATCTAATTAAGAAATTCTAAAACATCAAGAAAAGTATGTATTCATGACAATAGGGCTATAACTGAAATCACTTAAAACTCTCTATTGCATAGATGCAAATCACTTCCATTGTTCTTATCTTCCTTGAGTAATGTTGGCTCTCAGATATTGCATTGCTAACTTGCAAAATGGCACAAAGATTAGAAGTTTGTGAATGTTGAAAATAGAGAATTGATGCTCAATTTATAGATTTTTGGAGAAGATTGATTGAGAGGTGGAACTGAAGTGAGCTAATGAGTTGATTGATAGTTAAACTAAACTGATTGAGAGATAAACTCAATTGATTGAATTGTTAAGTGAATAGATTGATTAGATGACTAGATAGATTGATTAGTTAAAAGAGTTAACTAGGGAGATGACCGATCTAATTGCATGTTAGAAAAAGCTGATTAAGAGTTGAAAAAGATGATTGAGGAGGTAACTAAGCTAACTGATTAGATAATCGAATTGATTAATCAGATATAATTTTAACATGTGCTATAGGATTTTTAATTGAAATTCAATTTGATTTTGCATTTGGATTGAATTTAGGTTTTTGAAATAATGAAATTGAAATGCACATTTATTGAAATTAGACGAAATTAGAATTCAGGGAATTAGAAGAATAAATTAGTTAATTAAATAATTAAAAAAAATATTTAACTATTAGAAATGGATTTTAATTAAATAATAGATTTATTTAATTAAATTATTAATTCACAATTAATTAAATAATTAACATTTAATTTACATAAAAAAAGAAAGGTTAAATGATTAATTGATTTAGAAGATAGAAATAGGATAATTAGTAAGATTGAAAAGAGATGATTAGATTAATTTAGAAGAATACATAATTAGATTAATTAAATAATACTAGCATTATGTTGTCATTGATGTCAACTGGTATAGTAGGTTACCGGTATAGCTTGTCACCGGTAAGAAGAGGATGTCAACCAACATTGTGGTCATTGGAGTCACCGGTACACAAGTTAGTATTAGAGACATAAGTTGGGATGTTGATCGGTGAATAGGCATTGGAGACGGTTGGCATTATGGAAATGCCAACTGGTGAGTGATGTGTTGGCAGTGTATGGTTGCCAACTAGCAAGCATGTGCCCAGTAAGCAAGCAAGGTTGAGCTAAGGGAGAAAGTGTAGGCAACTGGTATACAGTTGGGTGTCATATAGCAGGACTCCCACCAGATGAAGAGGTTATCACAGGATGAAGATATGACCAACAGAGTTTGGGCTGCTACAAGTTAGTAAGGTAGACAAAGGGGATGTCTACCAGGTTATGTGCCAGATTGAAGATATGTCTACTCTATTTTAGTAAAGTCAAGTTTAGTGTATTTTTCCATCCACTTCTACCGGTAAGTGGTAATACTTAGCTTATCTCCCAACATGCATAGAATGCATTATAACCCTTCGGGATAAGACAATAAAAGAAGTTAAAGGTAGGTGGTTGAAGACACATACCAGGTGACCAAGGTGATACATCAGAAGCCTCCAGCATGTGAAATTGGAGATGTGCATTGGATCAGCAAGGGAAAGTATGATGATCTACAGGGACAAGAAGAGGAAGAGTGAGGAGTGATGAGTTTGTTACTTTGACAAACCAATTGAGAGGAGAACCGGTCAAATGAAGAATAAGGTAAGTGTTAGCATTTGTGGACATGGATTCCTTCTAGGTTGCTAATATTATCATGCAACCGGTATGATAGAAGGTGTGCATTAGAGATTTTTGACATTTCAATTTTAACTAGTAAGAGAGAAAAGAGGAAAAGCAAAAAGATCCTATCACATGGACATGTGTATAGTGACTCACTCTGGATACATGTTGTGGATTGGCAAGTGCGGTGACTGGGAAACTGTGATCCAACTGACAACTTAGAGAAAAGCATGGCTAGAAGGTTGACTAGTTAGTGTATAATCGACAGGGTAAGAAGACCGGTAGTATAAAGTATACATCGGTTGTATGTTGTGATCGGTGACTAAGCCTGAACCAACACAGTGGATGTCGATAAATATGACATGTGGATACTAGGTGACAAGAATGCAGAGGTCGGTGAAGAGTGCTTCAGCAAGGTAGTTGTAGAGTTTGTCGACATTAAATGAAGACTCCTAATATCACGAGTCGATTACAGAGGTTTGCGGCTCAAGGCTGGTCGAAGGACAATGATTTGATTTGTTGACATCATGATCAATGTAGGATGTCCAAGTACAGATTGGGTTTGGTGAAGACAACCACGACATCATTCAATATGATTGATAGAGAAGGGTTTGTGTTTGCGAAGTATAGAAAATGTGTATTGGAAGAAAAAAGATATGGCGGTGCAGTCTAATTTGTTGCAGGTTGTCCATCTCAAATATGAGATCTGATCTAATCGGATACACCTCGTGGTTGATGAATAAACCCTAGCATGCCAAGTTTGAATGTCCATCTTGGTGAGAAATCTCAAGTATAAATATGTCGACCAAAGACCTTAGGTGATTGATGCTGCTAGATGTTGTGGTGTTGGATATTGAAGAACATAGTGTGAGTGTGCAACAGAGAGTTATTCAGTTAGAGAATTCAACTAAGATCATTGAAGTGACTCAGTGCTTGAGAGAATCAGTAAGAGGATTTAGCTGGTGAGGTTAAAGTGACCGGTGAGCTGTCATAGAAACAAATGGATCATTCAATTGGTTGTGTCCAATCGATAAGAAGGCAATAGTAAGTGAAGTGGTGAAGAGTGAGTGTCGTAGATAATTTGATAAGGTCTAAGTATAGCAGAGGCAGAGTGACGGAGAGAGATTCAACTAATAAGGGTTGAGGTAACCGGTGAAGTAGTTGCAGAAGTCTATCAATTCACTTAACTAATAGTGTCTGAACCAAAAGGAATGAAGCATAGAAGTAGTGAAGAGATAAAACTGGTAGAGTGAGGATTCTATCAGTAATTCAGAGGGAGAGCGAAGGGAGATCCGACAGAGCTGATGCAAAGAACATAGAGCATCAGACAAAGATATGTGTGAGAGTTACAAAGCTCAATTGTAACAAGGTTATTACTATTATATTGATATATTTCATTGTAATGACTGAGTTGGAGCTCGGTGCAGGGGTTGGTGCTCCTTGGTTTGGTGCTCCTTAGGTTGGTTCCCTAAATTAAAGGTTGGTGCTCCTTGGGTTGGTGCCCTAAACTTTGTATTTAGTTTTATTGTGAGGCTGGATTGGAGTAGTAGACTCCAACAACATTTCTCACTGAGGTTTTTTCCATATTGGGTTTTCCTCATATATCCAGTGTTATGTGATGTGTCATTGTGTCTTCTTGCACATTGAACTCTTCCCTTATCTCATCGGTATGTCCTCCTGGTCTTTGATATGTTAACTGATACTCACATAGTCAAGTTTAAAAGGGTTAAGTTTGGAAACCATTGATTCACCCCCCCTGTCAGTGGCATCTTGTGTTCTACAATTGGTATCAGAGCCTAGGTTCCTGGTTAGATAAGCTTTCTCTAACTTGGGTAGATCCAAGTTTTTGAACACAATGGTATGTTTTGTGTCAACCCCTACTCCAGTATTTGATAGGTCAAACTTTTCCATTTGGATTTGTAGGATGAAAGTCTACTTTTCCTCTTTAGGCTATGATGTTTGGATGTCAGTTGTTAATGGTCCTCCCACTGGTCCTGAAGCTGAAAGAAGATCTACGTGCAATGCTAAAGTCATCAAAGCTATACTCAGTGGGCTTTCCAGTCATGTTTCTTCAAGGGTGGACAGATGCAAATTTGCAAAGAGTTTGTGGGACAGATTGAAGAAGCTCTATGGAAATGAACCTAGCACTGCAAAACTAGTTTGTGAGAGTAAGAAGAGAAATGAGATACATGAACACACAGAAGATGGATCTAGACCAGCCAGCTACTGCAACAATGATGAAGAAGAAACCCGTCTCTTCATGGCTCAAGAGACAGAAGGTGAGATGCACACATAAAAAAGGGATAACATAGATCACTCCTACCGATAAGATGTGTTTGGAAGTGATGAAGAGGATGAAGAATAATTTGAGGCTGAAATTGACCCTGAAGGAGAATTGGTAAGTGCTCTTGAAGAGTTGAAAACTGTTAGAAATGAATTTAAGAATTACAAAAATTTAGTTCATGAAGAACACAGTCAGTTGAAAATATGCCTTGAAGAGTCAAACAAAAACATCAACATATTGACCACTCAACTAGAAGAAGCCAAAAGAATGACTGAGGAATTAAAATCAATCTTTGATGCCAAGAAGAAAAGATGTGAGGAGTTAGAGCTAGAAGTGGAGACTAAAGATAAAGAGTGTCAAAAGTTAAAAGGAGAAATGGAGAATCTCTGGAAGGATCTTGAGAAATGCCAGGATGAGCTCAAGGTGAGGATCTAGTTTGATGGGAGCATTGATGCCTTGGATAGAATGTTGAACAAACAAAAGAACTCCAAGAATACCAGGGGATTAGGATTTGATACTGGTGAGTGCTTCACGAGCAAGGATATCTCCAACAAAGACATTCAGTTTGTCTCCCCAAATGGAAACAAAAAAATTCAGACCTTCATAGTCATAAATTCTCCAAGGAAGAAGGTTGACCTAACTACAACCGGTGAAGACATGAGGATGAAGACCGATGTTACAAGAAGGAACAATGCTGATCCTAGAGGCAAATGTAAACTGATAGAAGATGGCCTCATCAGAAATAAGAACATGAAAAAATAGTCAAGAAGACCTCTTGTCGATGGAAGACAAAGAGATTTTGTTGTTCCCAAGAACAATCCTCGAAGGAGTAGAAATGGAGAAACCAAGATGGTAAGATCACCTCATGCTTGGCAGAACAAATTTGTAAGTTACAAGCCCTCTTTCTCCAGTTACTGTTTTGATTGCAAATATTATGGCCACAAAGAAGATGAATGTAAAAAGAGGTCTAGGAATAGACAAAATTCTTTTCCTAGGAACAATAATTTAGTTTGTCAAAGATCCAATGGATTTGGCCATAGAAGTCACGAATGCAGGAAGAAGAAATTTCAATCATATGACAGTTGGTATAATAGTCATGCTCAATATGGAAATGGTTATAGAGCATATGAGAATCAAAGACTGTCATGGAACAAAAGGAGAAGTGTTCCTACAAGACCAATAAATCCATTGGTTTCAGTAGCGGACTACAACAACATGGTTTAGAGAAGAAGGTCAGACTGGTTTGATAGGTGGACCTGTGATCATCTATCTAGCATGAACATAATATGTTTCTATAGCAATGCTTCTGGTCATGCTGTAAAATTTTGTAGAGAAAGGGCCAATTAGCAGAGGAAAATTAGCACTACTCCAAACACTACAAATGAGAAAAGGGAGATCAAGTAGGTATGGAGGAAGAAGCAAGAGAGTAGAACCATGGACCGCAACTATGCATCCAATGCACAAGTGATATCTCCTAAGGCTTAAAGTAGATGCGGGACTCAGGGGGAGTTACATATTGATCACATCATTCACCCCCATAGTTGAAATGGACAAATGGAAGGACATGCTGCTACCAGTATAAGGGAAAAAATGAAATGGCAGTGTGTGTATATAGTGCCTTGGCTACACATCTACATATGAGAGATAAATTACTGTCGCATATGTTAGTGGATGGATCAAACTGAAAATTGGGACCAGAGGCACTTGACTCAAGAAGACAAAGGTTAGAGGAAGGTTCTCTTGGTGGAGATGTTGGTCCGATATAGTAAACTGGTATGTATAGCATGTTATCAGTATGGATATTAACTGGTATTGTAGATTATGTAAGTCAATGTGTTTCGAGATCATTGCAGTAACTCTAGTGGTGTGGATTGAGGAAATTATGTCTCAGGTGATATTGGAGAAGACCTGAATGACAATGTGTTGGTTCGGTAGTCAACCTTATATGCATGCATCATTTTGATTTAATAGGTTTGGTAGTTGACATGATGTTGATGTAATTTGTCACTATGGTCATGTAAGATCATGTCAAAGGTTGTGATGGATGTCTTGGAAGTGGAAGATCATCTGTGGTTCATGTATGCTCACCTTTACTAGTACAAGGTGCAGATAGAAGGCCAACTTTAGAATCTAACAGGCAAGGAAGACTTGAGATCTATGGTTTAGGGGGAGCTCACAGTTTTACATCCCTTGATTTTTTAACCATATGTTAGCCAAAGAGGAAGAGTTACCTGCACAGGGGGAGAATATTCATGTGATATCAGATTGGTATCAGTGTCAACATCAACAATTGGTATCAACAAAATGGGGCTAGAATAACTTTATGCATATCAAAAGGGGGAGAAGATGCAGTCTGACCAGTAGGTAAGTAAAATTCACTGCGACACTTTTTCTACAAGTGGTATCAGATTGGTATATACAATTGGTGTCAGTTCATGTCTAGGCCCTCTATCTCTAGTATTGCTTGATGAGAGAATGTAGAGAATAAAGGTCAAAGGGGGAGAAGAAATTGGTATAATGTTCTGTTAGTACCCTTTGCCATTGTTGTCAAAGGGGGAGAGAAATTTTGTATTATATCGGATACTACATGTGTTAACATCAATGCCAAAGGGGGAGATTGTTGGCATTGTGTTGTCATAGATGTCAATCGGTATAGCTTGTCACTAGTAAGAAGAGGATGTCAACTGACATTGTGGTCATTGGAGTCACCGGTACACAATTTAGTGTTCGATACATAAGTTGGGATGTTGACTAGTGAATAGGAATTGGAGACAGTTGGCATTATTGCAATGCCAACTAGTGAGTGATGTGTTGGTAGTGCATGGTTACCAATCAACAAGCATGTGACCGGTAAGCTTGCAAGGTTGAGTGAATGGAGAAAGTGTAGGCAACTTGTATGAAGTTGGGTTTCATATAGAAGGACTCCCACCAGATGAAGAGGTTATCATAGGATGAAGATATGACCGAAAGAGTTTGGGCTGCCACAAGTTAGTAAGGTAGACAAAGGGGATGTCTACCGGGTTATGTGCCTAATTAAAAATATGTCTACTCTATTTCTGTAAAGTGAGGTTTAGTGTATTGGTCCATCCACTTCTACTGGTAAGTGGTAATACTTATCTTATCTCCTAACATGCATAGAATGCATTATATGTTGGCATTTTGATGATTATGTTGTGATTGTCATTGATGGACACACACTTGCTATGAGATCACTTTGAGAATGTATGAATTATGCTCAACCGGTAATTGTTCCAAACCAGTATCATGTTGTAGTCTTTAGACTACTATTGTTATGTAGAAAGTGTTTACCGATCTCAAGCGGTATAAAGACCCAAGTGGCATAGAGAGATCAAGCAGTTTAAGAATCTCAAGCAGAGTAGAGCAAAGGAGCCAGAAGTGACAGTTATCTTTTTCCTAGTCTTCAATTTTTGTAAATCGGTAATTTGTTAAACCGGTATTACTCTGAGTTACCAACCGGTAACCAGAAAGTTGGACAAAGCAGTTATACTCTGTGATGAGTTACCAACCGGTATATTTGTGTGATGAGTTACCATCCACTGACACTTTGACGGTGATTTTGTGTTGTGTTACCAAATGTTTCTAGATACAATGAACCTAGGAACTTGCAATGTAATCCTATTGGACCAACATGAAATCAAATTCCTTTTAAGGACATCATGTCTAGGGTTTTAATGTGTGTGTAGCTAATAGGGTTTGTGGTGGTTGATGAGCTCTAAAATGTGTGATCTTAACTGAGAAGATCAAGTCTGTGAGTTGTAACAAAGTAAGGAGTTACTGAAGACTGTAGTAATGCTGAAATGCATTAGCTATGAGCTATAATGGATCTAATCAAGCAGACTATGCCATTTGTTAGATTATTCACTTGATTACTCACATCTTTGACAAGTTAGAAACCCTTAACCGGGTAGGCCCAGAAAAGCCTTTGTAAATCCTCTAACAAGGTGGTTCACATCTGTGGATCTGAAATCCTCTCACAAGGTAGTCTTTAATCGAATTTATCTCCTAACAGAGATTGAGATTCCTAACAGGATCTATTCTGGTAAAGATCATTGTATGACCTTAACTGGTCTAGTTACTATTATGCAAATAGTTACTCGTGAGTTTCATCTCACTGTGGTTTTTCCCATTTGGGTTTCCACGTCAAAATCTCTTGTGTTATGGTGATTGTGCTTTTGTGGGTGAATGTTATTTGCTATTTGGTTTGCATGTGTGTTAACCAGTTTGTTTGCTAAATTGTTTTACCGATTTACTGCTAGACTATTAAAGTGTTTAAGTACAGTAATTTTTGGTATACTAATTCACTCCCCCTCTTAGTATTCATCAATTGGTATCAGAGCCAACCTTTCTATAAGTCTAACCACTTGGAAAGAGATATGGGGGAATACATTATGAGGGAACTTACTCATCATCTCACTCAGTCTAAGCAAGCCTATGATGAACTTATGGTCAAATATAAGGCCTCTCAGGAAAAAAGAAGAGAGCATTCTGAAAAACTGATGGAGCTAACTGAAAATAGTTCTTCTGATGAAGTGGACATGGAAGCCCTAATTCAAGAAGTTGAAAAACTAAATGAGTCAAATGCCAATCTAAGAAGGGAACTTGAAGGCCTAACTATCAGAATGTGTGAAGAGCTTGAGAACCGGAGGAAAGCTTAAGCTCTGGTAAAAGGGAAAGATCATGAGATCTCCAAGCTAAAGCAAGAGATCAGTGCACTTACCGCTAGTCTTCATGGAAGCAAAATGGAAAAAGAAGAAGTGCAAGGTGAACTGAATATGGCCATCTCTGAGAATGCAACCTTGAAGGAATTCAATGCTGCCATTTCCAAAGAACTCACTGAGTCAAAATAAATACTTGCCAAATTCAATAAGAGCTCTGTCAAGCTAGAGCAGAAGCTTGAATCAGCTAAACCAGTAAAGAATACCAATGGACTTGGTTTCTCTGAATATGAGCCAAATTCAATAAGAGCTCTGTCAAGCTAGAGCAGAAGCTTGAATCAGCTAAACCAGTAAAGAATACCAATGGACTTGGTTTCTCTGAATATGAGGAAGGAGAGACCTCTGGAACAAAAAGTGGAGCATCAAAGAAACAACTAGCATCAAAGGATAAAGGTAAGCAAAAGTTCAAACCTATTTGCTTTAACTGTCTCAAGGAAGGACACACTGCTAATGTATGTAGAAGTAAGGCTTACAACAATTTTACTTATTTTCTAAATGATAAGCCTAGATCCAATAGATTCAATGGTAATTGTTATGCATGCAACAAGTTTGGGTATAGAGAATTTGAATGCAGGTCTGTCATGCACAATACCGGAAGGTATCCTCAAAGGAATCAAGGAGTTTTTCCTAAACCCTCTAGGAACCGAAACCCAAACCGGTTTAATACCTATAGTCATTAGTCAGGGAGCAGTGGCTATCAAGCGACAACCAGATGGAGAGAAATCTATATGAGTTGTCATGATCATGGTCACACTACTGCAACATGCAGAAGGAAGAATGGAAACATGAATAATGGACCTTGGAGAGCACCTGGAATGGTTTGCTATCACTGCAACAAACCGGGTCATACAACAAGATTCTGCAGAGCAAGAAAGAGTATATCTGATGATATACCAGTCACTCCAAGAGGAAAAATTGATGTTGAAATTGTTCAATAAGATATGAAGAAAACCTGGAAGAAGAAGCCAGAAGAAGTGATTCAAGAAGAACCGGTTTCTGCACCAAGTGTGGAAGTTGCTGAACTAGCAAACTAAGCATCAGAAAAGCTTAGGGGGAGCAAACGGTGAAATATCTCAAACCCCCATTTGACACTGGTAAAAGACCTTAACCGGTATGAGATACTTGTCAGATTGGCAGAAGACCAGAAACGGTATAAGGCAAAATTAGGGTTTAGGCCCTAATAGTGGAGCATTTATTATGGTAGGTGGAGAATCTGTTTAAAAGGAATTTTCAAATCATTTCTCACTATCATTTTATCAAGCAAAGAAGTTTTCAAGTGCAGAGCGAAGAAAAGTGATTTACAATGCGATTCAAGGAATTTATCAAAAACCTGAAGAAGAATCTGAAGCAAACATCTGTTGGAGAAGTGTAGAATACAAAGCGATATTTCAGTAGCTGAAGGAGTGTGGAGAGAAGTTCAAATTGTGAAGCCCTAAATTTTGATCTACGAAGTTATTTTTCAAAATTCACTGTTTATCATGGCTTTAGCATCACATGCTAGCTCTAGTGCACTCGTTGATTCTGTAGACTTCATTTAATGGAAGGAAAAATACAATGCCCTATCTCAAATACCTAGTGGTGTCATAGTGGAAGAAGGCATTTCAGATTTCACTGACTGCAAGATTGAAGACCTAGGATCTTTGATGATCCATTCCCAGTTGATTATGTTCTATAGAAAGGATAAGAAGATCAAACTAGAATTCAACATTCTGGAAAAGAAGAAACTTCACAACGTAGCCTCTTTTCTTGAAGAATTTTTGGATGATCACATTCAAATTATTCTAAGAAGAGTACATGGTGATAAGATGTACTTAGAGTGGACGCATGATATCACACCATAAACGATTCATGCCATCACCAGTTTCTGCAATGTCGGTGAAGTGCCAGCCCTAAGAAAGATTAGCAAGATAGAAATGATTAAGCTCACCGATTCTATGAGCGATTCATGAGGAATAACTGTTAATTCAATCAAGGACAATCTTGTCAAATATGCATGTATGGTGATAGGATATTGGATGTTCCATGCCAACAGAATCAACTCTATCTCTACTGCAGTGGTAAATGCCACCTATAGGATGATAAAGGAAGATGCATCATTTGATCTATGCACCGGTATGCAAAGACAACTCCTGTTGAACCTCAAGTCAATCAAACAGGACAATGCCCTAAAATTTAAGTTTGGACAGCTATTGGTTGGGTTGTTCTTCTACTTTCAAGGCTACTTTCCAGGAGTAAGTGATATTCAGTGGTCTGCTAACCAACTGGTGACAAACCAAATCAAGGAAAGCCTACAAGCAGTTGGAACTGATTATCCGGAAGTACTGAACAAATATTTTGATGAGTTTAGATGCAAAATGAACCAAAGAGTAAGAATATTCGGTGATATAGTCAAAAAGTATGAGGAAGACATCTGCTTCACCATCAAAGTTGATGAGTGCATAATGGAGGCGGTTGAGCCTAGCAAGAAGAAGTGGAACCAATGGGATATGAGGTAATGAATGACATGTTAGATGGGTATGCCTCTACTCTAATCACCTCACCCCTTGATCCAAAGGAAAAGAGAACCGGAACCTATTTGGAAAGGGTTACACCGGTTCAAGAATGCTCAGTAAAGAAGGGAAAGGTAGTGCCTTCAGCATCAACACCGGTTACCATAGCAAGTCCCAAAGTGACCAAGCAGTCACCAGCAAAGAAGAAACCAGAAGCAGCACCCGCCAAAATCTTTGAGAGGAAGCGGAAGACAAAAAGCAATACACCAGACTCAAAGGACACTGTCTCTGAAGAACTGCCTAAGAAGAATAGGCAAGGGAGGAAAGAGACAAAGAGTGAACCGACATCATCTGCACCGGTAAATATTGATATTTCCTCTTACAAACCTTTGACACATTGTCAAAGAACAATTAAGAATATTAGAAGAAAAGTACTTAGTGATTTAAAAGAGTGGTTTGATGATTTTAATGATGATGAAAAGAAAGAAGTTGAACAGGAAGTTATCAATTATTTATGTATTAATGACTGGTGGCCATCAGAAATTAAATCTGAGGTGCCTGATTCTTTGTATAATTCTTTAGACAACAAGTGGTGCATGCCATATAAAAGGAACAAGAAATAAGAGAGGAAGTATTCGCACAATACTTTCCTGATGTACCTAAAATAGAATTGTATGAAGTGGTGGAGAAATATAAGGGCCTCTTCTTCATGAGAAGAAGAAGACTCCTGTTAATGGAAGGAAAAGTTTTGGAAGTGGTCAAAGATACCCACTCCTTTGCTTAATCAGCTTTAAAACTGCATGAAGTGGCTGAAGCCAACAGGAAAGCAGAGCAAGAACCAGAAATAACTCAACCAGATGAAGTATACAACAGTGAAGGAGAACCGGTCACCACTCAAATGGAACTAATTGATGTTGATGCCTTAAACGGTGACAATGTTACTCTGGATGCACCAGTAGAAATAGAAGGTCAAAAGAAACAGAGAGAAGACAAGAGAAAATAGGCAGAGGAAGAAAAGGAGAAACATGAGAAAGAAAAGACAAAATAGGTAGTGTAGCATAGAAATTAGGAATCATCACAAGATAAGTAGATCAATCAAAACACAAGACATGATAACTCAATCATGAGAGCACTCATTGCAAATTAACCTAATCCTAAGCACACTCAATAGAGATATGAAAACAAAGCATTCAAAATGAAAGATTATGCAAACCAAATGCAGAATTGAATGCTCCTTCCATGCGGCTCCATTGTTGTTCTTTCCTCTTCAATGGATTTGTGGATCTCACCTACAAGTGCACACACAATTGAAAGCAAGATTGATGAAAAGCTCAAGAGTACTAGAAGCATAAGTTCGATAGTTTGATTAAGGATTCGGATTCGGGATTCCAGATTAGCTTTGATTGAAAATCATTCAATTTATAGAAGAATTGGATAAATGACAAGATTAGCATGATGCAATTCAAATGGAAATTGCAAATCAATATGACAAATTATGACAAATTATGCACTTTCCATGCACAATTTGATTGATTGATAATTTATGACAAATTATGACACATTCTATGTCAAAATTGATTGATTGTCAATTATGACAATTTATGACAAATTGAAATGTCATTCTCATGGAATTAGGAGATGAAATAGGAGGGAAAAGAAATTAGAAATTAAGAAAATTAGAAAATTGAAATTGATGACAATTAGGAATTAGAAATTGGTGGAAAAATAGGAAATTAGGAACTAGAAGAAATTAGGTAAATTAATTAACAATTTGTCATTTATTAATTAATTTACAAGAGGAAGAATAATTAGCCAATTAAATAAAGATTTAATTGTAACTTAGGATTAATAAATAATTTAGTAACCCTAGAAGAAGAAATGACAAATTAGGTTAAATGAATAAATCATAAAACCCTAGAAGACGAATTATAAATGCGAAAATGACAATTAGGTCTTGATTGAAGATAATTAATGTCATGATTTTGAATTGATAAATGACCAATGCGATAAACAATTTGATTGAGAAATGTGCCAATTGACGAGGAACAATGACAAATTGATCCAAATTGACATAATTGAGACAGACAACGATCGATGACAAATCAGTCACAAAATGACAAAATTGATAAGAGGACAACGATCGATGACAGAATTTATTGCAAAACGACAGGATTGAAAATGACCATGATCGATGATAAATCGATCGCAAGATTGACAGGAGGACAAAACCCTAATTAAGATTGACGATATCCAAAATGATGACAAATAAGCATGCACATTGATGCAATAGGATAAGATCGATTAAAATCATGACTAGATAGTGTTGTCGACAAGACCAAATTTGAGGATGAGATGACTGAAGAATGTAGAAGAATGACTCGATGCTCGCAAATGATAAAGATCAAGTGCGAATCATAGGAGAAATGTTAATGCAACGCAAAAACCTAAAATGAGGCAATGCGCAAATGTTAGAGTATGACCTCGCAAGCGTTTGACCATTTTTAGGTGTCTACATTTTGCCCCTCTTTGAGACAATGCGATTTTAAGCGTTGTTTCAAAGAATAATAATGAAAATGCCCCAGACAATAATAATGACATATGCATGCCCCCTCGAGGAATTGGCCGGAAACATGCGGAAAAGAGGCCAATTGATCGATAAGAATGACAGAAGATAATAGGTTTGAACGGACTGCCAAGACTGATGGAAGAAATGTTAGTAAGAAGAAATTAGACAAAGGACAGTTAGAGATGAAGAAAAACTTGCTTTCACAAATGCACAGAAGTAGGTGAGAACCTTTATTTAATATGGCAAAATGGATGCAGCGCAACATGGCAATGAAGGCCATAGCTGAAATGCAACCCTTTTTGCAAAAGACAGACACATCACAGACAAACAACAATCATAATCAAAAAAAGAAAAGGGATCATGAACCATCCCGGTCACTCTAAATCACTCAGTGACATCATCGAGCAACATAGGAACATGATCGAAACCAAAGATAAATCAATAAAAAAAATAAGACTCACAAATTCAAGCAAATCAGACAAACATCTTGATCTTCATTGTCAAAAGTTGAAAGTACTGATAGGACGATCATGCTGTCTGGTTTCAGGACATGTGGTACCCCGTCTAAGACAAGACATAGTCTGGTTTCGAGTATACCACACCCTGTATAAGACCCATGATAGTGTGCTAAGGACAAATGATTTTGATGTTGATATTTGATTGATAAGACAATTTTGATCAGTTTGAATGTTTGGTTTTGATTGAAAAAGTTCATCTGGTTAAAGCATGATGTCATTAAAGCACAGCGTTGGATTGATTGTCATTGGATGTATGCTCAGCGATTTGTCTTATGCACAAAAGGAATAATATTATTGCAAAATGTTTGTTTTTTGGATTTGGAGTTTTACAATTTTTTTGTTGT
This sequence comes from Cryptomeria japonica, assembly GCF_030272615.1. Classification (NCBI taxonomy): domain Eukaryota; kingdom Viridiplantae; phylum Streptophyta; class Pinopsida; order Cupressales; family Cupressaceae; genus Cryptomeria; species Cryptomeria japonica. The sequence goes on from NC_081411.1 coordinate 541,956,636, forward strand.
TCATTTTTTTTTCAGGACTTTATGTGATTTTTTTTGGATTATTTCAGGACATTATTTGAATTTTTATGACTTATTTCAGGACATTTTTCAATTTTTTTTGGATTATTTCAGGACATTATTTGATTTTTAAGACTTTTTTCAGGACATTGTTCAATTTTTAAGACTTTTTTCAGGACATTTTTCAATTTTTAAGACTTTTTTTAGGACATTTTTCAATTTTTAAGACTTTTTTCAAGACATTTTTCAATTTAAAAGACTTTTTTCAGGACATTTTTCAATTTAAAAGTTCTAGTGATTGATCATGACAAGGGGAAGGCATCCAATGTGCATTTGAAAGACACATAGACCAGGACCAAAACATATGTACAAGAAACTGGAGTAGGCAAGACAGTGATGTTGACCAATAATAGGCCTGGAATAGAACATTGGGTCGAGACCAAGATAGGCATGATAAACCGGCCGAGAGAAAGCATATCTAGAAGTCATGATAGATGATGAAGCAATAATCTCATTACTCATGGCACTTGATTGCTAGGTTTTCACCATGGTACTTGCCCAAAGCGCCAGTTTGCCAGGTTTTCACTAGAGGGCGAATCATTTTTTTTTTTTTTTGCTCTTTACTTTTTTTTTTTTTTTGGGTATTTTTTTGCTTTTGTTCATTTTTTTGTATTTTTTCAGGATCATATTTGAAGAACTATCTGACAGAAAACTATGCCCAGTACTTGCGAAGATGCATGCTATTAATAGGATCAGACAGAGGTTCACCTTCTGGAGTCGCAAGCTAATATGCCCCCGAGCCATAGGCTGCAGTTACTATGAAAGGCCCAACCCAATTAGGTTCAAACTTGCCCTTGATGATGTCAGTAGACGGTGCATTCTTGGGATTTGCCTTTAAAACCAGGTCTCCCACTTCGAAGTGTCACCCTTTGACTTTCTTATTATAAGAGCGACGGAGACGGTTTTGATATGCTTGCAAATGTGTCAAAGCTGTTTGACGCTTTTCATCTAACATTTCAAGCTGATGCAACTGAGAGACTCTGTGTGTCTCATCATCAATCAGGTGTTGCAAGGAGACGCGCAAGGAAGGAATCTCGACTTCCAAAGGTAAAATGGCTTCCGCACCATACACCAAGGAATAAGGTGTTGTGCCAGTAGGTGTGCAGATAGAAGTGCGATAGGCCCATAGTGCTGGATTTAACTGTACATGCCAATCTCGACCAGCATCATTGACAACTTTCTTCAGGATCTTGATAATGGTTTTATTTGACGCTTTAGCTTGACCATTACCCTGTGGATAGTATGGGCTAGAAAAACGGTGTTGATATTGAAATTTTTCACAAAGCTCTTTAACATCTTTATTCTTGAAGGGTCGACCATTATCTGTGACTATGGCAAGGGGAACCCCATATCTGCATATGATATAATTTAGCAAGAATTTTGAAATTTGGACACCAGTGATATAGGTCATGGGGATGGCTTCAATCCATTTTGTAAAATATTCTGTAGCTGTAATAATGAACTTGTGTCCATTTGCAGATGTTGGCTGAATCTTGCCGATAAGATCCAATCCCCACTGAGAAAAGGGCCATGGAGATATAACAGAATGAAGCTCTTGAGCTGGTGCATGAATATAATTTCCATGGATCTGGCACTTGTAGCACTTTTTAACAAAATCATGAACATCCTTTTCCAAAGTGGGCCAATAATACCCAGCACGAATCAACTTTTTGGCTAAGCTAAGACCATTGAAATGGCCCCCACATATACCATCGTGAACCTCATGTAAAGTCGTTTGTGCTTCGTCAGAATCCAAACACCTGAGGAGGGTATGGTCAAAAGAATGGCGGTAAAGGGTGTCGGTGATGATGACATACTTGGCTGTCTGTCGGATAAAGGCTCGGCGTTGGTTAGCGGAAAGGTTAGGTGGTAAGGTTTGGGATTTCAAATACTGATATATGTCATTGTACTAGGGGGAATTGGGACCAACAAGAACGCACATCACATCAGCTATCGGAATGTCAAAAGAGGGAACCAGCAATTGTTCGACCAAGAATTCACACTTGTCCATATTATGAGGCATATTCAACATGGAAGCGATTGTAGCCATCACATCTGCCGACTTGTTTTGCATTCTTGGCACTTGACTAAAATGGATAGCTGTGAATTTTGTCTTGAAGAAATCTACCATGTGCTTATAAGGAATAAGTTTCTCATCTTTTGTTTCATAGTCATCATTCACTTGTCGGATGACTAATTGAGAATCTCCATAGACATGCAAATGCGAGATGTTCCAATGGACGGCTACTCGGAGTCCTGTGACCAGTGCTTCATACTCTGCAATGTTATTGGTACATTGGAAAGTTATTCTGTAGGACTTTGGAATAGCATCACCTTGAGGGGTGACAAATAAAATGCCTGCTCTGGATCCGAACTTGGTGTGGGACCCATCAAAATATAACTTCCATTCATTAGAAGATGTGAAAGCAAAGACTGATTCATCTGGAAAATCGATCAACATGGGATGATCGTCAGAAATAGGAGCGTCTACAAGTTGATCTGCGATGACTTGTCCTTTGATCGCCTTTCGCTCCGTATACACAATATCAAATTCACTGAGGATCATGACCCACTTTGCTAGGTGACCTATCAGCGCTGCTCGGCTAAGCAAGTATTTTAAGGGATCAATTTTTGCAACCAACAGTGTTTGGTGGCTTAGCATATAATGTCAGAGCTTTTGTGTTGCAAATACCACTGCTAAGCATGCTCTTTCAATAGTTGAATAATTTAACTCATAGCCTACCAATGTCCGGTTGATATAGTAAGTAGCTCTTTCTTTGCCGCTCTCATCTTGTTGAGCCAAGAGAACTCCTAATGTTGTTTCAGTTGCAGAGATATACAGTAAAAATGGCTTGCCATCGATAGGAGGCATTAGAATAGGCGGTGACAGCAAATAGTCTTTGAGAGCTTGAAAGGCTGATTGGCATTGCTCAGTCCATTTAAAAGCAACACCTTTGTGCAATAGATGCTGGAATGGATGACATTTGTCGGCCAACTAAGCTATGAAGCGGTGAATTGATTGGAGTTTTCCTTGCAGACTTCTTAATTGCCGGAGGTTTGAAGGTGGAGGCATATCCATTATTGCTTTGACCTTGGCGGGGTCGACCTCAATGCCTCAGTGAGAAACAATATATCCGAGTAATTTGCCAGCTGTAACACCAAAGACACACTTCTTTGGATTGAGTCTGAGTTTGTAGGTCTCCATTCTATCAAAGATTGGGCCCAGGATGGCTAGATGACTATTTCTAGTAACAGATTTGCATAACAAGTCATCAACATAATCCTCCATCAAAGTATGCATGAAATCATGAAAAATTGTCGTCATTGCTCTTTGATATGTTGCACCTGCATTTTTGAGACCGAAGGGCATCACATTCCAGCAATAGGTGCCCCAAGTACATGTGAATGCGGTCTTATGTTGATCTTTAGGTGCAATGCGGATTTGGTTGTAGCCGGAGAAACCATCCATTAGTGAAAGCATCTCATATCCAGCCGTCATATCCACTATGATGTCTATGTTGGGAAATGGAAAATCATCCTTAGGGCATGCTTTATTCAGGTCCCTGAAATCTGTGCAGATTCTGATGCCCCCAGTTACTTTGCTAACTGGTACTAAATTTGAAATCCAATCTGCATAATCAATGGGTCTGATGAAGCCCACATCTAGCAATTTTTTTAGCTCCACTTTAACCAAAAGAGCCACCTGAGGATGCATCTTTCTAAGTTTTTGTTTGACAGGCTTGACACCTGCTTTCAATGGCAAATGATGAAGAACTAACTCAGGATCGAGGCCAGACATATCTGCATAGGACCACGCAAAACTGATCTTCTTCTCCAGAAAGAAATTGACAAAATCTATTTTTTCTTGTTTTGATAGAGAAGCAGCAAAATGAATGACCTTAGGGTTGTCAGGTGTTCCCAGATTGATTTCCTCGGTCATCTCCACAAGCAGTGTTGATTTATCCTGAATTGATAGGGGTATGTCCACTCTTCCACCTTTGGGCGCCTTAGAAAGGTTTTCACCCGCAGGTACGTCTTTTATTTTTACTTTTGTATGATCAGAGAGTGCCTTACGGTTTTCACCCAAAGATCTATTCTTTTGATTTTTTTCTTTTTCTTTTTCTTTTTCATGACTGGAAGAGGGAGTTGACTCCCAGAAATATGCTGTTGAATCCAGGTCAATAGCAAATCCTGCCTTATGATCGCCCTGTGGTATGCCTTCCCGTAGTCCCAGGAATTCCGCAATTGCTTCGTCATTTTGAAAACAGTCCAATGTGAGCAGTTCTTGTTGGTCATATTGGATAAGTTGTGGATATATGAGGGGCATGTCATCATCAGTTGTAAGGATAGAGAGGGCTGATATGGTAAAAATGTGAACATCTGTGGTGTCACTGTCCGAACTACTTGTATCGGATTTGGAGCTTGGATCCCAAAATGACTCTATCCAAGCATGAGGACATGTTTTAGGAAGAGGAGTTATTTCATGTTTATCCTCCATAGGCAAGTTATCAGGGTCAATGAAGATATTGTCAAGGGCATAGGAGCTGGACAAAAAAGAACTCCACTCCCATTCATTAGAATCAGTCTCGGGTCGGGTATCCTCAGGTGTTATTTCATCGTCTGAATCATGCCCTTTTCGACACGTGGACCTTTTGGTAGATGTGGATCCAATTCGTAATGGTACAAAACCTAACCCTAAAGTTGGGGGTCACCTCGTGGGTATGACAGGTTCTAATCTTCCATTGTTGTTCAGGCCTAAGCCACTGCAGCCATCATATCCTTTCTTCTGCAGCATAGTAAATCCTTTGCCATATAATTCCACTGGCAACTTGACAGGTGGGGTTTCAGTTGGATCCTTATAGAGCCAATCTATGACATCATCATCTATAGTTTCTTTGTCAAGTTCTCCCCATCTTGCAAATGTAGTAGGAGGCTGATATTGAATAATGACCTTGGGTTCCTTTTGCAATAAATGCGGTTTGCCATATGATTTCGGAGATATTGGAAAATTCCCGATGAGGAATGTTTGGTCCATTGAATATTCTCCACACCCTTGATCCTGTATCTTCAGTTTTCCTTTGACAGCATCTAACAATGCATTGGGATCCACATAACTGTCTGATTTGGCCTCTCTATTGACTAGGACTTGCTGCTGAGGAGTATCCTTTAGGGTAGCACAGAACTGGAATGGATTAGGATCTCCTGGAATTGTTATCTCAGTTCCATTGTAAGGATATTTTAGACATTGATGATAAGTGGATGGAACCGCTTTCATTGCATGGATCCATGGACGGCCAAGGATCATATTATAAGGGAGGTCAAGGTCTAGGACTTGTAGGAAAGTGTTTTCCATCACTGGACCAACTCTGATAGGCAAGGTAATTATCCCTTTGGATGGGCGCTCAGCGTCATCATAGGCTTTGATTGTTATTCTTTTAGAAGCATCAATGTCATTTTCTGTATATCCAAGGCCAATGACCACTCTCAAGGTGCAGATATTAAGACCTGCTCCACCATCTATGAAGACTCGCCGGATTTTTCAATTATGGACAAATACTTCTAGGTGCAAAGGGTCATTATGGGGAAGCTTATCAGGTGAGATATCACTATCAGAAAATGCGACACTTTGGGAAATGGCTAAATGTCCAATCCACGCATGAAATTGGTCAACATCAATATCTGTTGGGATAGTGGACTCAGTCAAAGCTTTATCTAGGACTGCACGATGCATGGGAGACATTTTCAACAACTCTGGAATGGATATTTGTGCAGGTGTTTTTCCTAGATGATCCAAAAGATTATACTGACTTGCAGGAATTGGTTTGGGAGGAGCGGCAGGAGCTCCTTTCAAGATGATTTTGGATCGACGAGTGGTGACCGCACAAGAAGGATCTTGTCCTTTTATTCGTAAGGTGGAAACATACTCATTTGACGCATTAAAACAATTAATAACATTGTAATAACCGGTATTTGCATAATTGGCCGTTTGAGCAGAGTTGGAAGAAGACGCTTTACCCTTGTCATGATCAAGCAAAGGAGTTTTGAAAATAGTATGATCAGTGTTAGAGGTCAGGTGGGGTGGATCTATCTCAATTACTCCTTGCTCCAATAAATCTTGAATCATATGTTTTAGTTGAAAACATGAAGCAGTTTTATGTCCTTTGGACCAATGATACTCACAGTACGCATTATCATTCCACCAATGCGGCTTTACCGCTGGTTCTGCTTTAATATCTGGTAGCTTGATAAATTTCACTTGTATTAATTGCTTCATTACTGATTCAATAGGCTCTCCCAATGGCGTAAACTGTCGAGGAGGTCCATCCCGTGATCGGAAGGGTTTGCGTTGTTGATTTTGTTGTTGGCCTTGTTGTTGATTATATTGTTGCGTATGCTGTTGTTGAGCATTTTGCTGATATTGCGGTTGTTGAGCATGCTGTTGATATTGCGGCTGTTGAGTAAAATTACTCCTTGGTGCTTGATTTTGTTCCATAGTTGACATGTTAGGAACACTCAATTTCTTAATTGTGAATGGGGGTTGATTTGCATTCACCGCTCTCGCATCAACAACACCATCATTAGTGACATTCTTGTTCTTATACCAAAATCTATTTCTGTCCCCTGAATAATTTGTGTTGTCATTGTCCTTATTGAGCTTGATAATTCCTTTGGCTACAAGAGCTATTTCAATACTCATTCCTTTCTTAATGAGTTTTTCTATAGTACTAGGACTTTTCAATTTTATCTCATACATCATTTCTGGGACCAGATTCTGGATAAACAAATTCACTTGCTGTTCTTCAGGTATATCGAGAGAAGAACGACTATACAAGCTTCGCCATCGTTGCAAAAAGGTCACTAATGGTTCACCTTGCTTTTGTTTGGTATTGCATAAATCCGACATAGTCACATCGCTGTCGATGTTGAACACGAAATGAGATATAAACTTTTGCGCCAGTTCTGACCAAGTCTTTATATTTCCTGACAGATGTGAATACCAATCCATAGCTTGTCCAGTGAGACTTCATGCAAATAATTGCATTAAATATGTCTCCTCATAGCTTACTTCCATGCATGCCGCGTAAAATGCTCGAATATGATCTTTTGGATTGCCATTCCCTCTATATTTCTCAAAGTTGGGTGCCTCAAAATGCTTAGGGAATGGAGGCATGTATACACTCTTGTCAAATGGATTAGGACATAAATCTTGATCTGTATACAACTTCTTTGTTCCTTTAGTTTCTAATGCATCAACTTTTTGTTATAACTTCTCAAGTTGTTGCGCAATTGTATCAGATTGTAGAGGTCCATCATTAATCCCAGTTGGTATTCTTTGTTGATATATCGCATTTCTGATCGGTTGTTGATACTCTGCAATGGTCGTTTTTGGCGTCTCCTGCATATAAAGTTTTTGGTTCATCTCTTGTTGTTGCGGTTGTGCTATACCTTGATATCGACCTTGTTGTTGTGCTTCTTGGAGCCTAGGTTGATATTGCAATTGAGTAGGCTGTTGATATTGCATAGGCGCCAATTGCGGTTGTGAAGTAGGATAACTTGTTTGCCTTGGCACATATTGTGGCACATGTTGTTGGTGCTGACGAATCGGAATTTGTTGACTTTGTGCCAATTGTTGTCATGGTGTATATCCCATCATTTGTAAAAAACTTTGTTTAGGTGCTTTTTGTTGCTTCTCCTTAGGATGGGGTATAGCACTTGCATCAACTTGCTGTGTTTTTAGTCCAACCCCTTGTGATGGTTGCAAGTTTGCATTAACTTGTAATGGTGCCGAAGGCACTGCAATTTGTTGTCGAATGCGAACTTGTTGTTGTTTCACATTACTTGTTTGCACCTTCGATTGTACCTTTTGTATATTACTCAATTGTTGCAACAATTGTTGTTGGTGCAAACCACTATCCATAGCTCTTTGTGTCACCATTATTGAAGGATTTGTCGCAATAGTGTTTGGCAAAGATATTGAACTTAACGGGACATAAGAACTTTGTTGCATCATGGAATTATTTTGGACATTGTTGACATTAGGCATTCCAGTTGTGAAGCCTTCCTGCATCTTAGATTTTGATCCCACTTTATGCATGTAAGGAACCACTTCTTGTTGGGAGACAGCTGTGAATGCTTGCGTGTTCTTCATTTGATCTTGTGTTACAGGCGTTGAATTGAATAGTGGATTATTTATTGTCTCAAATGGTGACTTTTGAGGAATAGTCACTGTTAATTCCTTTGAGGCACGTTTGCTCATCAATGTAGGTTGAGTTTCTTGATGTGTATTGTCTTCATTTGGATGCGGGGAAAAACTTAACAACTCACCACTTTGTTGTTCTTGCACATTGATTTGTTCACTTGAAGAGGTCACATTACTCATCATGTTAAGATACTTTTGTGGAAACATCTTAAAGACCTTGTTCAAGAACTTATCCATCTTTTTTGTCATTTTTGGATCTTGAAAGAACACGTCAACATCATCAGAAGCATCAGAATCAGATGAAGAATCTGGTTGGACATTTGGATTTGCTTCTTGTTGGATGCCTTGATCTAAACCAAATCCTTGCGAAAGAGTTTGTTCTTCATATAACGTTTGAGTTTGAATATCATGTTGCAAGTTTGGTTGATTCCAATCGAAAGGTGGACTTCCTCTTGGAGTAGGTGGGACACTCCCATGTCCTGGTTTCATAGGTACAAACACTGGTTCATATAATGGTGGTGGTCCGAGTTGAACCGTTCCATATGGTGGTAGAGATGTGTTTGATGAACCTTCAACTTGCACTGTCTGACTAGTTTGAAACTGCGAATTTGCTATGTTGTCCATGGGTTGATACATTGGTTCACTCATCTTCTTAGATCTTGATCTTGTCTCAACAGGCATGTCACTTATGCAAATGCGATGTTTTTTGGAATTTTCAAGGATAATGTATGATATGCAACTAAATGCAAACTAAATAGATGAGCATGCAATCTATGTTTTTGGTTGTTTTGAAGATTTTGACAAACTTTTGAAATGCAAATCTAAAAAGAGACCCTTAGGAAATTGAAATGATGTCTAGACCTCAAAGGACAAAAGGACTTAATGGACAAAGGACAAGATGAAAATGTCTCCCCTATATGCTTGGATACTAAGCTAGGTTTGACAAAATGATATTGATGGCAAAAGGACAAAAGATTTGATAAGGTCTAGACTTCTTAACAATGACTTAGGGTTTATCAAAGATTTGGATTACTCAAGTGTGACAAAACCTAGCTTTTGACACTATATGCTAAGGGACAATTACTATGCAAGTGAACCTAATATGATATGATAATGACCTAAGCTTGATGAAGAGACTTAGGGTATGGAAATATGAATGTATGACAATGGTATAACTTTAATGCAAGAGGACACATGCAAATGGATGACTCTTATTGATATGCAAAGGAGTATGACTTAGGTGAAACTTAACCTTGGTACTTGATAATGAACTTTGCAAAATGCAACTTAGGATGAACTTAAATGTAAGTGACATGCATGTTGAGACAAAATTTTGAACAATGTTTGACAACCATATTTGAAGGTGTTTTGAAATTTGTTGGATGAAATGCTCTTATGTTTAACCTTATGTTGGATCAATTTGTTTTGTTCTTTGAAATGAGATACAATTCAACTTTTGACAAGCAAAGAATACAAGATATTGCAACTTAGACTCAAGACAATCATGCTCATTTCCACATTTCTTATGGTAGGCAAAGACATTAGGTACTTGAGAGGTAGACTCATTATGGGATTCAAGGAGAATACATAGATGCTTGACCCCATGGGCTCCCCTCCACGGCACTCACTTCTCAAGGCAGCCAAGCATCAGTCCCCATGGAATCTCCCCATGGCAAACTTAGTATCTCTTCCAAGTATCCGAATTTGTCCTTCTCAAGCAACTAGAAGGGTTTTTGGCCTCTAAAAAGAAGGTGTTTAGTAAGGATTTCTGTTAAGCATTACTCCTTGATGTCACGCAAGTGTGATTGAGACATTAAGCCCATCAAGATACCAAACAAATGTAGTCGTGCAAGCACGATTTAGACCAAAAGGCCCTACTTAGATGTTGATATGAGAAAGAGTTTCAAGGGGCATCACTTCCCAAGTAACTACAATTCCCACGTAACACTTCCTTCAAAGCTTTCGCTCATCGGGTATTTTTTTATAGTGAGTTAGAATGCCAAGGAATTCTATCCGTACTCACTTTGGGTCATTCCCTTCTCACGATTATCACTTGCTTGCAAAAGCAAAGTGGTCGGGAAGGCAGGCCCTCTAAAGGAGACACACAATCAACAACACAAGCATGGTATCGAAGATCTGGATTTCTGATCACCCTATGAAGGATGAGAGCATACTCTCCTACTCCAATGTCATACTTAACAATCAAAGCAAGAAAATGTTCATTCCCACCTATTTATAAATCACTAAGTGCCTAATTAAAAATCTCAAACACACAGTTTGGTTGTTTCTCCAAGGCAACCTGCAAAATCCAAGTTAGGGGTTTGATTTGTTGTCTTTGACCATCGATTCTGCATAACACATGTTAGTAGTTTGATTTGTAGTCTTTGCCATGCATATGCCAAGATCCTGCACCAATAATTAGTACCAAAATCCAAAGCACAGAAAACAGAAAGCAAAAACACCAAAAATTTCAAGTAGAAACTGCATTTTTCACCTTTGTTCTGGACTTTACACAAGCGCAGAACTCATGACACAGGCGCAAGATGTATGACACAGGTGCAAGATGTCACCTACACAAGCGCAAGATGCATGACACAGGCACAAGATGCATGACACAAGCGCAGAAGTGTCCAGAATACCCTGCACGACCCTGTTTTTGGGTTTTTGACCTGCAAAATCAACTTAGAAGCACTCCAAAACACAGTAAAGGGGTTAGAAGGTTAGTATTCACGTCAGGTTCACCAATTAATGTAGCATAGAAATTAGGAATCATCACAAGATAAGTAGATCAATCAAAACACAAGACATGATAACTCAATCATGAGAGCACTCATTGCAAATGAACCTAATCCTAAGCACACTCAATAGAGATATGAAAACAAAGCATTCAAAATGAAAGATTATGCAAACCAAATGTAGAATTGAATGCTCCTTCCATGCGGCTCCATTGTTGTTTTTTCCTCTTCAATGGATTTGTGGATCTCACCTACAAGTGCACACACAATTGAAAGCAAGATTGATGAAAAGCTCAAGAGTACTAGAAGCATAAGTTCGATAGTTTGATTAAGGATTTGGATTTGGGATTCCAGATTAGCTTTGATTGAAAATCATTCAATTTATAGAAGAATTGGATAAATGACAAGATTAGCATGATGCAATTCAAATGGAAATTGCAAATCAATATGACAAATTATGACAAATTATGCACTTTCCATGCACAATTTGATTGATTGATAATTTATGACAAATTATGACACATTCTATGTCAAAATTGATTGATTGTCAATTATGACAATTTATGACAAATTGAAATGTCATTCTCATGGAATTAGGAGATGAAATAGGAGGGAAAAGAAATTAGAAATTAAGAAAATTAGAAAATTGAAATTGATGACAATTAGGAATTAGAAATTGGTGGAAAAATAGGAAATTAGGAACTAGAAGAAATTAGGTAAATTAATTAACAATTTGTCATTTATTAATTAATTTACAAGAGGAAGAATAATTAGCCAATTAAATAAAGATTTAATTGTAACTTAGGATTAATAAATAATTTAGTAACCCTAGAAGAAGAAATGACAAATTAGGTTAAATGAATAAATCATAAAACCCTAGAAGACGAATTAGAAATGCGAAAATGACAATTAGGTCTTGATTGAAGATAATTAATGTCATGATTTTGAATTGATAAATGACCAATGCGATAAACAATTTGATTGAGAAATGTGCCAATTGACGAGGAACAATGACAAATTGATCCAAATTGACATAATTGAGACAGACAACGATCGATGACAAATCGGTCGCAAAATGACAAAATTGATAAGAGGACAACGATCGATGACAGAATATATTGCAAAACGACAGGATTGAAAATGACCATGATCGATGATAAATCGATCGCAAGATTGACAGGAGGACAAAACCCTAATTAAGATTGACGATATCCAAAATGATGACAAATAAGCATGCACATTGATGCAATAGGATAAGATCGATTAAAATCATGACTAGATAGTGTTGTCGACAAGACCAAATTTGAGGACGAGATGACTGAAGAATGCAGAAGAATGACTCGATGCTCGCAAATGATAAAGATCAAGTGCGAATCATAGGAGAAATGTTAATGCGATGCAAAAACCTAAAATGAGGCAATGCTCAAATGTTAGAGTATGACCTCGCAAGCGTTTGACCATTTTTAGGTGTCTACAGGTAGAATAGGAAAAGAAGAAAGAGGATGAGAAGAAAAAGAAAGAGGAAGAAAAGAGAAAAGGAAGAGGAGAATAAAAAGGAAGAGGAGAAGAAAAAGGAAGAGGAGAAGAGAAAGAAAGAGGAGAAGAAAAAGGAAGAAGAGAAGAGAAAGGAAGAGGAGAAGAAAAAGAATGAAGATGAAGAGAAGCGAGAAGAAGAGGAGGAAAAGAAGGCAGAACAAGACAAGAAAAGAGCCAAAGAGAAAGAAGAAGCGGCTCATAGAACTTAGATGGAGACTCCAAAGGCAACCGGTAGTCAAGCCAAACCGGCTGGCATTACCAGTCCTATTGACCTCCAGTCTACAAACAAATCAGAGCTACTACAGAGCATTAAGATTGCTCAAGAGTGATTGGATGCTCTAAGGAGGAAAAAGGAGGAAGATGTTATCCAAACTATGGTGGAAACACTCACCAATTTGATACTCAGTACAAACCTCCCTAGCACCGATTCCTCACTTTCCCAATTAAAGCTTCTATGTATAGTTGTGGAAGACCAGGTCCAAAGACTGGAAGAAGTTGTAGAAACAAATGCCAGAAAGGAGCATGAAAAGGCTCTGAACATTGCCTTGGTGAAGAAGTTGAATGAGCTTCAGTCAGAACTTCAGAAGGCACAAAAGGACATCAAAGATGCAATGGATGAGGGAAATCTACTACTCAGCAAGATTTGTCAGCCTCATTTACTCTTTGATGATGTGCTCACTCAGAATGACAAACTGCAATCTGATATGCAGTCATTTATTAGCACCTTCAAGATACCATATGATTCCTTCTCCACATATGGGCAAACTGCTCACTGGTTTCAACTTCAGTCTGCAAGACTAGAGGTAGAGATAAGCAATCGGACACGTAATTTGCAGGAACTTCAACTGGTCCTACTACCAAGACTGCAAATTCTCCAGAAATGCTACCTCAATATAGATGCCCTAACAGTTACTCAAGAGATGAGTACCATGGATGCCATGGAGGAGCAGGTTTATCAGATGCAAATAGAGAATGAGGTTGCTACCTCATTGCTTGAATCATGGTCCTTATCCATGAAGACATTTATGCAGGATTTTAAATCAGTTTTTGACAAATTTCACTCTTTATTGTCATAAACTTTTTAAATCAGTTTTTAATGCAAATGAAACTGGGGTTTTTCAACTATACTTTCTCATTGTTGGCAAAGGGGGAGTAGTATTCTGTATTTTAAATTTTTATGCATGCTTTGCATACTTTCATGTTTATCTCAATAAGGAAGTAGTATACATTATATTTTTTGCAAAAGGGATAGTGTATATGCTTAGGGGGACTAATTTTACTTATGGCATAATTTTGTTGTAAAACACTTAGATATCAAAAAATTTCCTAAGTGTTGCCATCGATGTCAAGGGGGGAGATTGTTGGCATTTTGATGATTATGTTGTGATTGTCATTGATGGACACACACTTGCTATGAGATCACTTTGAGAATGTATGAATTATGCTCAACCGGTAATTGTTCCAAACCGGTATCATGTTGTAGTCTTTAGACTACTGTTGTTATGTAGAAAGTGTTTACCGATCTCAAGTGGTATAAAGACCCAAGCGACATAGAGAGATCAAGTGGTTTAAGAATCTCAAGTGGAGTGGAGCAAAGGAGCCAGAAGTGGCAGTTATCTTTTTCCCAGTCTTCAATTTTTGTAAATTGGTAATTCATTAAACCGGTATTACTCTGAGTTACCAACCGGTAACCCGAAAGTTGGACAAACCGGATATACTCTGTGATGAGTTACCAACCGATATATTTGTGTGATGAGTTACCATCCACCGACACTTTGACGGTGATTTTGTGTCGTGTTACCAAATGTGTCTAGATATAATGAACCTAGGAACTTGCAATGTAATCCTATTGGACCGACATGAAATTAGATTCCTTTTAAGGACATCATGTCTAGGGTTTTAATGTGTGTGTAGTTGATAGGGTTTGTGGTGGTTGATGAGCTCTAAAATGTGTGATCTTAATTGAGAAGATCAAGTCTATGAGTTATAATAGAGTAAGGAGTTACTGAAGACTGTAATAATGCTGAAATCCATTAGCTATGAGCTACAATGGATCTAATCAAGTAGACTATGCCATTTGCTAGATCATTCACTTGTTGATTACTCACATCTTTGACAAGTTAGAAACCCTTAACTGGGTAGGCCCAGAAAAGCCTTTGTAAATCCTCTAACAAGGTGGTTCACATCTGTGGATCTGAAATCCTCTCACAAGGTAGTCTTTAATTAGACTTATCTCCTAACAGAGATTGAGATTCCTAATAGGATCTATTCTGGTAAAGAACATTGTATGACCTTAACTGGTCTGACCTTAACCGATCTAGTTACTATTTTGCAGATAGTTACTCGTGAGTTTCATCTCACCATGGTTTTTCCTATTTGGGTTTCCACATAAAAATCTCTTGTGTTATGGTGATTGTGCTTCTATGGGTGAATGCATTATTTGCTATTTAGTTTGCATGTGTGTTAATCAGTTTGTTTGCTAAATTATTTTATCAGTTTACTGCTAGACTATTAAAGTGTTTAAGTACAGTAATTTTTGGTATACTAATTCAAGCCCCCCTCTTAGTATTCATCATTATAACCCTTTGGGATAAGACGATCAAAGAAGTTAAAGGTAGGTGGTTGAAGACACATACCAGATGACCAATGTGAAACATCACAAGCCTCCAGCATGTGAAATCAAAAATGTGCACCGGATCAGAAAGGGAAAGTATGATGAGCTACTAGGACAAGAAGAGGAAGAGTGAGGAGTGATGAGTTTGTCACTTTGACACAATAGTTGAGAGGAGAGCCAACCAAATGAAGAAGAAGGTAAGTGTTAGCATTTGTGGACATGGATTTAGTCTGGGTTGTTGATATCAACAGAGATTCCTGTTGATGATTGATGCCTGAGATTATCATGCAACTGGTATGATAGGAGGTGTGCATTAGATACTATTGACATGTCAATGTCAACTGGTAAGAGAGAATAAAGGAAAAGACAAAAGATCCTATCAGATGGACATGTCTATAGTGACTAACTCTGGATACATGTTGTGGATTGGCAAGTGTGGTGATTGGGAAAATGTAATCCAACTGACAGAATAGAGAAAAGCATGGTAGGAAGGTTAACCGATTAGTGTGTAACCGACAAGGTAAGAAGACCGGTAGTATGAAATATACATCGGTTGTATGTTGTGGTTGGTGACTAAGCCTGAACCGATACAATGAAGTGTGTTGGATGCCAATAAAGATGACATGTTGATACTAGGTGGCAAGAATGCAGAGGTCAGTGAAGAGTGCTTTAGCGAGGTAGTTGCAGTGTCGGTTAACATTAAATGAACTCCAAATATCACAAGTCGATTGTAGAGGTTTGCATCTCAAGGTAGGTCAAAGGAAAATGATTTGAATCATTGACATCTTGATTGATGTAGGATGTCCAAGTGCAGATCGGGTTTGGTGAGGACAACCATGAGATCATTGAATGTGATTGACAGAGAAGGATCCGTGTTTGCTAAGTATAGCAAACATGTATTATAAGAAAAGAAATATGGTAGTGCAGTCTGATTTGTTGAAGGTTGTCCATATCAAAGATGAGATCTAGTTTGATCTGATATGCCTCGTGGTCAATGAAGAAACCCTAGCACGCCAAATTTGAATGCCCATCTTGGCAGGAAAGATCAAGTATAAATATTTTGACCAAAGACATTAGGTGATTGATGTTGTGGTGCTAGATATTGAAGAACAGAGTGTGAGTATGCAGCAAAGAGTTAATCGGTTAGAGAATTCAACAAAGATCATTGAATTGACTGAGTGCTTGAGAGAACCGGTAAGAGGATTTAACCGGTGATGTTAAAGTGATCGGTGATTTGTCATAGAAACTAACCGATCATTTAACTAGTTGTGTCAAACTGGTTAGGAGGCAACAATAAGTGAAGCGGTGAAGAGCGAGTGTCAGAGAATATCTGACAAGGCAGAAGTAGAGCAAAGGTAGAGTGATAGAAAGAGATTCAACTAGTAAGAGTTGAGGTAACCGGTGAAATAGTTGCAGAAGTCTATTAGTTCACCTAACCGATAGTGTCTGAACTGATAGGACTGAAGCAGTGAAGTGATAAAACTGGCAAAGTGAGGATTCTACCGGTAAGTCGGAGGGAGATAGAAGGGAGATCTGATAGAGTTGATGCAAATAACATAGAGAATCAGACAAAGATATGTGTGAGATTTATAAAGCTCATTTGTAACAAGGTTATTACTATTGTATTGATATATTTCACTGTAATAACTAAGTTGGAGCTCGGTGCAGGGGTTGGTGCTCCTTGGGTTGGTGCCCTAAATCAACAAGGGTTGGTGCTCCTTGGGTTGGTGTTGTAAATCAGTAGGGGTTGGTGCTCCTTGGTTTGGTGCCCTAAATAAGCAGGGGTTGGTGCTCCTTGGTTTGGTTCCCTAAATCAGGGATTGGTGTTCCATGGGTTGCACCCTAAAATCAGGGGTTGGTGCTCCTTGGGTTGGTGTCCTAAAATTTGTATTCATTTTTATTGTGAGGCTGGATTGGAGCAGTAGACTCCAAAAACATTTCTCATCGAGGTTTTTCCCATATTGGGTTTTCATCATATATCTAGCATTATGTGATGTTTCATTATGTCTCCTTGCATATTGATCTCTTCCCTTATCTCACTGGTATGTCCTCTTGGTCTTTGATATGTTAACTGGTATTCACATAGTCAAGTTTAAAAGGGTTAAGTTTGGAAACCACTAATTCACCCCCCCTCTCAGCGGCATCTTGTGTTCTACAAATAATTATTTAATTTGTGAGATTTTGCCAAGATCAAGGGCTCAATGAAAAATACAATAGAGAGACAAAATATTGATAGGAATAAACTATATTCTATCAAGAGAAAATATTGATCAACTGGATCATCAAAAGTTACATACAATGAATATGAGCCTGCTTATATAGGCAAGACTATATGGATATGTGAGCACACAAACATGACATGCGTCTCAATAAGAAATAAGGGTACGTAGGCGAAACAATATAATATTCCACATGAGGTGGATCACCCACTGAATGTGGAATGCAACAATAAGATAAGTCCACAAAAGGTGGAAATTCTCCTACACACACTATCCCAATGTGGCATAAACACCCAAGTGTCTCATACCCAAACTACTATGAAATGCATTTTCTTATTAAACTTAAGTAAGGTGTAATAATATCCAAGATGAATATTTATTTACACCAACACCCCCCCTTAAGTGCAACTTAGGGGAATGCACTTAAGTCTACAATGCAACTAAGCAATGCAAGATGGGTCCCGACTACTAGGCCATGTTAAGTACCCATGTACAAATGCAAATGCATGCAAACCAATACAATGAAATCTCTCACAAAGCGGGGAAAGA
Source organism: Cryptomeria japonica (assembly GCF_030272615.1). Lineage (NCBI taxonomy): Eukaryota > Viridiplantae > Streptophyta > Pinopsida > Cupressales > Cupressaceae > Cryptomeria > Cryptomeria japonica. The sequence continues at coordinate 541,974,546 of NC_081411.1, forward strand.
GAGAAAAACCCAATGGAAAAAAACCCTCCCCCAAAAGAGAGATGAAAACTAGATACAAAGAACTCTCATAGAAGTATGTGAAGGACAAAACCCCGTGTGAGGAAAAAGTCCCCCCCATATGAGAGAATGAGAGAAGCTAGGTAGCCCCCCCTCAATGTGGAATTGGCACCAATGATAGAAGCTTGATGATGTATGAAGAAACTACTCCATGAACGTCGAACAACATTCCTCCTCTTTGGAAGAAACAAAACCAAAGGTGTATCCATGAAGTCTCCCCAGTCATGAAGGGAAGATGTAGGAAAAATACTCATGATGAATGAAGTCTCTGAAAACTGCTCAAGTGTTCCCATGTCGATGCTGAAAGTTACCCCCTCCAAAGGTGGTAAACTGTGCCACACTGCTGAAAAAGGTGTTGGCATTTCTTATGTTTATGATGTGATTGTCATTGATGGACACACACTTGCATTGAGATCTTCTTTATATGTATGAGCTTAAGCTCAACTAGAATATGTTGCAACCGGTATTTTGTATTATAGTCGTTAGACTATTGGTGTTTTGCAGAATGTGTTTACTAGTCTGAAGCAGCATGTCGACCCCAAGTGGTTCGTGGATCCCAAGTGGTATGAGGGATTAAAGCGGCATAACACATTTTTGCCAGTCTTCATTTTTGTCAAACTAGCAACCGATATTTTGTATGAACCGGTAATACTCTGTGATGAGTTACCAACCAACATTTTGTGATGAGTTACCATCCACCTATTGTTTGACGGTGCCGACACTTTAATGGTGCTCTTTGTGTCATGTTACCAAGTATGTCCAAGTTCATTGAACCTAGGGAATTGGATTGTAATCCTATTGGACTGACATGAAATTATATTCCTTTATAAGGACATCATGTCTAGGGTTTTAGGTTGTCGTTGTTGGTGAAGTTGATATTGTTTCTAGGGTTTAAGGTGGTTGAGGAGTCAGAGAGAGTATGAATGTGTAGAACACTGAAGTAATGCTGGAATGCATTAAGAATGAGCTATCAAGGATCTAATCAAGCAATCTATGCTATTTGCTAGATCACTCACTTCTTGATTACTCACATCTTTGACAAGTATGTAGCCCTTAACCATGTAGGCCCAAAAGCCTTTTGTAAATCCTCTAACAAGGTGGTTCACATCTGTGGATCTAAAATCTTCTAGCAAGGTAGTATTTAATCGGACTTATCTCCTAACAGAGATTGAGATTTCTAATAGGATCTGTTCTGGTAAAGAACATTGTATGACCTTAATCGGTCTGGTTCCTATTCTATAGATAGTTACTTGTGAGTTCCATCTCACTGTGGTTTTTCCCATTTGGGTTTCCACGTCAAAATCTCTTGTGTTATGGTGTTTGTGCTTTTGTGGGTGAATGCATTATTTTCTATTTGGTTTGCATGTGTGCTAACTGGTTTGTCTACTAAACTATTTTACCGGTTTACTGTTAGTCTTACAAAGTGTTTAAGTGCAAAGATTTTTGGCATACTAATTCACCCCCCCTCTTAGTATTCATCAATTGGTATCAGAGCCTACCTTTCTATAAGTTTAACCACTTGGAAAGAGATATGGGGGAATACACATTGAGGGAACTTACTCATCGGCTCACTCAGTCTGAGCAAGCCTATGATGATCTTATGGTCAAATACAAGGCATCTCAAGCAAAAAGGAGAGAACATGAAGAAAACCTGATGGAGCTATTTGAAAATAGTTCCTCTGATGAAGAAAACATGGAAGCCCTGATTCAAAAAGTAGAAAAGCTAAATGAATCCAATTCCAACCTGAGAAAAGAATTGGAAGGACTGACTATTCGAATGTGCCAAGAGCTTGAGAACTAGAGGAAAGCTGAATATCTGGTCAAAGACAAGGAACATGAAATCTCCAAGCTGAAGCAAGAGATCAGTGCCCTAACTACTCAACTCCATGCGAGCAAAGTGGAAAAGGAAGACATGCAAGGAGAACTAAACATTGCCATAGCTGAGAATGAAAACTTGATGGAAACAAATGCTGCTATTTCCAAAGAACTCTCTGAGTCAAAGGAAATACTTGCTAAGTTCAACAAGAGTACTATCAAGCTAGAGCAAAAGCTTGAATCTACCAAACCGGTTAAGAATACTGATGGACTTGGTTATTCTGGTCATGAGGAAGGTGAGAGCTCTGGTAAAAATGCTAGAACATCAAAGGATAAAGGTAAGCAAAAGTTTAAACCCATTTGCTTTAACTGTCTTAAAGAAGGACACATTGCCAATGTGTGTAGGAGTAAGGCTTACAATAATTTTCCCTATTTTCTAAATGATAAGCCTAGATCCTATAAATTCAATGGTAACTATTATGCATGCAACAAGTTTGGGCATAGAGCATCTGAATGCAAGTTTGTTATGAATAACATTGGAAGATATCCTCAGAGGACCCAAGGAGTTGGTCCTGAACCTTTTGTGAACCAGAATCACAACCGGTTTAATGCCTTCAATCATCAGCCAAGAAGTGGTGGCTATCAAGCGACAACCGGATGGAGAGAAAACTGTTGGATTTATCATGGTCATGGTCACACTACTACAACATGCAGAAGGAAGAATGGAAACATGAACAATGGACCTTGGAGAGCACCTAGATTGGTCTGCTATCACTGCAACAAATCGGGTCACATTGCCATATTCTGTAGATCAAGAAAGAGTATATCAGATGATATACCAGTCACCCTGGAAGGAAAGATTGATGTTGACACTGCTCAAGCGGATATGAACAAGACCTGGAAGAAGAAACTAGCGGTGTTACAAGAGGAACTGGTTTCTGCACCTAGTGTGGAAATCATGGAACCAACAAACTAAGCTTCAGAAAAGCTTAGGGGGAGCAAATGGCGAAATGTTTCAAACCCCTAGTTTACACCGATAAAAGACCTTAATCGGTATGTGATACCTGTCATTTGGCGGAAGACCAGAAATGGTAAAAGGAAAATTAGGGTTTTAGCCCTAATGGTGGAGCATTAATTGCGGTAGGTGAGGAATATGTTTAGAAGAATTTTTCAAATCATTTCTCACTATTAGTTTTCGAGCGAAGAAGGTTTTCAAGTGTAGAGCGAAGAAAAGTGATTTGTGCTGCGATTCTGAGAAATTTAAGGAACCTTGAAGGAGATTCAAATTTGAATTGCAAACGGTCAAGTGAAGAACGCAAAGCGGTGATTCTACAACTGACAGAGTGTGAGGTGGAGAAAAATCAGAAAGCCCTAAATTCATAATTTTTGAAAGGTATTTTTTGAGTTTTCAGTTTCTATCATGGCTTCTGCATCCCATACTAGCTCTAGTACATCTATAGATTCAGCAAGCTTTATTCAATGCAAGTCTAGATATAATGCCCTATCACAAGTACCAACTGGTGTGATAGTAGAAGAGGGAATTTCAGATTACATAGATTGTAAAATTGAAGACCTAGGGTCTCTAGCAATTCACTCGTAGCTAGGTTTATTTTGTGGACAAGATAAAAATATCAAACCGGAGTTTAGTATTTTGGAGAAGAAAAAGCTCCACAATGCTGTTTATTTTCTGGAGGATTTCAAAGATGATCACATTAGGATCATTCTGAGCAGAGTTCATGGTGAAAAAATGTACCTGGAAAGAACGCATGATATAACACCACAAGTAATTCATGTCGTCACCGGTTTCTGCAATATAGGGGAAGTGCCAGCCCTAAGGACGGTAAGAAAAACTAAAATGTCCAAGCTCATCAGTTAGTGAGTGACTCACAAGGTATGACCATCAATTCTATCAAGGACGATCTGGTGAAATATGCATGTATGGTGATTAGATATCGGACATTTTCAGCCAATAGAATTAACTCTGTATCTGCTACAACGATAAATGCCGCTTACCGGATGATCAAGGAGGATGCATCATTTGACCTATGCATCGATATGCAAAGGCAACTCCTATTGAATCTTAAATTGATCAAATAGGATAATGCATTGAGGTTCAAGTTTGGACAACTACTAGTTGGGTTGTTCTTTTACTTCCATGGCTACTTTCCAGGAGTAGGTGATGTCCAGTGGTCTGCAGACCAACCGGTAACCAAGAAAATCAACGAAAGCATTCAAGTAGTTGGAACCAGTTACCCTGAAGTTCTGAACAAGTACTTTGATGATTTCAGATGCAAAATGATGTAGAGGGTGAGAATATCAAGTGATATTGTCAAGAAATATGAAGATGATATATGTTTCACCATTAAAGTGGATCAATGCATAATGGAGGCTGTTGAGCCCAGATAGGAGGAAGTGGAGCCTATGAGCTATGAGGTAATGAATGATATGCTGGAAGGATATGCCTCTACCATTATTTCTTCACCGCTTGATCCAAAGGCAAAAAGAACCGGCACCTACCTAGAAAGGATAACACTAGTTGAGGAACCCTCAACAAAGAAAGGAAAAGAACCTTCAGTGAAGAAGGCAAAAGCAGTGCCTTCAACATCGGCACTGGCTACTATAGCCAGTCCTACAGTGACCAAGCGGTCACTGGCTAAAAAGAAACCTGAAGTGGCACCTGCTAAAGTGTTTGAAAGAAAGAGGAAGACAAGGAATACCTCTCCAAACTCAGAAGAAATTGTGTCTGAGGAAAAACCAAAGAAGACATGTCAAGCAAAGAAAAAGACAAAGAATGAACTGAATCATTGGCATTGGTAAATATTGACATCTCCTCCTACAAACCTTTGACACATTATCAAAGAACTATCAAAAACATTAGGAGAAAAGTGTTGAATGATTTGATTGATTGTTTTGATGACTTTAATGATGATGAAAAGGAAGTGGTTGAAAAAGAAATAATTCAGTATTTATGTGTTAATGACCAGTCGCCTTCAGAAATTAGATCTAAGACATTGGATTCTTTGTATAAATCCTTAGACAATAAATGGCACATTGCCATAGAGAAGGAACAGGAAATGAGAGAGAAAGCTTTTGCTGAACATTTTCCTGATGTATCAAACTCAGAACTGTTTGAAGTAATGAATAAATACAAAGGCCTCTTCTTCATGAGAAGAAGAAAACTCCTATTACTTGAAGGGAAGGGTAAAGAAGTGCTCAAGAATACACACACCCTTGCTCTAGAAGCTCTGAAGATGCATCGAGTGGCTGAAGCCAATAGGAAGGATGAGCAAGAACTGACAATAAATAAATTGGATGAAGTGTTTGATGATGAAGGAAATTCGGTTGCTAAACTAATCGACACTATTGATGTCGATGCTTTGGATGGAGAAGATATTGCTCAGGGTACACCATCAGAAGCTACAAGACAGGAGAAGCAGGTAGAACAAGAAATAAAGCAAAAGGAAACTGAGGATAAAAAGGAGGAAGCAAAGGATGAAGCAGAGAAGAAGAAAGCAGAAGAGGAGAAGAAGAAGAAGGATGAAGAGGACAAGAAGAGGAAGGATGAAGAGGATCAGAAGAAGAAGGATCAAGAGGAAAAGAAGAAGAAGGAAGAAGATGAGGATAAACGGAAATAGGAAGAAAAGAGAAAAGAAGAAGAGAAGAAAAGAAAAGAAGAGGAAGAAGAGAAAAAGAAACAAGAAGATGCAAACAAGAAGAAAGAAGAAGAAGATAAGGAAGAGGAGAAGCAGAAGGAAACAGATAAAAGGAAGAAGGAAGAGGAAGAGAAGGAAGAGGAAAAGAGAAGAGAAGCAGCAAAGAAGAAAACAGAGGAGGACAAGGCAGGAGAAGCACCAAAGAGCACGCAGATGGAGACCTAAGGCAACCGGTAGTCAAGCCAAACCGGCTGACCTTACCAGTCTCATTGACCTCCTGTCTGCAAGTGAAATGGAGCTATTGTAGAGCATCAAGGTTTCTCAAGGATGCCTTGAGGTGTTAAGGAGGAAGAAGGAGGAAGATGTGATCCAAGCTGTGGTGGACACTCTTACCGGTTTGTTACCCAGTACAAACCTCCCTAGTACTAACTCATCATTGGCACAACTAAAGCTCCTATGCATAGTAGTAGATGATCAAGTGTAGAGCTTAGAAGAGGTAGCAGAGGAAAATGCTAAGAAAGAGCATCAAAAGGCTCTAAATATTGCTCTGGTGAAGAAGTTAAATGAGCTCTATACTGAACTCCAAAAACCACAAAAGGATATAAGTGACGCTCTGGATGAGGGGAATCTTCTACTCAGGAAGATTTGCCAACCCCATCTGTTCTGTGACAATGTGCTTGCACAGAAGCAAAAGCTTCAATCTGAATTACAGTCCTACATGAGCACATTCTATCCACCTTATGACTCCTTTACAGCCTATGGGCAAACTGTTCACTAGTTTCACATCCAGACAACAAAAATGGAGCATGAGATTAGCACCCGGTCTCGAGATTTGCAGGAGCTACAACTGGTTCTACTCCCACATCTGCAAATTCTTCAAAAGTGCTATCTAAATCTGGATGCCTTAACAGTGACATAGGAGATGAGCACAATTGACACCATGGAAGAATAGGTCTCCCAGATGCAGACATAGAAAGAAGTAGCCACCTCCCTACTTGAGTCCTGGTCTTTATCTATGAAACATTTCTTGTAGGACTTTAAATCTATTTTTGACAAGTTCTATTCCTTATTGTCATAAACTTTTTTTATTTTAATACCAAATGAAAACAAGGGTTGTTCAGCTATACTTTGTCATTGTTGGCAAAGACAGAGAAGTATTCCAAGGGGGAGAAGTATCTGGTATTTAAAAATTTTGATGTATGCTCTGATATCTCTATGTGCAAAATAGTTATACATTGTATTGTTAAAGGGATAGTGTATATGCTTAGGGGGAGCAATTTTGCTAATGGCATGATTTTGTTGTAAAATACTTAGATGTCAAAATTTTATTTTCCTAAGTGTTGCCATCAATTCCAAAGGGGGAGATTGTTGGCATTTTTGATGTTTATGATGTGACTGTCATTGATGGACACACACTTGCATTGATATCTTCTTTATATGTATGAGCTTAAGCTCAACTGAAATATATTGCAACCGGTATGTTGTATTATAGTCATTAGACTATTGGTGTTTTGCAGAATGTGTTTACCGGTCTGAAGTGGCATGTCGACCCCAAGTGGTTCATGGATCCCAAGCCATACGAGGGATTAAAGTGGCATAACACATTTTTTCCAGTCTTCATTTTTGTCAAACCGGCAACCGGTATTTTGTATGAACTGGTAATACTCTATGATGAGTTACCAACTGGCATTTTGTGATGAGTTACCATCCGCTGATTGTTTGATGGTGCCAACACTTTAACGGTGCTCTTTGTGTCATGTTACCAAGTATGTCCAAGTTCATTGAACCTAGGGAATTGGATTGTAATCCTATTGGACCGACATGAAATTAGATTCCTTTATAAGGACATCATGTCTAGGGTTTTAGGTTGTTGCTATTGGTGAAGTTGATATTGTTGCTAGGGTTTAAGGTGGTTGAGGATTCAGAGAGAGTATGAATGTGTAGAAGACTGAAGTAATGCTGGAATGCATTAGGAATGAGCTATCAAGGATCTAATCAAGCAATCTGTGCTATTTGCTAGATCACTCGTTGATTACTCACATCTTCGACAAGTCTGTAGCCCTTAATCGGGTAGGCCCAAAAGCCTTTTGTAAATCCTATAACAAGGTGGTTCACGTATGTGGATCTAAAATCTTCTAGCAAGGTAGTCTTTAATCGGACTTATCTCCTAACAAAGATGGAGATTCCTAATAGGATCTGTTCTGGTAAAGAACATTGTAAGACCTTAACCAGTCTGACCTTAACCGGTCTGGTTTCTATTTTGCAGATAGTTACTTGTGAGTTCCATCTCACCATGGTTTTTCCCATTTGGGTTTCCACATCAAAAGCTCTTGTGTTATGGTGTTTGTGCTTTTGTGGGTGAATGCATTATTTTCTATTTGGTTTGTATGTGTGCTAACCGGTTTGTCTGCTAAACTATTTTACCGGTTTACTGTTAGTCTTGCAAAGTGTTTAAGTGCAAAGATTTTTGGCATACTAATTCACCCCCCCTCTTAGTATTCATCGCCCCTTTTGAGCTTTATATGCCGCAACCAAATCTTCGTTCATCGGGCTTGAAGTTGTTGTTCTATCTTGTTCCTTTAAGGGCGAGTGTTGGCTACTTTCATGTTTATAGTGGTTGTATCTTTCTCTCATGGAATCATTCATGGGTTCTTTATTTTTGTTCTTTCGTTGAGGGAAATCTAATTGGGATAAAGATTGTCCTTTCTCAACCGATCTTGTCCTGTGCATTGAAATTCTTATTTCAGAGTCGCCACCTCTTTTCTAGAGGATATGAATTGTTTTTGTTTCTTCTGAGCTCTTTCCCACAGCAGAGTTTTTATAATTTTCCCCGGCAGAGTCGCCAATCTGTTGGGTCTCAAATCAACAGATTGGATAGGTTCTAAGGAAATGCCAACTCCTATGATCAAACCCTCCAATTGACTTGGCCAACTTATAGAGTGAACCTATTTGGTTACTAACTCTCTCACTTTAGGCTCTGCAGGACCTAGGCGGGTATACCTATTCACTGAATGTCTCCAATAAACAGTGCTTTTTATAGCACATATGTTATCCTATTCTGATATCTCCTGATCTTGAAATGGCATGAGTTCCTTGAATGGAGATATAGCAGACGAGTTCAAGATTGTTATTTTGCTTTGTGTTTCTTAATTACTCCTGTAGCTGTCAAAATAACTAATTATGAAAAGAAATGATGAGTATAACTTGAGATTTTAGCCAGTGCCTTCTTCACTGTATGGGTTACAGAGTCATTACAATTTTCTTCAGGACTTATAGTGCGAATCTGTGAGACAGTTTTTTAACTCATCCCTTATGAACCTGTCAGTTACTATTTCTTTCAAAACCAAATGAATGCTTATATTATGTGCTGATTGAGTGAATTTAACCCTACCCTTAAGGGACCAGTCAATTAAGCTTTGCAAGGAACAATTACAATCCGCAAGCAAAACTTTTGTTGCAACATTATAACATAAAGCATAGATTTGATCTTAAGAATATGAATAACCTTATCTTTATCAGATAATATCACAGACGATTGCCAAAAGAAAATGAAATAATCCACAACACATATGCAGGGAAACAATTGATCAAGATTTGTATTCCATTGAAGTTCGTACACAAAAGACTTACAGGCTGTCGTTCTTTCGCTCCTAATCCTATCTAATTCTATATATCCTTACATTACAAAAATCATTCTCATATATATATGAGGACAAAAGTTTTTCACGAAGAGACACGACTTTTCAAAATATTAGTCGTTAACTCGAGTGTTTCTAAACTTAAGCAAAAAGAGATTCAAAAGCCCCAAATGATGAATGTAATCATCGTCTTTGAATGTTCTGATTCGAGGCGTTTGCTTTTTTAATTCATCCCCTAGCGTCAGGTACTTGAATATCATCTGGTTGACGGTAGGGGCCATATCCTTACTCCGATCAATTTCTGACAAGGCCCAATCCTTGACGCTGACAAGTTCCTTTCGCAAATCCTCCAAGGTTATTACCTCTCCTTCCTTGTAGACAGAAGGCATTCCAACGGGTTTTTCATCATCTAATTCTTTTAAATCTCTTCTCAACATATCCTCGAGTTTGACATGATTATCCATATACGCGTTACCCTCAGCCTTTTCTTCTGGCGTCATGGAATTGTCATTGCTTAGCATCCCCTGCAATCATGCTCTTAACCGTTCATGCTCTGTTAGCGCTTTTATTGTTCCATTGTAAACTATCCAATATGGTTCGACCTGTAAGAGCATGGTGTTAAACCGATGTCCTATGATGTCATTGACCAATTTGTCCATCTTTTGCTAGATATTGTCTGCGCGTTTATTGGCCTTCTCTGCCTGATATTTCCAGTACAGGGCATCAAAGACGTCATCCAAGCTGCGTCCTGCGGGGTATGAGGTGTATTCGCTGATAGGAGTCCCCGTTTCTAATTGCAATACCTTTGCTTGCAGCTTCTGATTTTCCTCCTTGGATTTTTCATATAATCCCTTGTATGTAATGTTCTCTCTGACCAGAAACTCTGTCTGGTCCAAGTTCAATCTTGCAACATCCAGGTTGAGCTTTGCAGTGACCCTAGGATCAGTCTTTCCAACCTGATGAACCATGAGATGCCCAAAGGTTTCTTCTATATCCACAATGATTGGCCTCTTCCCTTTTGGATATAGTGCCCACTGTAGGAGAGCCTTTTTGTCTGGATCATATCCAGAGCCTAGGAACAGTTTATCTACCTCCTGGGGCAATACCTGCTGATTCAAATCTTGTTTTTTCAAAAAGCCATCAAATAAGAGTGCTGAGTTGATATCCCAACCAGAGAAGATGATCACACCGGCCTCTTTTAATAATTTCCTCCCTTTTTCAGGAGTCATATCTTTCATGAGGACATCAATTTCATCCTGTAATCTCTTCATCTGTTCTTCCTCTGGTTTTCCAGCCATGCTTCATTTGACATGAGCTCCTTTGTATTGATATAGAAATGAAAGGAATTCCCTAGAGGAGGCGAATCCATCATCAGCAATGAAGTCCTCATGCTCAGTCATTCTTATGTCAACAACATCTTTGATGTTGATTTCTCCTGTGTCCATGTTCATTTCTATTTCGAAACCAGGAGGATAATCCTCTCTAGGAGAATCAGGTGGGATACTACTGGCGGTTGATTTCGGTGACATGTGAGCTAGGGGCTGACTGTCCCTTTCAATATTAATGAAGCGAAGGAATTGTGAAGGAACTCTGTGCATAATTTCAGCTTCATGTTGAAGCATCCTTTTAGCTACCTCCAGAGGATCTTGGAGATTTCCAATTAGGTCTCCATCTATCATTCCCCTTGCCCTTTTCCATTTGTAGGCCTCCCAGACTAACTCACTCTTTCCTTTTAAAGCTTTGGCCTCCTCTCGCTCAAGGTTCTTAATTAGGTCGTCTGGCATTTTGGCCATATGTATCCCAGCTTTGAGTTTCTGTGAGGCTCTGGCAGCTCTTATATATCCTTCGGGATCAAAATTCTCCCTAGGCTCACCCAGAGTCATGCCATAGTAATTTAATTTATTCTGTAATAAATGATAACTCTTTGAACTTTTGACAATGAAATCAGAGAAAACTAATAGACCTGGAACAATAGATTGTTTACCAAAATCAGTTAAATGTTTAGCACTGGCAATAGACAATTGCCTCATAATCTCCAAGCTAGCCACTCTGTCTGGCACCGTAATTGGAAGCATGTGCGGTTGCCCTTCATATCCAAATACCCTTATCTCTGTGTGATTATCATGGCAATACCAATCACCCCAATTATGTTCAATCTGTGACTTTGGAGAGAAATCCTTTGGCCTGAGGAACCTCTTAATTTCAGGGGACAAAGTATAATCCCTGCGTTGTCCAAAAGCTGCACTGAGAGGTTTCACAAAGTATTCTTGAAAATGCCAATATTGGTTGTTCATAAACCTCTGGTCCCATGCTGATACCCACAACTGAACCGGCTTCTTCAGACCATTCTTATCATAAGACCTGATGCTGAACTCATCTGGCCAGAAGTTAATTTCTTGTCCACAATAAAGAAGAATATGCATTAGCATGGAGTATAATGAAAAGTGAACATTCACAAGGTCTCCTTTCATTTTTTCCAGCCCATGATTCAAGGTATCCGCAACATAAGTAGCAAAATCAAATGACCTAGGGTCTTTTGATTGAATATCAGCACACAGAACCATAATCCCAACATCCATGAGTGGATGAGCCTCTATGCCTAGTACTTGGGCTGCAGTATAATACGTATATTTGAAATATGGATGGAAGTGGTTGACATCAAATGGCACCTTGTCACTTTTGCCAAACTGAACAAATGACCCACCCACTTTTGGCCTGTGAATAGGTAGCCTCCAAGTCCTGTAGATATTTTCCAAACTAAAGAATTCCTGTGAAAGTTTCTTCATATCGATGCTTTCCTCGACTTCCCAGTCTAGATCAAAAACCATATCAATAGTCTGCTTGTTGATTACTACTAATGTATTCCCTCTGTAATCACATATGGTTTTAGTTCTCGGGTTGTAGCAATTTACCAGAGCTTTCATTAATTCTATGTCTACAAACACATTTGGAACTACTAACTTGCCTAAGTTCCTCTTCCACAGATTACTAATGGGTTCGGGTGCATCCCTTCGTTTGTAACCAAACAAAAATAACTCATGTCCTCTTATCTCAGTCCAAATGTCTCCTAGATTTTCAAATTTGTCCTCTAATCCTTCTTCTTCACTTTTAATCTTTTTGGACCTTACACTAGACGATGGACACTGGTCTAATAAGTCCTGAGTCAAAGCTCTCCCTTCTTTCTTCTGTCTCTTGGGCTTCTCTTCAGGGTTTAACTCTTTTCCTTTCCTACTCTTTTTAGAAGAAGAAGACGAAGGTTCCATAGTTACAGTAAATAAGAGAGACAACACTTACTTGGTAGAATGCTCAACTCTTCTGGTTATCGTTTGCAAATCTCTGCAAGTTCTTCACAGCTTCCAATCTCTTAGCATCGATCTGATTCTTACGAAAATTCACTCAGTTCAACTGTAATTGAATGGGCAACTTGTGTACAGTTAATGTTCTGCATCTGTAACGGCTACTCAAGTGTTTTAAATTTAATTGCAGATGTGACATTTTTCAACTGGGCCTTTAATTCCTTCGCGGGAAGTACAGTCCGCTCAAAGTGCGCGTGTTTCAAATTATCGATGAAACCCTTGTCTTCAGCCGAGTGTTTGAATCTTCCATCGAAAGCTCATTCTCTTCGATAATATTGTTTGAGTGAAAAACTTACGTCAAGAAGCCGCTTTTAAGACTCATCGAAATCACTTTTTCATCGATAGTCCCCCTTTTCGACAAGTTTCTCGTGAGTTTCATCGATGTCATACTGTCGATGAGTTTCTTTCTTCGATGAAGGCTTATGAGTGTTCATCGATATCCCCTTTTTCATCGATATCCTTTTTATCGATGAAACAACTTTTCTTTTGTTCGACACCACGTTCATCGATGAAACTTGCATTTCGATGAATGTCTCTTGAGTTTCTTCGGTAACGATACTCCTTCGAAATCACCTTTTGCCTTTTCGCTTTTTGCTTTTACCTTTTCGATGAAACCTGGAGTATCGATGAGCGGTTTCTTGCGTTCATCGAAGGTAACTTCTTGCCGAAACACCTTTGCTTAATGCTTTATATGCCCTGTGTCGATGAAAACGCTCTTTCGATGAAACTTCTCCTGCAATGCTCGATACAGCTTACTGGCCGAAATATCCATTAGTCCTCATGCTTATGGAAACATATATTATTATTTTTTATTTTTATTATATATTTTTTTTTTAAAAATAGTGCCCAACGGGAAGAATCAACCTCATCAATAGGACCAAAATGTGAAAAAGAGTACAACTGAGATGCATGATCAACCACCCTAGTTGCAATGATGGCTCCACTCTCCAAGTCTCCAATGATAATTGAATCAGGTGTGAACTCCATAGTTTTCCTAGTTGCCCCATGTGTGATTTGATAGATGGAAAGAAGATTGTTTGTCAAGTGGGGTAGACACAACACATCATTGAAGGAGTTATCCCCAATGGCGATAGATCCTTTCCCAATCACATCCATGTATGTATGATTGGCCATCAAAATCTATGGCACGTGGCAAGGCTCAAATGTAGAAAACATAGACTGCGAAGATGCCATATGATGAGAAGCCCCTGAATCTAGAAGCCATCTCCCTAAATTATGACTTGTAGTAGCAAAAAGAGCTTGTCCCTTTTCTTTATCTATCCCAAAAGAGTGATCCTTTCCTTTATCCTTATCCTTTGAAGAATAAGAAGTTGATGTAGACATTCTGGAAGGTAGGATGATTTTGTCCTTCTCAAGAAGATTCTTCAACTCATCAATATCCTTCTTATAACAATGATGTTCATCATGTCTTGACTTCTTGCAATATCCACAAAAAAAGATTTTCATTATATGATTTCCTCTTAGGTGAGAATGGTGAATCACCTTGTTGTGAAGAGGAAGATTGTGCTCCATCTTGTTGTGGTTTTGACTTAGGTTGCTTTTGATTCTTGCATTTTCCTTGATTGCTTTGATTCCCTTTATTAGCCACCAAAGCTTGTGACTTTGAAGATTTGAGAATCCCCATCATGGTCAACTTAGATTGCTCAATTGTCAACATCTCTGTGAATGAATCAAATGAGGGAGAAGTGTATGAGGAACCTTGAGCTAATCTATGGGTGTGAAGCTAGATACAAAGGCTGCATACTCTGATGGAAGCTTGTCCAACAAGTTATAAACCAATTGAGCATCCTTTTTGTCAATTCCACAATCCTTTCAGTTTTCTCTTAGCTCATTTGCTTTAGTGACATAATCATGGATTGTATCAAAATCCTTGGGATCCAAAGTTGTGAGTTCACTATCAAGCTTGTAGCCCTTAATCTCATCAACTTGACCATACAATTTCCTAAAAATATCCCAAGCCTCTTTAATTGTAGTACACTTATCAATGTGAAAAATGAGGTCATCTGATACATACTTTCTAAGAGTTCCAAGTGCCATAGCATTCTTAGTAATCCATTTAATTTGAGCATTAGGATCAGCCTTAGGATCAGGTGGTGTTGTAATAGTTTCATTTACATAATGAATGAGTCCTTTTTCCATTAGTTGCTCCATGCCTTAATCTTCCATGATGCACAATTATGAGGAGTTAAAAGTGGAAATTTAGGAGAACCCATAGCACCAAAATGAAAAAAAGATAGAGAGAGGAACAATCATACAAGACACCCCCCAAAATACTCAATCAAGAAACCCCCCCCCCACAAAAAAAAATGGTGATTTGGCACTTTATACTTAGTGCGTATACAATGGGCCACTTGAAAAACAAGGCAAAGTGGACATCTTATTTCAATTTACAACTTCTCAAAATGATATATAAGAGACTTCAAAAAATACTGCTAGTGATCTAAATTGAGATCCAAGCAAAATGCAAGTACCAGATAGGCCAAAAATGACTAAATATTGAAAGTACAATTTCTACTCAATATCACTACAAAAAAATGGCATATTATGAAAGTAGATGAAAAATTATGCACTTTGAAAAAAATTAGCACCTGAAAAGGAGGTCGTATGACCCCAAGCGAAGCCTCTAAAGTTGTAAAATCAAGGATTAGACAGGTACAACCATGAAGATCTGAAATTTCTGAAAAATCCATCCATCAAAATCATAAAATTATTCCACCACTATGAAGAGCACAAAATTCTATCCCATTTCAAAAAAAATTGCACCAAAAAAGGAGCAAAAATGAGCAAGATATGGCCTTCCAAAGATGAACTGCAAAACTAAAAAGCTCAATGAGAGGGGGTTAAAAAAATTTCAAAATACTGCTGATGTGGCACTGACATCAACAAATGATAGGCTTAAAATTGATGTATGTCTAGCCATCAAATTTTTTTGCCTCCTTTCCCATTCGATGTCTGTATAGTATGGACTGGGTGACGTGGCGATCTGTGACTGGCCAAAAAAAGATGCGTTGTCGAGGCTGATGTGGTAGGTGGTGAGCCTCATGATTAATATGTGTTGCTTGGTAGTAGAGGTGGTGCTGGTTGGCAGTGTACAGCTAGCAGCAGTCGGCATCAGAAGGGTTGTTGGGGAGGTGGGGCTGGCAGGCCGGCAGGAGGCATCGAGGCCGGAGGGACGACAAGAGGCAGCCGGGAAGTCTACCAGGAAGTGACAGTGGTGGGAGGAGATGGGGCCACCAGAATGGAGGGGTTTGGTAGTCTACAAGGCTCGAAGAGCAGGTACAGGTGATGACAGCGGCTCAGACGACACAGACAGCAGCGACATGAACGGAGCAGATCGTGGGAGCCAGAGAAGTGGCTGGAAAGAACGTCGGAGCCGGAGCTGGAGGAAGACAAAGAAAAAGTGCACAGGTGCCAGAAGTAATAGTGGCAATGAGAGCATGGGGTCCCAGAGTGATGACAGCCGAGGCATGGGAGACAGAGGTCCGGAGTACGGTCCTGCAGAAACAGTCAAATATAGTCGACTTTATAGTCAAAATTTATGGAAACGGCCTCCCGGACTCAACCGTAATGTCCAAATCGCTATATGATGCCCCCAAAAAATGAATATCCCCTAATGCAAAAATTGAAGCCTCCAAAATGTCTCCAAAAGACTAATCAATGAAGCCCTATAGGCTCTGATACCAAGTGAGATTTTGCTAAGATCAAGGACTCAATGAAAAATACAATAGAGAGATAAAATATTGATAGGAATAAACTATATTCTATCAAGAGAAAATACTGATCAACTGGATCATAAAAAGTTACATACAATGAATTGAGTCTGCTTATATAGGCAATACTATATGGATATGTGAGCGCACAAACATGACATGTGGCCCAATAAGAAACAAGGGTAGGTAGGAAATAGGTGTGGGTAGGTAGGAGAAACAATATAATATTCCACATGAGGTGGATCACCCACTGAATGTGGAATGTAAAAATAAGATAAGTTGAGAAAAGGTGGAAGTTCTCCTACACACACTATCCCAATGTGGCACAGACACTCAAGTGTCTCATACCCAAACTATTATGAAATGCATTTCCTAAGTAAACTTAAGTAAGGTGTAATAATATCCAAGATGAATATTTATTTACACCAACATAATTAATAAGATGAATAATTAGCGTATAATCAATGAGACATTTTTAGGTGTCTATATTTTCCCCTCTTTGAGACAATGTCAGAACGATATTATTTCAAAGAAATTTTTAAAATTTCCTATCACAGTATGCCCTAGGGATAACAAGGTGTGAATATGCCCCCTCTGAAAATTTGGTCAAAAAATTATGGAATTGAGACCAATTTAATGATATCATGGTAGTGAGCAATAGTTTCCAATTCAATTTCAAGTCCATTTGACTAGCCTAGAAGTGCTTCAAAGTTCAAGGGGTCCACAACCGTTTCAGAGGGAAAAAGCCTAATGTTGGGCTATAAATAGAAATTCCAACCCCTGATTTTCTCATTTGCAATCATTTGAGTTCATAGTATTCCTAGTGATTTTTGAGCTTTCTGCAAGCGATTTGAGCATGATGACCGGCATTAGGACATGATAGCACTTGTCCGAGTGAGTCCAATCTTACCAGTGTCCACTTGGCACTGGAGGCATGGTTAGTTTTCCAAAAAAATTGCCTGTTTGGTAAATTTTTCCACAAATTGTTGAGCTCAATGTTTTAACCATTGCACATGCGTAGTTTGATTTTTTTGCATTAGTCATGAATATTTCACATGAGTATATCTATGTCACATAAGTCATAAAGGTGTTGCATTAGATTGAACTTTTTCATATACTTTCATAGGGTGTCGTATTAGTCATATCTCCTACGCATACATTGTTTTCCTTTTGCATGAGTATTAATAATTTTGCAAAAGACATATTTGTCGCATACGTTTGAATAATGTCAATGTGTAGTGTTTTGGTATAATTTTTCATAAAAACTGAATCCTTTTTGCTAACAAACTAATTTTTCTGTCATGCAAGTCATGCTTGTTGTTCTTGGGACTCGTTAGACTAGGCCAAGCGGATTAGTCTTACAGACACAACTACTTGCTAAGGATATTCCTTTGATTCACCACATAGGATTATATCATGTTCCGCACCTCCTTGAGATTATGACCAATAGGGGTCTTATTATAGCTTTAGTCAAGAGATGGAATTCAAAGATAATGCTCATTCCATTTTCTGATTGAGGAGGCCTTTATGAAACTTGAGGGAATATGGAGGATACTTCATATTCTTATTCATGGAGAGAGAGTTGTAGATGATCACTGGGTAGGGGCCACTATGCTCTATGAGCTCTTTGAGTGTTAGGAGCAGGAGCTACACATGGACAATGCTTATGTGATTGTATGGGATTGACTTAGTGTAAATTGTGATGATCTTACTATTGTAATATGTAGTATCATAGCAGGTCTCCCAGTTCCTGATAGGCTATGTCATGGATTCCTAGTAGGATGGGGTCAAGTTTTATTAGGGATGATCATTGACAAATAAGTTTATGCATGGGGTACCTAAGTTTTTTCCATACTTTACTATCAGATGCATTCAATTATATATTCAACACACAAATCTATCAGCTCTGGTGTGATGCTCCTCCAGGTTTGGCCTTGGGAGCACATTGCTATATTTTGGCCGGCTATACATGTTCAATTGTAGGTCAATGAGCCCTATTCTTTCAGATATACAGGTGCAATCAGGCATAGGGGTATAGGTAATACCCTATATTAGTGATACGCTATTGATATGATACAACATTTCATATGGAGACCATACTTAGATTGCCCCGGTTGAGCTGATGATGGACATCATCTTCCATTTTGTAGGCACCAGCGATATCTTATTGGTAGGACAATTTTGGCACTTCTTATTATCGATTTATATCTGTCGGGCCTTGTTTTAAGATAGTTTGGTGAGATACAAGGTGTTCTTGATGTGATTACCTATTTTATGCATACTATTTGAGAGGTATTAGATTTGGGGTCTTGTATAAAGCCTCATGTTGCATTTTTTGATTTTGATTCATTGAGATCTATTCAGTAGAGTTAGGGATAAAGAGTTGAAGATCTTGGGACCACACCTCATTATGATGCATGGTGGGAAAGACATCATCCTATTCCTTTGACTAATCCTATAGTGCCTATCACACTACAAATGGGCAGGTGACCTAGACAATGAATGAGGAGGAGGAGGGGTGATGGAGAGGGAGAGAAGGAGGAGGAGGAAGTTGGGGACAGTGGGGATGAGGAGGAAGAGGATGAGGATATAGACATTAGTGGAGACATAGAGTCAGACATTAGGAGCAATAATTTTTCATTAGGGTCATCAAGTGCAGAGGGAAATGAGAGCTCCAATGATAGTGACATGTTAGAGATTGAGGATGTACCTATCATACAACCAGGTGGACAGGGTCAGGATGATATTGCTTAGGTAATGAGGGAAAAAATCCAAAGCTTGTAGGATGCTTTGGCTACAAAGAAGAAACAACGAAGGGATGATTGGGCTACCTTTCATCATGAGTATGCATCTTTGGTCACAAAGAGAGATGGGTTGATCTCTAAGTAGGATTAGTTGCGGATAGATTGATATCAACTTCACATTAAGCGAGATGAACTTTGCACTGAGCGAGATGATACTTCTCAGAGGGCTCAATTAGCTCAAGATGCTTTTGATCAATATGTTTCTTCCGATGGTGCCACACATTCTCATGATGATAGACTATGTAATCCTACTCAGGAGGTGTTATACAGACAACACTATGATATGACCATTATTGAAGGTCAAAGAGTACCCAACTATCGTGCTGATAAGTCATGGAGTAGATCAAGTAGATTGATGACTCATGATACTAGCAATAAAGGAGTTATGGGTCCACCCCATCCATCACCAGGTAATCTCAGGGAAAGATTGAGTGGACATGGTCCTAGTCTAGCTCCTGATAGAGGTGGTGTCGATTGACACTTTTGTTAGACATGTTTCTAAGCCTTTGTGCCTTCTTATGATGTATTCTAACACATTATCATTTTTCATATATATAGACGATATGTTTTTTTTACGATGGTTATATATGCATGTGTTTTATGCTTATGTGATGTATGATTCTATATGGAGTTTATGCTTTTGATGCACTTGTATTTCTTTACTTATGCATTACTATGATGATGATGATGATCTAATGATGTGATAATATGGTTTATGATGATAAACTATCTTGATAATGAATGCAACTAACTTACTAAATGCCCCTACATGATAATGCAACCAAATGATGTATGTACTTATAATGTAATGATGAATGTAACCATTAATTAAAATGCAACTAAATGATAATGAATGAACCCTAATGCAACTTAATAGATGACTGATAATGAATGAATGCAACCATATGATAATGAGTTTTTTTTTAAATATGCCAAAATATTCTTTTTATCGCTTGACTCAATTAATCGAGTAGGATTGTTAGTAAAAACAAGGATGAAGGATTAGAAACAATTAGATATGAGAAATGATAGATGAATGATGAAATTTGATTTAATAAGAGATGATAATCATGACTTCTTGTGCCTTTATTTGCTTAGCACAACATGATTCATCATTGAGCCTTATTATGTATCAATGGAGCTGTTGGAACCCTAAATTTTGGGCATAATTTCAGGGTCTCCTAAGAAAGAAAATGTAGTGAATGCCCCCCAAAAAGCTCATAAATCCTAATCCTAGTGTTGGGACTGCAAAAATTGTCTTTATTGTGCCCTACCTGCATGTTAAATCCTAGGGTTTAGGGTTTAAGAAGGGTTTTTTTTTTTATCTTGATGTAGTTCTCCCCTTTGTTCTCTAGACCTGTGTTATATTTTGTAGTTGAAATGTATCTGTTGGTTTCATCACCTCAATTAATATTTGGAAGGGATCTCTATCATAGGTTTATTGGCCCCGCTTGCTAGGTCTTCTTATCGGGCCTGTTACTTTTGGTGTTTATCGCCTCAAAGATTTTGTTTATTTCCCGATGGCTAGGTCTAAGTCATAAATCCCCTAGGAGGCCCCCTCACATGATGACTTTACCCATAAAGGTCCCCACATGCTCTAAAAAATTCACTTAAGTTTCGGCTTTGATATCATAGTTATGCTGGATAAGAAAGTCTAAAGAAAATGTGTGAGCAAAGCTTATCCACTGAATGCATTCACAACAAGTCCTAGTCACCCAGGATAAGACAAGAGCATTGCACAAAGGGAAAGCTTATCCCGTGGCACATCTGAAGCATGGGAATAGAACCATGGGATAAGAAGGGGTCTAAAATACAAAGAAATCCCTATCCCATGGCATCTTTGTGGTGGCCAAAGGGCAGTGCAGGATAAGGAACAGTAAGGAACATTGAAGAGAAACTTATCCTGCAATGTTTCAAAGATGCATATTCAAGGTCTCGAGATAAGAATTGAATGAAAAAAGTAGAGAAAATGTTATCCTGTGAGGTCTCCAAGATGCCAAAGTAATAGCACAGGATAAGAAGAAATAGAAGTTGATGAAAGCCAGATAGCAAGGGCTTATCCGGTGATGGTGAAAGAGGTGCACCCAAGTGGTGTGGGATAAGGAAACAAAGCAAAATCAAAGAAATCTTATCCCACCCAGTGTTTAGGAGCACTATGAAAAGCCTATGGGATGAGAGATGACTAAGGATCACGAAGGAAAATATTATCCTGCTGGTCCAAAAGGTGACTAGAAAAGTTGTGTGGGATAAGTAAGCACAAAGGAAAAGGTGGAACCTACTATCCCGTAGAGACAAAGTTTAAGGTCATTGTGACCACTAGAGAATTCTAGTCAACATGTCAGCAACCTGATATATACAGAAATACACATGGTAGTCAACCAAGTTTGACCAGATGATGAATAAGAAGACTTTTGATGCCGTAGATGTCTATCAATAGAATCGATGGTCCACATGGATGATGGTTGGATGATGTCTAGGCATTAACCATGATTAACCAAGTGACTTGAATGATGAATAAGAAGATGTATGCATGTCGATAGGCAAAATGATATGTGTGGTCATTGATCAAGCTTAACCAGATGTTTTGGATGTCGAACATGAAGTCTTGACTACCCATCAGAATAAATAATAAAGAAAGAACAACAATCTTTTGTGATCTGGATATCCCGATATCACTACTTCGGTGTAACTATACCAAATAGGGCATATGGACGTCTATCACAATATTCACCAAAGGTGGAGAAGCAGTGTTTTGCAAAGCCAACAGTTAAAATAATCCCGATGCACCAAAAGCAACGTGAACATATCAAAGAGACATCATGAAGAGACTCCTCTGTTGGGTCTTCTTTGTATATATAGGGTTCAAAATGTAAATTTAGAAAAAAGAGGATATTTTTGTAACATATCTGACATAGATACTTTAATATTATGATGCAATTTTGTTTTACAGTGATATAAAATCAGTTGCCTTCCTGCTTACATGTTTTATTAAGATTACTTTGTTGTATTGTTTCAAATCTACCTACTATTTCAATACTAAGAACATTGGAGATTGCATTTGGGTTACTCTTCATACTTTTTCTATCTTGTTATATTAATTTAATGAACAAGAAGGTGCACACTCTTGGATAGTTACTATAATAGTTTGATTAATTTCATTGTATAGTGGTTGTCATAATAGGATTAGTGATTGTGAGAGTATTAGTAGTGGATAGTTGCAAAACTGTCTAGTAGAAGACTGAAAGAGACAAGTTTCCATAGGACTCTGTGCCCATTTAAAGGAGAAGAAACTAGTCTATATTGCATATTCAACATTACATTCCATCAAAACCAAGTCAAGAAAACATTTTTTCCAAATAGATTTTTTTTCAGTTTTAGTTTTGCATGGTAGCAGTAGAAAATACTATTTGAGGTGATTCTCATTTTGATGCCATTCGAGAGTGATTTCAAATAGGAGTATTGTAACATAACCTACCTAAACATCATTAGCTGATTATAGTACAAACAAATAATAGCTAGTGATAAGGTATACCCACCTTGGTCCGGCAGAACTAGAAGTGAAGGGAAGTGAGACATAATTGGTCATTCCATTAGTTGGCCAAAATCAGTTGTTGATCTTGATCATAGAAGGTGGCATTCTCTTAGGGATCATCAAACCAGTGATTTTGAGCTCGAACAAATTGGTCACTCTGCTAGGGAGAACAACCATAAACAAGACTCTGCTGTGAGAAAGAACTTAGAGGAAAGGAAAGAATTTCATTCTGTGTGAAAGAGGTGGTGACTCTGATATTGAACAAACACACTTGTATGTACAACAGAAGATCTTTGAGACAAGAACATCCTATCAAACAATTGGAGTTAAATCAGAAAAGAAATAAAACTGATCCAAGAAAAAACATTTCACAAAATAATCAGATGGGGCCTAGAAATGCATTGCTTGATGAACAATACAACCAATATAATATTAAAAATAAATATACACAACACCTTCCTTTCAACACACGAGAAAATACATTTGCAGTTGGTGGAGGAGGGGAAGACATGGATCTAACTATTGTAGATAAAGCATGCAAACAAAAGTATAAAGTCTACCCACAAGGAAAATTCAATACTCCTCCTGGTTTCTCTCCTAGAACCTCTACTTCAAATTCAAGGGATGCCTGAAAGAGTTCTAGAAGTTTAGGAAACCAAAATGAATTGCCAACATGGTTTTTGGGTTTAGTAAAGAATATTATGGACACAACAGTTGAAATGAAAAATTAGGGGATGGCACAAGAAATAAAAAATGATGAAAAATGATTTGACTCATGACTTGCAAAGACATGATAGAAATAGTGTAAGAGCAAGTCAACCCCAGAGGCCCCCTCAAGGAGGAGATTTGGTACTAGAAACAAATGATGGAAGAAAAAATTCCAGAACATATGGAAACCCTTTGTATCAAGGACATAACCAAAATCCTTCCCAATACAATCCATACAATAAAAACCCCCCTCATGTAATTTGTACAATCAACCCTGCCTTGATCAACAATATAATCCATACAACCATTTTGCCTTGCATTCACAGTTCCAACCATATTATAGTCAAGTACCTCCTTTCACCTATCCCTATAGTAACATAAACCAAATTCAATACTATAGAAGTCAGTTTCAAACAAATCTAGGGCACCATGCTTTAGGAGGATTTATGAATGCTGACCAATACAATCAATTTGATTTCTCAGGAGTTATAGGTTACCCACACCCTATCTCAAATGATTTGAGAACTGCTATCCCAAAGTTCACAGGGAGTGGTGCTATAACAAGGGAAGGACATTGTAATGCATTTGACACTGTAATAGAGGATTTTTGATTTCCACGAAAAAATGTTAGAATGATATTGTTTATGCAATCACTAACTGAGGATGCAAGAGATTGGTTTAGAATGTTACCGGATGCTTCAATCAGTAACCTAACAGAATTCAAGAGACTCTTTTTGGAACAATATGGAGATAAAAATATCCTTGAATTGACCTTACATGAGATTATGACAATACAAAAAGGACATAATGAATCAATAGTTCAATTCAATAAAAGGTTCAATAAAGTGCTAAACAAAATCCCACAAAATATGAAGACAGTAAATGAAGTGTCCTCCACTATATAAATTCATTTGATAGCAAGACTAACTATGAAATCAGATCCAAGAATCCAAATACTCTACATGAAGAGGCTCAAAAAGTTGCTATTACTATAGAGAATAATAGAAAGGTTGTTGGCAGGATCAAAAAGAGGGATGATCCTAGACTTTATAATCCTAAAATACAAAACAAAAAGATCAAGGAAGAGGATAGGATGGATAGGTTCATTAGTGCTCTAAAGGATCTCACATAGAAGGTCACCAAAAATGATAGGCCACAATTTCAAAGAAATGACAGGTCATGATTGCATGACATGCCATATAGAACTAACTGGAAGGATGACAAACCCATTGAGGAAAAGAAGGATACCCCTGATCCTTTGAAGAAACAAACTAATCATTTTGTTGAAGAATCTCCTTGGTGCATGACATGCAGCCTCCCACTCTCCCCATTTTAGTGTGTTGTGGCCTACAATGTGCAGAATAATGAGATGAGGTATATTGAACTAGAAGGATATGATAAGAGTATGACCATTAACATGTTGTTTACTATAGGGGAATATGATTCATCAGATGATGAAGGATATGAATATGATGTCAACCACCAAAAACAAAACAACCAGTTCTATCAGCAAGAGGTGTTTTCAGATTGTGATGACATTACTGCTAGAAAAAATTGGGGGAGATATGATACAATATCATGAGGGAAACCTTCTGAAGAAGAAATAAAATCTCTCGCTATTGTTGTTATTGAATAGGCCAAGAACAATTATAATTTGAGAAATAGGGTTGTTAAGCATGACCAAGGTAAGCCTACAAGCATGTTCATAAAAGAGAAGGGTACAAAGGAGCACAAAAATGGAGGGGCACCAAAGATGGCATTGACTCAGTTGCAGACTCCCAAAATATCAGCACCACCTATCAACTCATTTGACATCACCAATGTGCTATAAAAAATGAAAATATTTGTACCACTTTTTGAAATGATGTGGATTCCAAAATACAAGAGTAGTACGTTGTCATAGATCTCAGGGGTACCCATTGGTTTAAATGGAACCAAAAAGAAATATAAACCAATGGACATGGAGAAAAGAAACCAGCCTACTCCTAAGATATATTTGGGAACTACACTTTCTGATGATCCATCCCAGGCGGACCCTTTCTATTTAACATTATTAATTAATAATAAATTGATAAGGAATTGTATGATTGACTCTGGAGAAACTATAAATGTAATGCCTATGGGATTCATGAAGGAAATTGGGTTGGAAATGGATGATCACTATGGAAAATGCTATGTTGTGGACAATTGATTGATTCTAGTAGTAGGGGTCATGAAGGATGTGGAGGTAAAGATAGCATCGTGCCTTGAAGCCACATAAAAAATAGACATTATTAGACACAATGCACCACTAAGAGGGGGGATGAATCAGTGGTTCTGAAACTGTTTCCCTTTAACTAACTTATGTGAGTATACTAGTTATTAGATCTAGCTCAGAAACTGGTTAGTGGGGAGACCAACACAAGTGCAATCACATAAGGGGATATCACATAACACTAGCATATACGAGGAAAACCCAAGATGGGAAAAACCTTGGAGAAATGGTGCTGGATTCTATTGCTCCAATCCAGCCTCACAATGAAAAAATTGTTACAATGTTTAGGGAACCAACCCAAGGAGCTACAACCCCTGATTTAGGGCAGCAACCCAAGGAGCTACAACCCCTGATTTAGGGCACCAACCCAAGGAGCACCAACCCCTAACATGTTTATGGGCTACAACCCAAAGGATTTGCAACCCTTGCACTGAGTTACAACTCAGTGATCACAATAAAAAATTCAATTACAAAAGTAGTTGTCTTGTTACAAGTGAATCTTGTAACCATTTTATTTGCCTTACTCTGTCAGTGAGATAACTTCTCTCCTGCACCAGTATAATTATCCTGATGCCCTCATCTGCTACTTCATTGCTGCTAAACTCTACAGGTTCACCTCTACTCTTCTTCTGCTCTACTAGATCTCTTCCTTACTATTCTTCTCTTTACCTGTACAACTCTTTGTCGGTTCTATGTCTTCCTACTCTGCAAATTCCTTCACTTTTGTTCTGTCAATATGGACTCTACCAGTTTTTCTCTGCTAACAGTTGAACACTTCAACTTGATTCTCCCTCACCCTCACTCTCTTCTCAAATACTCATTGAGCACTTGGCTGATTTTCTCTCACATGCAGAAGTAATACTCAATCACTTTGCAACAACACACTCTTCTTCCATTCAACAACAACCTTCAATGAATTTGGCTTCATTATTTATAGCCTAATTTTTTCGCGAAAAGCCAATTCAAAAAACATGGGTGGTTAGGGTTTCCTCATCAACCTCAAAGAAAACCAAATCTAATTAGATCTTGCTGGATCTGATCACCCAGACAGCCAACTATACAACTCTGCCATTAACGCGCCTAATTGATCATGCCTTCTACCTCTAGCGCTCTGCGTTTTCCCTTATCGGTTGATTTCTTGGTCAACCACCAAGATCGGTCTTGTTGTTTCCTTCATCCACCTTGATCTCCTCAATCACACTTAGCTGGCTCTAAGTTGTCCTCTAGACCTTGAGCCGCAAACCT
Organism: Cryptomeria japonica; assembly: GCF_030272615.1. Lineage (NCBI taxonomy): Eukaryota > Viridiplantae > Streptophyta > Pinopsida > Cupressales > Cupressaceae > Cryptomeria > Cryptomeria japonica. Next base: position 542,001,339 of record NC_081411.1, read on the forward strand.
CTGCAACAACCCTGCAACAGGTCCCATGATTTGTGGGATCTTCCATTAATGTTGACCAACTCTGGAACTACCCCGTCTGTGTACATTTCTTCTTCATTCGAATGTAGGTCTGCCACCTTGACTCCATGTGGCATCCATGTCAACCAGCTACCAGCTTGACTCTTCATGTTGGTCTAGATAGGATCACCAACCAAACACTTTATCAGTTCCTCTTTCCTACCGGTATCTCACATCTACTAGTTGACTCATGTCTACACTTGTTGAACTGTCGGTGGAACACCTAAACCGGTCTTCAGACATGTCTATCCAAAGAATGCACATTCCCACAAAGTGGGAGGACATCTACAACTTTTCTATATTACCGATGGACTTATGTACCGGTAAACACTCTTGATGAAATCATGTCATCAACCTTCAACAAACTCCATCTTTAATCAGGCCAATCTTCCTCTATCTGCATCTGCTCAGCCATGCCTTCTCCTTGATCACCTCTGACCATATCTCTATCGGTTTGTAAGGTTGAAAAACCCATCACTTCTTCTTCTATACCAGCATCTCAACATGCCTTCTTAGTCAGTCCAGTGCATATCCTTGATTTCATGCACTTGATGCACACCTCTTCTTCCTTATCTCACAAAACTATGATGCACACAATGCATCATTGAAGATAAGTTCCACTTACTGGTGGAGTGACACCTTGTCTTTTGCATCCTGCAATGTACTCATGTGACTTCCCTATTTGAGCAGCATATCTTCAAATAGGCACATGTGATCTGGTGATGGCACTTTTACTGTCAGTCATTGCTTCTCATGATGACTACATCTTCATCTGGAGGGAGTTCTGTTGTTCCTGCAACCACATAGCATACCTATGATCTGTTCAATCTTCTCCTGCTGTGTTGATGTGATTTAGGTAACATTTTGCCTCTTCATCACAAACAATAGCCAAGCATCCTGCTCATTGTCAACACTTCACTTTCCAGTTGACATCCTTTCCTTACTAGTGATATACTGTACCAATATCAGTAACCTTACCATTCCATCCACACAAGTCAGGCACTAACTTGTGTACCAGTGACTCCAATGATCACTATTCCTTACCTTACCGGTGTTCTGCAACACAAGGTGATATCAAAGATATCTCAGCATGTACTCCTACTTGATAGTGTTGCACATACATAACTCATACCAGTAGTCATTCCATATCAATTGACATCAATGACAACACAATGCCAATAGACATCATAGTCATAGATGTGCCCCCAGGCTATGGGATATTGTTATCAAGACAATGGATAGGGCTTGTGGGAGGAAGCATTTAGCTGGATTTGTCATATACCATGGTGCCTATGAATGGGAAACAAATAAAGATTGAGAGAGAACCAGGGTCACCTCACATCATCAAATGTCCAAAGAATCAGCCTATGATAAATTTTTGTGATATGGAAGTAGAAAATTTTACTATACAAATAACAAAGTCGGAGTTGTAGCATAATGATCCAATCACATACCATGCTATGAAACACCATGCAAACATATAACAAATATTTTTTGATGGAGCATGTAGTAAGGATGGAAATGGAGATGGAGTGATTTTTGTTTCTCTTGAAAGAAAAACATTTAGGTATTCATTCTTATTATCTTTTGAGCGCACAAATAACATTGCAGAATATGAAGCTCTTTTGATAGGACTAAATATGACACTAAAACATGGAATAAAGATGTTGGATATCTTTGGAGATTCGAAATTGATTGTATCACAAGTTAGGTCCAAATATGCATAAAAATAAGATTGAAACAATATAGGAATGCGGTATGGGACTACATTGAAATTTTTTATGCCTTCTCAATAAATTGGGTAGACAGATCTAAGATAATAACTACAGTTTTCTTGCCAACATAGCCCTAAGAAAGGATGATGTTACTATGACAAATATTTTTGAAATTGAAATAAAGACCAAATCCTCAGTTATTGATAATATATATTGTCGGCATATTGGCATAATTGATAACGTGAATGGATATTGGCATAATTGTTGATGATATTGATGAATTGGCATTAGGACTATTGGTAATGATATAGTTAAGATGGTGTTTGATGACTTGATGATCAGTTTGTGTTGTCATTGATGGAAATGATGGTTACATTGTTCTATCTCATTATCTAAGTTGTCTATGATTAACTGGAAAGCTATGGAATGGATTTGACAGTTAACTGGCAAATAGGACTTTAACCGGTAAATGTGAAATTGTGTTATGCTTAAGTAATTGGATCTAGAGATTGATGAAGAATTTGGTGTTGCGGTTTGGAATATGTGTTTGTAACATTGTAATGAGGTTATGACCATAACTACATCATGTTTTGGCTAGTGGAAGTCATGTTTGTGATTGACTAATATATTTTCTATAGGTTTTTAGTAGGGTTTAAGAACCGGTATTCAAATCTTATAACCGGTAATGATTTTGAGTTCGGCAATGTATTACATTATATTTGTAAGATGGTGATGACATGGTTGAATCCACGTGAAGTGTTTAAATGTTGTTTTGACATGATCGAAAAGAAAATTTCTTGGGAATGAGTGAAGTTCTTAGCAGTATGAGCTAAGGGTTTGAAAGTGTATCAGATTGATGTGCGGTGATCATTCAGCAGTTGTAATTGATTTGTAATTTGTTGTAATGATCCATATGATGATCTGTAATGACTTGTAAAGATCTATGATGATCTATAATGTAAATATTAGTATGAGTTTATGGTTTTGTAACCGACTAAGTTGTAAAGTCTATTTAGGGTAAGTTTGTGATGATTTACTGTGTCGGTGATCAAAGGAAGAGTGTGTGGCTGAACCGATGTGTGTGTCTGTAAGACAAAAGAAGATTGCAGAAAGAAAGGATCTATACAAGCAAGCAAAGAGTTCTATTTTCAGATCATACATATGTTGTTCCATAACATTTGCAACAGACTCAAAATCCCTTAACTGGGTAGGTCCTGACAGTCCTAATTGTATAAATCCCTTCATCGGGTGACTCATTAGCTTGGATTCTAAATCCTTTCACAAGGTTACTCCGAACAGAGTAAATCTCCTAATAGGGCTGAGGTAAATCCCTTAACTAGGGGACAACTAACAGGTCCTGCTCCTAATTGGGCATAATTGTAAGCTCCTAACCAAGCTAGGCTCCTAACAGGGCGCATTCTGAAAGAGTGCAAAAATCTTGTGGGCACCAATTCTCACCGTGGTTTTTCCCATTTGGGTTTCCATGTGAAAATCCTGATGTTCATGTCTTGGTTGATTTCTTTTGTGTTAAGTTGATGTCTTTCGATTGCATGCATGTTGATGAACATTTAGAAGAACAGTTTGATAAATCTGATCAACAGTATAATTTCAGTACTAATATTGTTTATGAGTTGTTTTGAAAGAAGTTTTTGGTGGTTGTTATAGTTGTAAAGTTTACTATTATTACTAATTCACCCCCCCCCCCTCTCAGTAATAACCGGTTCCTCATAAATAACAATTGGTATTAGAGAATTGGTCCTCAGTGTGCTAAAGCTTAACCGATTGAGGAAAAGATCCAAAGGAAAATGATGCAGGAGGGTCCAAATTTTACTAAGGACAACTACACAATATGGAAAGATAGAATGAAGATCTATATCAAAGGTACAAGTTCTTAGTTTTGGCAACGTATTACTACTAAATATGTATCTCCTACCAGTCCTCTAACTCCTGATAAGCTTAAGGAGTAGCAGGAAAACAATCAAGCACTGGAAGCCATTGCAAGTGCATTGTCTGATATTGAATACATTGATGTACATGTATTAGAAACTGCATTTGAAGTTTGGGAGAAATTAAAACTAATCTATGGTGGTGATAAACATGTTCAAAAAGCTAAGGAAGAGAGTCTTAGAGGTAAATTTGATAATATTAGAATGATATGAGAATGGTTAAGAATGGAAAATTTGAAAATATAGCTCAGTATGGATAGAGAATCAAAGAGGTTGTCGGTGGTATTAAAAGTGCTGGAGGAAAGATTTAAGATGACACTGTTGTAAGTAAGATGTTGAGAAATATTTTACCTGGCTATGCTATAAGAGTTTCTGTTATTCAAGAGTTAAGGTCAGTAAGTAGTGATAAAGTTACCGTTGATTCTGTTATTGGTAAACTAGCGACATTTGAATTAAATAGTTTTAATAAAAGTATTTCTAAGGCCTCTGAATCAGATTTTAAAGCATCTATAACCGGTACACCTATGAGAAAAGGGAAAGATGTATGTCACAGTTATGATTGTAGATCTAGTCATGGTGGTAGCAGAGGAGATAATGATGATGAAGACCATCTGATGGAGTTTGAATCTCTTCTGGCTAAGAGACTTCCAAGAGGCACTAGTAAATATAAAGGTAAAATACCTCTTAAGTGTTTCTCTTCCAATAAGATTGGACATATTATTGCAAATTGCTCTAAAAGTGAAAGTAAGGAGAAGTTTAGGAAATATAAAGGAAAATGGAAGAAACAATGCTATGTTGCAGTTGATGAAGGTGTGACAGATGAGGAATCTAAAGATGATGACAATGAGGAGATTGTCTTTGTTGCTATGAAGGAAGATCTGATTGATGAAAAGGCTTTGGTATCTCAGTTTGATTCTAGTGATGAGTGGATAATAGACAGTGGTTGTTCAAATCACATGACCGGTGATAAGAACAAATTCATATCCCTTGAAGAGTTTGATGGCGGTGTGGTAAGATTTGGTAATAACTCACCCTGCATGGTAAAAGGTAAATGATCTATTTCACTGAATGGTAAGAGTAATGCAGATGATGTTTATTTGGTTGAAGGTTTAAAACATAACTTGCTGAGTGTTGGAGAACTAAATGATAAAGGATATCACCTTAAGTTTAAAAAAGGATTGTGTAGGATCATGGGATGCAATGGAGATTCGATTGTTACTAGTAAACAAACTAGAGGTAATCTTTTTCATCTAAATGCTAATGTGAATAGTTGTTTGGTGGCTAAAATTTAAGATAGTTGGTTGTGGCACAAAAGGTTTTGTCATGTCAGCTTTGATAATTTGATAAAGGTCAGCAAATCAAGTATGGTGAGAGGTATGCCCCAACTTGTTAAATTGGATAATGTGTTATGCAAACATTATTAGATGGGTAAGATGACTTCGACATCTTTTAAGAGTAAATCTTTTTCTTCTGAGCATATTCTTGATTTAGTGCATATTGATCTATGTGGTGCTATGAGGACTAGAAGTTTTTATGGTGATATGTATTTTATGATTTTCACTGATGATTTTTCAAGGATGATGTGGGTAACTTTATTGAAGGAGAAATCAGAGGAATTTAGCAAATTCAAGATCTTTAAAGCCCTAGTTGAAAAGGAAACTGACAAGAATATAAAGTGCTTAAGATCTGACCGGGGTGGAGAATTTTCTTCTGATGAGTTTACTAGGTATTGTGAAGAACATGGAATAAAGAGATAGATGTTAGCACCTAGGACTCCACAGTCGAATGACATTGCAGAGAGAAGAAACAGAACAATAGTGGAAGCTGCTAGAACAATGTTGATACAAGGAGATGTTCCAAAAATGTTTTAGAGAGAAGTAGTTAGCACAGTTGTTTATACTTTGAACAGGGTTCTTGTGAAGAAATGTAATGATAAAACACCTTATGAACTTTGGCATGGTAAGACTCCTAATATCATCTACTTTAAAGTTTTAGGTAGTAGATGTTTTATTAAGAGAGATAATTTTACTGGAAAGTTTGATGCAAAGAGTGATGAAGGGATATTTCTTGGATATTCTACCAAGAGTAAAGCATTCAAATGTTATAATAAAAGGACAAAGAAAATAGTTGAGAGTGTGAAAGTTAAAACTGATGAATTTTTTGACAAACCTGATGAGTCCAGCAGATCTGAGCCTGCTGATGATAAAGAAAAACTTGTGTATATTGAACCGAAAGTGTAGAAGGAAGATGAGCAGAACAATGTTGAAATAGAAGCTCAATTGATAAGCGATGAAGAAGATGATGAACATGAAGCCTAAACCATTGCACCGGAAATGGTAATCCCAAGATATGTAAGGCTAAATCATTCAGAAGACTAGATTATAGGTGACAAGAATGTCAGTTGGCTGACAAGACAAAAAATCAGAGAGAATTCCTATCTGATTTCAACTATTGAGCCAAAGACTGTTAGAGAAGCTTTGAAAGATGAAGACTAGTTGAATGCAATGAATGAAGAACTCCATAAAATTGAAAAGAATATTACATGGTCTCTTGTTCCTAGACTGGAAGACAAAAATGTTATTGGGACAAAATGGGTATTTTGAAACAAACTTAATGAGGATGGTGAAGTTGTTAGAAACAAGGTGAGGTTAGATTTCAAAGGGTATACACAAGAAGAAGGTGAAGACTATGGTGAAACCTTTGCACTGGTGGCAAGACTTGAAGGTGTTAGAATGTTGCTTGTCTTTGCTTCTTTTAAAGGATTTAAGGTATATTAGATGGACGTTAAATCAAATTTTCTAAATGGTATCTTGGAAGAAGAAGTATATATAGAACAACCAGATGGTTTTGCATTGAGTGAAGATGAAAATATGGTTTGCAAACTACATAAGTCACTATATGGATTGAAGCAAGCTCCTAGAGCTGCTAGGAACCAGGAAGGACAACTGAGAGGGGGGGTGAATCAATTGTCAATAAATTGCAACCCAAAACAAGTTATTCCAACATAAAACTCAGTGTTGGTAAAACAGATTAATAGTTATAGTATTACCGGTACAACTTAATTCATGAAATAGAAAGAGAAACAACATCCACAACACATGACATAGAGATTTTGACATGGAAACCCTGTAAGGGGAAAAACCATGGTGGGAAACCTTACCCATAATCAGATGATACTACTGCAGATAGTAAGTGAATACAATAATGGGGTCTACACATGCAGAAAAGCCAACCGGCTAGAGCTCACTGCTTAATCACAAAATTAGGAGTCACACTGACTACACAATTGGATGGTTAAATCTAATAATCAATGTACTGCTTCAATTTAGCATCTTTGATGCCAGATTCACTACCAGTTTAAGCTCTGTGCATGAGGACCAAACACCTTCATAACCTTTAACAACCTTCCTTCAACCTTTAGATGAAATCTGCGTGATTCGCACAAGGATCCATTTTTTTTTGCTCTTCACAATGATCTTCAATATATGCACATACTCACACTTCTTCCAAATAAGATCTTACAATTATTTATACAAAACCTAAGACCTAGTCATTAGGTTGGCTCCCAAAAGATATTACATTTAAATCAATTACAAAATAATTCTTGGTGCAATACAATATGTCGGTCTCAATACATTTACACATTATCTAATCAATAAATCATTTCCAAATCATGATGTGCTGATCAAGAACATGTTTTCCTATGCCGGTTCATAATCTAGACCTATCTTCCGGTTAAGGAAAATATGTGAACCCGATCATTATCAACTTCTTGAGCTACCGGTGAAACATATACCGGTAACTGTGCATAAGCCAATATCCATGTCGGGACCATAATGTGTCGGTTCATCAATAAACCAATATAACCAGATTGCCAAATCAACAATGTAGACCTCCAAAAAGATAAGTGTTGACATCAATGACAAAACCAATGCAACACATGATGAAGTCATCCATAATACCAACAATCTCCCCCTTTGGCATTTATGGCAACACTAGATGGAAAAACATCTAAGTGCCAAAATAGAATGCCAACATCTCCCTTAAATAGATCAATACAAATTTGTGTACCAAAAAGAGAAATGGTATAACCAAAACCAAAATGCATCTTCAAAGTACAATATTTTTCCATAGACATCTATATCCCCCTTTGGCATTGATGGCAACACTAGATGGAAAAACATCTAAGTGCCAAAACAGAATGCCAACAATCTCCCTTAAATAGATCAACACAAAGTTTTCTACCAAAAACACAAACAATATAACCAAAACCAAAATACATCTTGAAAGTACAATTTTTTCCATAGACATCTCTCCCCCTTTGACATCAAATGCCAAAGCAGTTAAAAATCAAAACATAACATACAACTAACTACTCCCCATGAGCAGTAGCTCTCCTTCATCAAGCCAGAAAAAGGTTTTTTTGTTAGTCCCTTCTGGTTTGATGCTAATCTGCATCATTTAAGTCTCTGTCGATGGGGTGATTACCCCAAGCTTCTCTCTAAGATATTCAAATGTTTCCTTAGGCAAAGGCTTTGTAAAAATATCTACAATTTTCTCTTTAGTGTTCACATAAACCAATCTCACTTCATTTGCTTCAACGTTTTCTTTCAGAAAATTATACTTAATAGAAACAAGCTTTATTTTAGAGTGAAATACCGGATTCTTTGATATAGCTATTGTTGTTGAGTTATCACAATGAATAATTACCAGTTCATTGCATTTTACCTTAATATCCTTCAACATTTGCTTGATCCATAATACCTGAGTGTAATTAGTTGTTGTTGCAACATATTTTGCTTCTGCTATAGATAATGATGTGCAGGTTTGCTTCTTGTTGATCCATGAAATTAATCTTCTACCAAGAAAGAATGCTCCACTAGTGGCACTCTTTCTATCATCCACATCTCCTACCCAATTTGCATCTATATATGTACATAACTCAAAATTGTCATTCTTAGGATACCATAAACCAAGATTTGTTGTGCCTTGTAGGTACTGGAAAATCCTTTTTACTGCAATTTCATGATTTTCTTTAGGATTGCTTTGAAATCTTCAAACAATACATACTACATTCATTATATCAAGTCTGGTTTGTATCAAATACAGTAACCCTCCAATCATAGATTTGTACCTTGTTGGATTTATAGTAGTTGAATCATCATTTGATGTCAATTTATTTATTGTAGTCTTAGGAGTGCTTACCGGTTTGGAGTTTTCCATTCCAAATTTCTTCAAAAGTTCCTTCAAGTATTTTGTTTGACAAATGAATATACCTTTATCTATTTGAAAAATCTACAAACCTAGAAATTTTTTTATCTCTCTAATCATAGACATTTCAAATTCTTCCTGCATCTTATTAGCAAAATCTTTGCATAGCTCTTATTCTCCTCCAAAAATGATATCATCCATGAATACTTCAATAACCAAAATATCATCATTGGTAATTTTGTAATACAGATTACTGTCAGCATTACCTTTTGTGTATCTAAGCTTTAAAAGATATTTATTCTATCTAGTATACCAAGCTCTGGGAGCTTGCTTCAATCCATATAAAGCTTTTCTTAATCTGCAAACCATATCCTTATCATCTGTTAATGAAAATCCATCATCCTACTCAATATAAACTTCTTCTTCAAGATCTCCATTCAAAAATGCACATTTACATCCATCTGATAAACCTTATAGTTCTTGTGAGCTGCAAATGCAAGAAATAGTCTTACTACTTCAATTTTGGCTACTGGTGCAAAGGTTTCATTATAACCAATTCCTTCTTTCTAAGAATAAATTTTACAAACTAATCTTGCTTTGTTTCTGATTACTTCATCCTATTCATTAAGTTTATTTCTAAATACCCATTTAGTTCCAATTACATTTTTGTCTTTAGGCTGGGGAACTAATGTCCAAGTATTATTATTTTCAATTTGTTCTAATTCATCTTCCATTGCTTTTATCCAATGTTTATCTTTACATGCTTCAACAACTGATGCTGGTTTTTTTGGCAAATGCACACTCCAATTAGAAATTGTAGGTGATTGAAGGTACTATCATTGATGGCAACCTTGCAATCCTATGGCATCGAAATGCACCGACACCGACAGACTCTACACCGACAGATAGTTTACTGGCAGTGGCAAAGATGATTACTAGCACCCCAACCGATAGGATTTTGTTTATTACATTTTGTATTTAATTGTAATATCTTTTTGTAAGCCGATGAGGCAAATTGTAATAGGACTCATATATAAGTATGAGATCTTATAGATCATTTAAGATGTGAACATGGTTAGATTATTGTAGAACTAATATGCAAATATAAAGGCAGATTTTGGAGTAAGGTTTATGGTTATTGTATGAGCTTAAACTAGTATTGAACCTGGCATAGTAGATGTTGAACCAAAGCAGTACATGATATTGGATTTGTATAATCCATTTTTGTAAGTTAGTGAGACTTCCCTTTTTGTAATTAAGCAGTGAGCTTTAGGCAGTTGGCCTTCCTACATGTGCATGCCCCTATTGTAAGTAATATTCATTTATTGGCTAGTAAGTGAATATTGTGGGTCAGAAATCCCACCGAGGTTTTTCCCACACCGGTTTTCCTCATTAAAATATTGTGTTATGGTGTGCTTTCTATGTTGTACTTATTATTCTTATTTACTACATTAATTTTGGTTTATCGATACACTGTTTTGGAATGCAATTTGTCTAATAAGATCAAAAAATATGCAAACCGGTTAGATAATGATTCACCCACCCTCTTAGTATCTTTGGGAATCCTAACAATTGGTATTAGAGCACTAATGCACCCACCAGTCAATGTTCTAAATGCAACAAAATTGGTCACAATTCAAAAAATTGCAGAATGAATGTAAGATGCTATGTTTGTGGAAGATTTGGACACTTATCTAATCAATGCAAAATACATACCAGCATAGGATATGGAAAAGCTATTCAGAAAAATAATGTGACTTATTATGCTTGTAACAAAGGAAGGCATCATCAGCAAATAACAAAGGACCCAGTTTCAAAGGTAAAGAGAAGGTTGATGAGGTAAAGCAAGAATTTTCAAAACAATGGATTAGAAAGTTAGATTAGAATGTTAATGAAGTTATTCCTTCACCTGTAGAATAAAGTATCACTCCACCAACATGAGATTCTTCATCTAAGTGAAAAGAAATCCCTTGGGGGTATAGCAACAAATTGAAAACATGCTAGTTTACCCTCGATTGATGGTAAGAAGATGAAATGCTTCTTTACCAGCAGGTGAGTTAAGTTTTCACTTAACTGATAGGCATTTATTATGGTAGTTGAAGGAAATGACATTATAAAGCAAGCATTTTTCACTCTTTGTCACTCACAGAGAATTCAAACTTCCTTAGAGCACGAAAAAACTTGAGCGAAGGCATCCAAACCTAAAGGCAGATTAAGGTATTTATACAATGGCTTCCTCCTCTACACCTAAATTCATTGTAAACCCTACTATAATTGAAGTGGTTAAATGCCCTAGGCCCATATTTAAGATAATACCCCAAGTTGCGAAGCAGGATGATACCCTAGGATATACATACATTGTCACATTCGGGAACTTGGTGCTGATGAGATAATGAACATGTATAGGACTGTAATTTGTGATGAAAATGGTAATGTGAAACCGGAACACAAGATAATTGAAACCCTAGGTTTTGTGGAAATACTTAGCATTCCTAATTTTCCCAAAGATATTATAAGAATTGTACTTAGCAGAGTTCATGGGGAGTTCTTTTGGCTAGATTTCATCCATAAGATTACAAAAGAAGCAGTTAAGGTAGTGACTGGCTTACCTTCCACCGGTAGTAGACCGGAAAAAGGAAAGAAGGTCTCTAACGATACTGTGATGACCCTAACTGGTGCAACACATGATAGTAGATCCTTGAGAGTAAATGATGTGAAAGATATTAATATAAGATTCATTAGCATGATTCTAGGATACAAGACTACACATGCCAACAGATTAAACTTTGTTTCCAGTTTATGTATCAAGAGTGCTTATGACATGGTGAACAGTAATGCAAAGATTGACATATGTGAATGGTTAAAAGATGAATTGATTGATAATCTAAAGAAAATGAAAGGAGAAAAGAAAGGTACTTTCAGATTTGGTAACTTACTTGTATGTCTATTGTTATACATCACTAAATAAGTTCCCGGTATAGGTAGAAAAGAATTTGGTTTTGACATACCGATAGGAAAACAACTCTTGGATATCTTTAACAACATGGGGGATGACATGGAAAAGAACAAAATTGTACACTTTCAAAAACTAAAGGCTAGAATGAAGATTAGGGAAAGACTATCTCAATCCATAGTTGACAAATACCAAAAGGAAATATGCTTTTTTATAAAGAAGGATGAAATCTGGATGGAGGCAGTGGTTCCAAGAACAATTTGGGTAACTGAGATACGTTATGAGGCAGATGAGAACAAAATAGAAACATATGCTAAAGCCCTCCTTGAAGCCCCTAGAGAGCCAGTGGAAGAAGTATTTGGAAATGCAAAAAATATTGAAAGAAAAGTTCAATCATAGAAACGAATAAATAAAACAGATTAAACAATTAGAAAAGCAACAAGACAGGCAAAAGAGATTAAGGAAAACATATTGAATATGACTGGTATCAAGGAGAGTGACTTAGAAGGATTACAACCAGAAACACATATTTCACTGGTTGGTACCTCCTCTAATAGTGAAATACCGACAGAGTTTCAGAGAGTAGAAAGGAAAAGGAAACCTTCACCGGTACCCGCTCCTACACCCAAGAGAACAAGAAGGAAACAATAGGCTGTAAGGCCTCCAGCAAAGAAAATAACACCAAGGAAGAAGAAGGAAAAACAAGTTATCCCTCCACTTGATAATCTTTTGAATGAAATAACTAAAGATGGAAACTTTTCAAATGTTAGCAAGTTGTATAGTACTTTTACAAATGAGGAAAAGGAAAGTATAGAAAATAGTGTTATTTTACACTTAGACATTTACAAGAAATTTTTGATAAAAGTTTTTGATGATCTACCAAGTGACTTATATAGAAGATTAGATGCAAAAAGGTTAGCAATTGTGGAACTGGACAAGAAGATAAAGGTAGAAAAATTATTTGTAGTTCACCCAATAAAATCAACAGAAGAAATTGATGAACTGATAAGTGAGGCAAACCGGACAATATTTTCCACTGGTCACCAACATGTAGCTTTAATGGCTGGCAGAGTAAATGAGATCACTAAAGAAACATCAGACAAATGGGATATCTTCTTTGTGGAGAAGGAAAAACTTGAAAAATTGGAAAAGAAAAAGGAAAGAATACAATACAAGGCTAAGGAACTGAAATGTAGACTTGGTCTGAAACTTGACATCCTCATCTCAAAAAGAAAAGAGATTTCAGAGGCACTTGTTCTAGGACTTAAGACACTGGAAGAGAAAATGCACATACTCACCGATACCATCCAAAGGACAGAGGCAACATTAAAAGATAGTGAAAGGTTCACTAACAGCTTAAACTTTGTACTAGCAGACATATTTCAGATTGTAACCCACCGGTTACAAGGATCCAGCTGAGAACTACACTCAGTTGACATTTTTTGACAACCTTTGGCATTGATGTCAAAGGGGGAGTAGTGGAGATGAGAAAAATCTAAATGACTTAGAGATCATCTGCTCAGGGGGAGCACACGTCTGGTACAGTTTTTGATAAGATTTTTGGACAACACATTTTGGATACAATTTTGGCATTTTTCTCATGAGTGTTGCCATCAATGTGAAAGGGGGAGATTTTTGGCAAATTCACACTCCAATGAGAAATTTTAGGTTATTGAAGGTATTGTCTTTGATGGAAACCTTGCAATCCTCTGGCACTGGCACCAACAGACTCTACACTGGCAGATAGTTTATTGGCAATGAGAAAGATTATTACCGACACCCCAGTCGACAAGATTTTGTTTATTACATTTTGTATTTAATTGTAATATCTTTTTGTAAGCCGACAAGGCAAATTGTAATAGGACTCATATATAAGTATGAGATCTTGTAGAACATTTAATATGTGAACATGGTTAGATTATTGCAGAAGTAATATGCGGATATAAAGGCAGATTTTGGAGTTAAGTTTATGGTTATTGTATGAGCTTAGACCGGTACTGAACCTATCATAGCAGATGTTGAACCAAAGCAGTACATGATATTGGATTTGTATAATCCATTTTTGTAAGTCAGTGAGACTTCCCTTTTTGTAATTAAGCAGTGAAATTTAGGCAGTTGGCCTTCCTACATGTGCAGGCCCCTATTGTAAGTAATATTCATTTATTGGCTAGTAAGTGAATATTGTGGGTCACAAATCCCACCAAGGTTTTTCCCACACTGGGTTTCCTCATGAAAATATTGTGTTATGGTGTGCTTTCTATGTTGTGCTTATTGTTCTTATTTACTGCATTAATTTTGGTTTACCGATACACTATTTTGGAATGCAATTTGTTTAATAAGATCAGAAAATCTGCAAATCGCTTAGATACTGATTCACCCCCCTCTCAGTATCTTTGGGAATCCTAACAGGTTCAACTTGAGAAATTAAAAATACCTCTTCATTTTCCAATCTTCCTCTTGTCATAACACCTTAATTTTTATTTCTAATTATCTAATTTTCTGAATGATTCAATCTTACATACCTAGTTTTATTGTAATTTCCATTCACAGGTTGTTGTTCTTCAGTCACAGTTGAGTTTTCTGATGATGCCGGTGTGACTGGTTCTTCATTCTGCTCTGTTGCAATCCATGCTGGTTCATTTATAATCATTTCTACTGCCAGTTTAGAACCTATAGATCTTGATTGTCCTCTAAAATGTTCATCTATCTTCACATTAGTATTTTCAATTATTTTATGTAATCTTTTATTATAACATCTATATGCCTTGCTTCTAGTTGAATAACCAAGAAATATTCCTTCATCACTTCTAGGATCAAATTTGCCAATAGACTCATCTCTCCTAATATAGCATTTTCTTCCAAATATTCTAAAATACTTAAGAGTAGGAATACGACCGAACCATAGTTCATAAGGGGTCTTACCAGTCTCACCTTTGACGTGAACTCTGTTGAAAGAATAAACCATTGTATTTACTGCTTCTCTCCAGTACATATGAGGTACATTTGCTTCCATCATCATGGTTCTTGCTGCATCCAATATAGTTTAGTTCTTCCTTTCCACAACTCCATTTTGTTGGGGTGTCTGGGGTGTTGATAGTTGTCTTTTGAATCCATTCTCTTCATAGAATGCATTGAATTCCCTAGATGTGAATTCTCCTCCTTGATCAGATCTCAAACATTTGATTTTATTGTCGATTTCATTCTCTACCATTGCCTTGTATATCTTGAATATCCCAAAAGCTTCTGATTTCTCCCTGAGAAAAGTAACCCAACACATTCTAGAATAATCATCAATTATTAGCATAAAGTATCTATCACCTTGAGGACTCCTTGTTCTTGTTGGACCACATAAATCAGTGTGAATTAAATTAAGAATATTATTGGATTTCTCATAAATGCTCTTAAATATTGTTCTAACTTTCTTTCCCATTCGGCATTCCTTACATACCGGATTATGAGGTTTCACAATCTTAGGTAAATCCCTTACTGTGTTGGTTGAGTAGATCTTTACAATGCAATCAAAATTCACATGACAAAGTATTTTATGCCATAACCAACTTTCAGCAATCTGAGCAATCAAACATGTCTTATCACTGGTATTCAAATGAAAGATATTACCTTTAGTCTGATTACCAGTTGCAATCTCCAATCCAGTTCGGTTTATGATTTTGCATTTTACATTCTTGAATTGTAATTGAAATCCTTTTCCCACTAACTGACCAACACTCAAAAGATTATTCTTTAAACCTTGAACATAATAAATATTGTTAGTCTTGTGCTTACCATCCAAAGATATAGTGCCTCTTCCTTTGTTTAAACAAATTTTGTCATCTCCAAATCTTACTAGACCTCCATGATATTCCTGTAATGATAAGAACTTGCTTTTATCATAAGTCATATGATACGAGCATCCACTATCAATGATCCATTCATCATTTTCTTCAATTTTTTTTGCTAATGCCTACTCTACCGGTTTGACAATAGGTGTCGGTTGATCTTCTTTTATTGCAATAAATGTCCATCCACTATTTGCTAGATCTTCATTAGAATTATCTGTAACACCTTCATCTGCATAGTAACATGACTTATCTCTATTTTCCTTAAATTTGTATCTCTGATATTGAGGGTTAGGCTTATATGTTCTCTTTTCCTCGTCTCTTAGTCTTGAATGTCTATCAGGACACCTAGACACCATATGACCAATTTTATTACAATTAAAACATTTGAAAGGTCCTTTACCTTCATACTTACTTCCTGTTGGAACTTTAGGCATCTTCCTTGCAAATAGTGCTTCAAGTTCTTCAAGTTCTTCATTTTCTTTTCTGATATCTTTAAGTTCTTTTGCATAAAGTGCTTTCCAATCAGATTTGTCAGATGATGATGATGATGATGATGATGATGATGATGATGATGATGATGATGATGATGATGATGATGATGCTTTGAAGGCTATATAAGTCTTGATTGTAGCAACAGGACCAAATTCTTCAAGCTCAAATGCTGAAAGTTTTCCAATCAAAGTATCTATAGATACTAATGTATTAGGTATTGTTCTCAACTCATTAATAGCTATCACTTTCATTTTGTAAGCTGGTGGCAAAGATCTTAAAACTTTAGAAACAATTTTATCTTCACTTATAGATCCTCCACAACATTGTATTCCTAAAACAATTTCATTAACTCTTTCCATAAATGCAGAAATTTTTTCATCCTCTTCCATTTTTAAATTTTCATACCTGACTTGGTAACATTCCAGTTTTGCAATTTTGATAGTGGAATCTCCTTCATTCAATGTTTCAAGTTTATACCAAATATATTTTTCTTTAGATCTGTCTGATAATCCCATGATTTGTTGATTTGATAATGCGCTCAGAAGTGCTTCTCTTGCTTTGCAATCATTCTCCAAGTCTTTAGCTAAGGTTGGTGGATTAGGGTTATTAGAATTAGGAGCAACATAGCCATTATTTGTAACATCCTATATATCTCTTCCAATGTAATTTAGATGTGTCTCCATTCTAATCTTCCATATACCTGAGTTAGTTCCATCAAGTTTGGGACTATCCTTCCTGAAGATATTTGCTGCCATAGGATCTCCTCAATCTGTTAGGCTTCTGCAAAAAGATGACTAAGCTCTCATACCGATTGTTAGGAACTGGGAAGGATAACTGAGAGGGGGGGTGAATTAGTTGTCAATAAATTGCAACCCAAAACAAATTATTCCAACTTAAAACTCAGTGCTGGTAAAATAGATTAACAATTATAGTATTACCGGTACAACCTAATGCATGAAACAGAAAGAGAAACAACATCCACAACACATGGCACAAAGATTTGGATGTGGAAACCCTGCAAGGGGAAAAACCATAGTGGGAAACCTTACCCACAATTAGATGATACTACTGCAGATAGTAAGTGAATACAATAATGGGGTCTGCACATGCAGAAAGGCCAACCGCGTAGAGCTCACTGCTCAATTACAAAATTAGGAGTCACACTGACTAGACAGTTAGATGGTTAAATCCAATAATCAATGTACTACTTCAATTTAGCATCTTCAATGCCAAATTCAGTACCGATTTAAGCTCTGTGCATGAGGACCAAACACCTTCATAACCTTTAACAACCTTCCTTCAACCTTTAGATGATATCGGTGTGATTCGCACAATGATCTTCAATATACACACATACTCACACTTCTTCCAAATAAGATCTTACAATTATTTATACAAAACCTAAGACCTAATCATTAGGTCATCTCCCAAAAGATATTACATTTAAATCAATTACAAAATAAGTCTTGATGCAATACAATATGTCGGCCTCAATACATGTACACATTATCCAATCAATAAATCATTTCCAAATCGTGTCATGCTGATTTGGAACATGTTTTCCTATGTCGGTTCATAACCTGGACCTATCTGTCGATTAAGGCAAATATGTGAACCCGATTAGACCAATATGAAAAACATCAAATGAAAACATCCAATCCATGTCTTTGACATGACCAAATGATCTCCAGATGATAACAAGTCATCTTCAACTTCCTAAGCTGACGGTGAAACATATACCAGTAACTGTGCATAAGTCAATATCCATGTTGTGACCACAATGTGCTAGTTCATCAATAAACCAATATAACTAGAGTGCCAAATCAGTAATGTAGACCTCCAGAATGATAAGTGTTGACATGAATGACAAAACCAATGCAACACATGAGAAAGTCATCCATAATACCAACAAGAGCATGGTTTGGAAGATTGCATGCACATCTGATCAAGATAGGATTCTAGAGAACCAGTGAGGACAATAACATATATTTGAAGACTAATGGAGACAAAATGTTACTTGCTGAAGTTTTTGTTGATGATATAATATTTGGTGGAAATGATGACATGTGTATGCCTTTTGCAGATGAAGTGAAGAAAGAATTGAGATGTCTCTCATTGGTGAGATAAAATTCTTTATTGGTTTATAGATTCAATAACTGGAGAATGGAATACTTATTTGTGAGACTAGGTATGTAAAAGAAGTCTTGAAAACTTTTGGCATGGAAGATTGTAAACTGGTTGGTACTCCAATGGTGACAGGTTGTAAATTGTCAAAACAAGACAATTCACCGTATGTGGATGAGAAATAATACAGGTCTATGATTTGAAAGTTGCATTATGTTGTTCATTGTAGACTGGACATTGCACATGTTGTTGGATTGGTTGCAAGATTTCAAAAAGATCCTAAGGAGACATGCATGGTAGCGGTAAAAAGGATATTCAGGTATTTGAAAGGAATAGATGATTATGGTTTGTGGTATCCTTACAATGATAACTTTTCTTTAAAAGTTTTCACAGATGTAGACTGGGCCAGAAATGTTGATGACTGGAAAAGCACAACTGGTGGAGCTTTCTTTTTAGGAGAAAGATTGGTGTCCTGGATAAGTAAGAAACAATCTTGTATTTCACAATCTACAACTAAATCATAATATGTGGCATCATCAATGAATTGTACTTAGGCTATATGGATGAGACATATTTTGGAAGGTTTTAAGGAAGACATGTCTGAACCGGTGACTATTCATTGTGATAATACTAGTGCTATTAATATTTCAAAATCTATATTACATGAAAGAACAAAGCACATTGAGTTGAAGTATCACTTTCTAAGGGAAAGAGTACAGGAGAAGAAAGTAATAATGGAGTATGTGTTTAGCAAAGAGAAGTTAGCAGATGTATTCACTAAACCTTTGCCTAAGATAACCTTTGAATATCTCAGAGGTAGATTAGGGGTTGTACCCCTACACAAGATCAACTAAGATGCTGGTGATACATAAATCCGATGAATTCATTGAATATCTTTCAATTTTGGATTGATGTGAGGTGGGATACTCCTTAGGGGGAGTAGCTATGATGAGATAAACAGAGATGGCAGCAACAAAGATGAGGACAATAGAGGTATTTACACCTTTGGTGTTGTTGTCAAAGGGGGAGAAGAATTAGTTGAAGATTATCCATGAGAAGAAGAACTAGATAACCAACAAAAGAAATACAAAGGAGATGTTGAACTTAAGAGTTCAGTTTAGCATGATGAGGTTTTTCACTATTGCCATCAATGCCAAAGGGGGAAAATGTTGGAATATTGGCATAACTGCTGATGATATTGATAAATCAGTATTAGGACTATTGGTTATGATATAGTTGAGATGTTGTTTGATGACATAATGATCAGTTTGTTTTGTCATTGATGGAAACTATGGTTACATTATTCTATCATGTTATTTATGTCATGATTGACCGAAAAGCTATGGAATGGATTTTACAGTTAACTGATAAATAGGACTTTAACCGGTAAATGTGAAACTATGTTATGCTTAAGTAATTGGATCTAGAAATTGATGAAGAATTTGGTGTTGTGGTTTGGAATATGTGTTTATAACTTTGTAATGAGGTTATGATTAGAACTGCATCATCTTTTGGCTACCGTAAGTCATGTTTATGATTGACCGATGTATTTTTTGTAGGGTTGTAGTAGGGTTTAAGAACCGATATTCAAATCTTATAACCGATAATGATTTTGAGTTTGACGTTGTATTACATTATGTTTGTAAGATGGTAATGATGTGGCTAAACCCGCGTGAAGTGTTTAAATGTTGTTTTGGTGCGATCATAGAGTGAATTTATTGGGAATGAGCGAAGTGCTTAGTATAATGAGCTAAGGGTTTGAAAGTGTATCGGATTGATGTGTGGTGATCATTCAATGATTGTAATTGATTTCTAATTTATTGTAATAATTCATATGATGATCTATAATGACTTGTAAAGATCTGTGATGACCTATGATGTAAATCTTAGTATGAGGTTAGGGTTTTGTAACCGACTAAGTTGTAAAGTCTATTTAGGGTAAGTGTGCGATGATTTACTGTGTCAATGATGAAAGGAAGAGTGTGTGGCCAAATTCGTGTGTTTGTTTGCAAGAGAGAAGTATATTGGAGTAGGAAAGGATCTATACAAGCAAGCAAAGAGTGTTATTTTTAGATCATACATCTGTTGTCCCTAATAGTTACAACAGACTCAAAATCCCTTAGCTAGGTAGGTCTTGATAGGCCTGATTGTATAAATTCCTTCACCGGGTGACTCATTAGCTTGGGTTCTAAATCCTTTCACAAGGATACTCCTAATATAGTAAAGTTCCTAATAGGGCTAAGGTAAATCCCTTAACCGAGGGACTCCTAATAGGGTCTGCTCCTAACTAGGAATAATTGTAAGCTCCTAACCAGGCTAGGCTCCTAATAGGGTGCATTCCAAAAGAGTGCAAAAATATTGTGGGCACGAATTCCCACCATGGTTTTTCCCATTTGGGTTTCCATGTGAAAATCCTGGTGTTCATGTGTTGCTTGATTTATTTTGTGCTAAGTTGATATCTTTTTATTGCGTGCATGTTGATGAACACTTAAAAGAATAGTTTGATAAATCTGATTAGCAGTATGATTTCAGTTATTACTGGAACTGTTTATGAGTTGTTTTAAAAGAAGTTTTTCGTGGTTGTTAAAGTTTTAAGTTTACTCCTATTACTGATTCACCCCCCCTCTAAGTAATAATCAGTTCCTCACAAATAACATATACAGTTGGCAAGTATTTGAGGATGATGAAAATTTATTAAAGTTCTTTTAATGCATAGACAAATATGAGGCTCGGGAGATATATTTTAACACATTTGTGGAAAACATTCATGGGAAGGACATGGTATTTGGAAGAGAGGTAGTGAAACTCAAGACAAACAAAATTCTGAGAGGACTAGTTGCCCTAGAAAGAGTCTTTGATGGAAATGATGCACCAATTAAAACTACAAAAGTTCAAAGTGATAGTCTAGAAGAAGTAAATTTGGGAACATAACATGCCCCAAAAAATATATGCATTGGGAAGAAAATAACTCCCAAAGTTAGAAACACGTTAATAGCTATATTGAGGAAATACCATCATGTATTTTCCTGGTCATATGAGGATCTGAAAGCTTATAGGGAAGACCTTTTTCAATATGAAATTCCACTCAAATATGATGCCAAGTTGTTTAGACAGAAGCAATGGCCTATTAATCCAACCTTGGCACCAAAGATGCAAGAGGAACTCATGAAGCTAAGGGATGGTGGAATAATAAAACCAATTCAACATTCTTCTTGGGTCTCTAATCTGATACCAATGAGAAAGAAAAATGGAGACATTAGGTTGTGTGTAGATTTTAGGAACTTAAACATATATTCCCTCAAGGAAAATTACCCCTTGCCAAACATGGATGCTTTGTTACAACGAGTTACTGGATGTGAACTATTTGTTGGTATTTTGGTATGGTTTTGTCATTGATGTCAACACCTACTAAATACTTATCAACTCTGGCACTTTGGAGAATCAGCAACATTCACCAACAAGCAAATGACTCATGCACAATCACTGGTATCTGGTACACCAAGAAGATATAATGATCACTGACACTTGGAATGATATGGAAAACACTTGGTTATGTCGAAAACATCGTGTAGACACTTTGTCTTGGAGTTTTGTTCATTGGTATATTAGCATTTGCATATTTGTTGTTACCGGCAAATAGGTCTAGGTTACACCGGTAGGTTTATCTTTTCCAGATCAGCATGGCATGCTATGGAGATGACTTATTATTGTTGTAAATGCATTAAGCCAACATATTGAATCAATTATTGCATCAGGTATTAATTGATATGTAAATTAATTTTATTGTAATATCTTGTAGAGCCAACCTACTAAAATTGGTCTTAGGGTATGGTATACATGTAAGATCTTATTTGTAAGATCGAATGTGGAATGTGAAAAAGGATTGTGTGAAGGTATATGTGAGAATAAGCAGAGCTATACATGCAAACATCATTTGAAGATTGAAGGAGGGTTTTTGTGAAGACAATCAAAACTACACTGGTACTGAATCCAGCATATGAAGATGTTATTTTGAGTAGGACATTCTTATTGGATTTAACCATCCAATTGTAGTCAGTGGGACTCCCATTTTGTGTTTGAGCAGTGAGCTCTAGGCACTTGGCCTTTCCGCATGTGCAAACCCCATTTATGTACACTTACTATCTACAGTAGTATCATCTGATTGTGGGTAAGGTTTCCCACCGTGGTTTTTCCCCCAACAGGGTTTCCACATACAAATATTGGTGTTATGTGTTGTGGATGACTTTGTCCTTTTGTTTTATGCATTAATCCTTATCGGTATTGCAAATTACTGTTAAAACTATCTACTGGCATATTAGATTGGTTTACCGGTATTAAGCATTAAATTGGTTAAGTTGTTTTTGGTTTGAATTTATTAGATAACTAATTCACCCCCCTCTTAGTTGTCTCTGGGACCTAACAATTGGTATTAGAGCTAAGTCCTCTTTTGCAGAAGTTTAGCTTAGTCCTCTTTTGCAGAAGTTTAACAGCTTCAGGAGATCTAATGTCTACTAACTATTTTAGGAAGGATGGTCCTAAACTTGATGGAACCAACTATGGCATAAGGAAGATCAGAATGGAGACACATCTAAATTTCATTGGAAAGGACATCTGGGATATTACAAAGAATGGCTATACTGCTCCTACTCAGAGTCAGCCCAATCCACCCAACTTGACTAAAGATGAAGAAAATGATTGCAAATCAAGAGAAGCACTTTTGAGCACATTATCTGATCAACAAATCATGGGACTATCAGATAGGTCTACTGCTAAAGCTATTTGGGATCATTTGGAAACACTGAATGAAGGAGATTCCACAGTCAAAATTACAAAACTTGAAAGCTTCTGGGTCAGGTATGAACATCTGAAAATGGAAGAAGATGAAAGGATTTCTGCTTTTATGGAAAGAGTAAATGAGATTGTTTTGGGTATTAAATATTGTGGAGGAACCTTAAGTGAGGATGAAATTGTTTCAAAAGTTTTAAGAGGATTGCCACCGGCATATAAAATGAAAGTCACTACTATAAATGAGTTAAGAACAATGACTAATACATCAGTAACTAGGGATACACTGATTGGAAAACTTTCAGCTTTTGAAATTGAAGAATTTGGTCCTGTTGCTACTATAAAGATAGATTTAGCCTTTAAAGCATCAACATCATCTGTATCATCATTTAACAAATCTGATTGGAAAGCCTTTTATGCAAGAGACCCTGAAGAAAGTAGGAAAGAAAAAAAAGACATTGAAGAACTTGAAGCACTATTTGCAAGGAAAATGCCTAAAGGTCTAGTTGGAAGTAAGTATGAAGGTAAAGCACCCTTTAAATGTTTTAACTGCAATAAGATTGGTCATATGGATTCAAGATGCCTTGATAGACATGCTAGACTAAGAGAAGAAGCTAGAAGAACATACAAGCCTAACCCTGAATATCAGAGATACAGATTTAAGATGAATAAAGACAAATCTTGTTACATTGCTGATGAAGGAGTGACTGATGATTCTGATGAGGATCCGGTAGACAATGAATGGGTTTTTGTTGCTATAATAGAAGATCAACTGGCACCTACTGCTCAACCGGTAGAACAGGCCTTGGCAGATAAAGTTGAAGTAAAGGATGAGTGGATCATTGATTCAAGATGCTCACATCATATGACAGGAGAGAAAGGTAAATTCTTGAACTTTCAAGAATACAATGGAGGCTTAGTGAGATTTGGAGATGACAAAGCTTGTTTGATCAAAGGTAAGGGTACACTATCTCTTGATGGTAAGCATAACACTGACAATGTTAACTATGTTGAAGGATTAAAGCATAATCTTTTGAGTGTTGGTCAATTAGTTGAGAAAGGATTTCAGTTACAATTCAAAAATGGAAAATGCAAAATCATGAATAGAACTGGTTTGGAAATTGCAACCAGTAATTAGACTAGAGGTAGTATCTTTCATTTGAATAATAGTGAAAAGACATTCTTAATTGCACATATTGATGAAAGTTGGCTATGGCATAAGAGACTCTGTCATGTAAACTTTGATTGCATGGTGAAAATCAGTACTATTAAGGCAGTTAGAGATTTACCTAAAATTGTCAAACCTCACAATACAGCATGTAAGGAATGTCAATTTGGAAAACAAGTTAGAGCTAGTTTCAAAAGTATTCCAGAAAAATCCAATAATGCTCTTGATTTAATTCATACTAATTTATGTGGTCCAACTAGAACTAGAAGCTTACAAGGTGATAGATATTTCATGCTAATCATTGATGACTATTCTAGAATGTGTTGGGTTACTTTTCTAAGAGAAAAATCAGAAGCACTTAGAAAGTTCAAACTATTCAAAGAAATGGTAGAAAATGAAACCAGTAAGAAAATCAAATGTCTAAGATTAGATCAAGGAGGAGAATTTACATCTAAGGAATTTAATACATTCTATGAAGTAAATGGAATCAGAAGACAGCTATCAGCACCTCAGACACCACAACAGAATGGAGTTGTTGAAAGGAAAAACATAACTATCTTGGATGCAGCAAGAAGTATGTTATCAAAAGCAAACCTACCACATGTATATTGGAGAGAAGCAGTTAGTACAATGGTTTATACATTCAACAAAGTTCACATCAAAGGTGAAACTGGTAAGACCCCTCATGAACTATGGTTTGGTATTACTCCTACTCTTAAATATTTCATAATTTTTGGAAGTAAATGTTATATCAGAAGAGATGAGTATATTGGCAAATTTGATCCTAGAAGTGATGAAGGAATATTTCTTGGTTATTCATCTAAGAGCAAGGCATATAGATGTTTTAACAAAAGATTGCAGACAATTGTTGAGAGTACAAATGTGAAGATTGATGAACAATTCAGAGGAACTTCAAGGTATATTAGCTCTTAACCGGCAACAGAAATTTTGACAAATGAACCTACACAAAATCCATCAGTACAAAATGAAGATCCAGTTACACCGGTATCATCTGAAAATTCCACACTAACTGAATAACAGCAAAAAATAAAGACACCCCAATATGTAAGACTGAATCACTCTGAAGATCAGATAATTGGAAACAAGTACAAAGGAGTTATGACAAGAGGAAGAATGGAAAATGAAGAGGTATGTCTTATTTCTCAAATTGAACCATCATCTCTTAATGATGCATGTGAAGATAAATCCTGGATTAAAGCTATGGAAGAAGAATTAGAACAAATTGAGAAGAATAACACTTGGACATTAGTTCCCTGGCCTAAAGATAAAAATGTAATTGGAACCAAATGGGTATTCAGAAACAAACTTAATGAAGATGGTAAGGTTATCAGAAATAAAGTAAGACTAGTGTGTAAGGGATATTCTTAGAAAGAAGGAATTGATTACAATGAAACCTTTGCACCTGTAGCTAGAATTGAGGCAGTTGGATTATTTTTGGCTTTTGCAGCACATAAGAACTACATAGTATATCAAATGGATATTAAATGTGCATTTTTGAATGGAGATCTTGAAGAAGAAGTTTACTTTGAACAACCTGATGGATTTTCTTTGACAGATAACAAAGATATGGTTTGCAGGTTAAGGAAAGCTTTATATGGATTGAAGCAAGCTCCAAGAGCTTGGTATGCAAGATTGGATAAGTATCTTGTGAATATTGGTTTCTCTAAAGGTAATGCAGACAATAATTTATATTATAAAGTGACTAATAATGACATCTTGGTTATAGAAGTATTTGTTGATGATATAATCTTTGGAGGAGAAGATGGATTATGTAAAGACTTTTCTAATGAGATGCAACAAGAATTTGAAATGTCTATGATTGGAGAAATAAAATTCTTTTTAGGATTGCAGATTTCACAGACTGATAAAGGTATATTCTTGAGTTAGTCCAAGTACTTAAAATAGTTACTAAATAAATTTGGGATGGAGAACTCTAAACCAGTAAGCACACCTATGACTACAAATGACAAATTATCACTAAGGGATGAATCTACACCTCTTAATCCGACTAGATACAAATCTATGATAGGAGGTTTACTGTATTTGACACAAACCAGACCTGATATTATGAATGCAGTATGTATTGTTTCAAGATTCCAGAGTAATCCTAGAGAAAATCATGAATCAGCAGTAAAATGGATTTTCCGGTACTTACAAGGCACTATAAATCTTGGATTATGGTATCCTAGAGATGAAAACTTTGAATTATGTGCATACACAAATGCAAATTGGGTAGGAGATGTGGATGATAGAAAAAGCACAACTGCCGGAGCATTCTTTCTTGGAAATAGACTAGTTTCTTGGTTGAGTAAGAAACAAAGTTGTACATCTTTATCAATAGCAAAATCAGAATATGTTGCAACAGCAACTAACTGTACACAGGTACTATGGCTTAAGAAAATGTTGAAAGACATAAAGGTAAAATGCAAGGAACCTATTACTATCTATTGTGATAACACTGTAGCAATTCATATATCTAAGAATCTGGTATTACATTCTAAAACCAAACATGTTTCTATCAAACTGAATTTTCTAAGGGAAAATGTTGAAGAAAAGGAAATAAAACTAGTTTATGTGAATACTAAAGAGTAGATTACAGATATCTTTACTAAACCTCTGTCTAAGGAGACTTTTGAATATCTCAGAGACTAGCTTGGGGTCATACCCCCACCGGTAGAGACCTAGGAAGTTGATGATTGTCATCAACCGGCAGAATTAACAGAGAAATCTTTTACTTCGACTTTGATGGGAAGCTACTTCTCAGGGGGAGTAGTTGGTATACTAAATTGATTGGTATTTTGTATATGAACTTGGTTTTGTACTAACTTTGGCATTTGATGTCAAAGGGGGAGAGATTGTTGTTTGGGAGAGATTATTACTCTTTGTATCTGAATTTTGATTTCTCGTTATGATCTCTTTTTGGAGATTGTTGGTTTTTGGTATTTGGCATTTCTATTTTGGCAATTTGATGGTTTTTCCATCTTGTGTTGCCATCAATGCCAAAGGGGGAGATTGTTGGTATCTAGTACACCGACAAGATATAATGATCACCGACACTTGGAATGATATGGAAAACACTTGGTTATGTCAAAAACATCATGTGGACACTTTGTCTTGGAGTTTTGTTTATTGGTATATTAGCATTTGCATATTTGTTGTTACCAGCAAATAGGTCCAGGTTACACCGATAGGTTTATCTTTTCCATATCAGCATGGCATGCTATGGAGATGACTTATTATTGTTGTAAATGCGTTAAGCTGACATATTGAATCGGTTATTTCATTGGGTATTAATTGATATGTAAATTAATTTTATTGTAATATCTTGTAGAGCCGACCTACTTAAATTGGTCTTAGGGTATGGTATAAATGTAAGATCTCATTTTTAAGATCGAATGTGGAAGGCAAAAAAGGATTGTGTGAAGGAATATGTGAGAATAAGCAGAGCTATACATGTAGACATCATTTGAAGATTGAAGGAGGGTTTTTGTGAAGACAATTAGAACTACACCGGTACCGAATCCAGCATATGAAGATGCTATTTTGAGCAGTACATTCTTATTGGATTTAACCATCCAATTGTAGTCGATGTGACTCCCATTTTGTGTTTGAGCAGCGAGATCTAGGGCGCTTGGCCTTTCTGCATGTGTAGACCCCATTTATGTACACTTATTATCTGCAGTAGTATCATCTGATTGTGGGTAAGGTTTCCCAACATGGGTTTTCCCCTTATAGGGTTTCCACATACAAATATTGGTGTTATGTGTTGTGGATGACTTTGTCCTTTTGTTTCATGCATTAATCCTTACCGGTATTGCAAATTACTGTTAAAACTATCTACCGACATATTAGATTGGTTTACCGATATTTAGCATTAAATTGGTTAAGTTGTTTTTGGTTTGAATTTATTAGACAACTGATTCACCCCCCCCTCTTAGTTGTCTCGGGGACCTAACACTATTATCTATGATGGATGGTTTTTCAGGGTACAACCAAGTCAAAGGTAAAGAATCTAAACAATACAAGACATCCTTTACAACACCATGGGGTACGTATGTCTATGTAAGGATACCTTTTGGACTAACAAATGTAGGAGCTACTTTTTAGTGGGCCATGGATGTGGCATTTGCAGACCTTATTAATGTCATCATGCTGGTATACCGAGATGATCTCACTACATACTCAAAAAAGGAGGAAGACCATTGTTTGCACCTTGAGAAGATATTCCTCAAAGCGTTGGATTATGGGATATCCTTATAAACCAAAAAATATCAGTTTGCAGTCATCGAGGGTAAACTCTTTGGGCACATTGTAGAGCCCCACCCTGATCAAGCTTTGGTTAACTTAGTTGACCAAGGTTGATCATATTAATAAATGTTATAATTCAATAGGATGGGATATGTTAGATGGATAGATTAGTGGGAAAAATAATTAAACTAGGTTATGGAATCATTTTACCTTATGGTGCATATTTTGATATGATATGGATTTAGATCCTATATGATCCACGGATCTAATAATCTAGATATTACATATGCTAGCTATCTCAGAATTTGTAGTACTTCTTTTTTATATTTGAAATTATGGATGCATGCTCTACAAATGATTGAATTCCATGTTATGAGAATGATGCCATTTAGTAGTTGATTGTATGTGGACGTTATTAGATAATTGGATACTTGGTTTTTAATAATTAAAATTTTATGCGATGTCTGAATTGTATTCTTTTTGATAATATTATATGTGATTTTTGGAATTACTAATGTGCAACTAAGATGTGTAGGAAAATTATTCCATGTGACCATGGAAATTATTTGGAGAATCAAGCCTAGGCCTATGTGCGATTGTGAAGCTAGGGGTTGTCTATTTGGAGAGACAACCCCTCGTTTGTAAATGTGTTTTAATTGGTAAATGTTATCCTTGGATGAGTGTTTATTTTGGAAATTGCTTAATATATAAATTTCAAAAAGGGACAATTGCCATGTGTGTTTTAGTGATGTGTAATTATTTTTGTAGTGTCACTTGACACATGTGTTGTAAGATGAGTTGGCATTGTCATGTCTCTTTTTGAGGAATTTATTTTACCAATGCATATATTTTCAATTATCCTAAAATGGTCCCAAGTAAACCTAGGATAGGGAGCCATTAGAAGGGTCAACTCAGGGTTGACACATAGGTAAACTTTGGGTGGACTTCCAAGGGGTTAAACTAACTCCTAGGGTCAAGTTTGGGGCATTTTTAGTGGGCCATATGATGTACCTATGGATGAAGGCCAAATTTAGCCATGTGTCCACTCCCTAGGACTTGTTTAACCTCCACAAAAAGTGAGTTTCCGAAGTTGGCCGAATTTTATCTTTAGAAGAGCCTTCCTTGGTTAGATAACCCACTTCATGAGTGTCATTCCTCTTTCCCATTCCATTTCCCTTTTTGAGGTGCCTTGGTTAGGGAGTGTGTAAGGTTTTGGGAAGACCAACCAATGAGCATCCTTCACCCTTCCCAAGTGGGTTGGAAAGAGTGAGGTGTGGCTTCATAGGGAATAGTTTGGGAGGGAAAAGTTTGATCACCCACTCTCCATTTTGGAGACTTAGAATTTTCAGAATTTTTGCAAGTATTGGGAAGATTTTTTGGCTAAGTTTAGAAGGAGAAAAGTTGTGGATTTGGGCAGCTCTCCTACAAATTCTCTTACCTTTTTGGTAGATTAAGGTTGCTTGAATTGCTATCCTTTGTATGTTGATGTTATGGAAAAGATTGTTGTTGCATTGTTTTTTTTTGTTGTTTTTTTTTTGTTGTTGTTTTTATATATGTGTAGGAAGATGTGGAGTCCTTCCATTTGTGATTTTGGTTAAGTTTCTATGTTTTTGTTTTTGGGAGTTTTCAAGGCCAAACTCACCCTTGGGAGGGTAGAGTGGCCTTGGGGTGAAGGGTTGTTTGACAGCCTTTTGAGTGAGAGGATCTCTTTGGAAGAGAGTGATTCTCAAGGGATTTTTGTGGCGCTTGCTGCATAGTATTATGTTTATAAAATGAGGGTCATAAGAGAGTTGTTGGCTTGTATGCCTTGGGGGTCATAAGGAATTATAGGGACAAGTTTAGAACTTGTGGATGTGTTATATTTGCAGCCTTTTTATAGCATTATGTTCATTATTTGCATAATTCTCCTCAAGGGTACTTAGTCCACCTTCACCCCACTTAAAAAGTCACATAAGTGACATTGTTTAGACCTTGGGTTGGGAGTGTGTTTTTGTTGTTTGAGTTTCTACATGTATGTGTTTGTTGGTGTGTTTCCCTTCTAGCACTTGATTCTCCTAGCTTGGGGGTGGCTTCTAGTAAGCCTAGGTTGGGAGGTGATTGGAAGGTGAGCCTCCATGGTCACAACCTCAAGTTTTTATTGCAGATTGCTTTTGGAAAAGATTTGGAAAGGGAAGCTTGGAGATGATCTTATTGCTGATTGTATTTAGTTGTAGAAAAAGAGTTTATTTTTGTATTTTAGTTGCAAAGAAAAGAAAGAAAAAGAAGTTTTCTATTGTATTTATATTACAGAAAAGGAAATGTATTATTGACTAAGTTTTACCATTTAAAAAAAAAGGGCATTGTATTTAACTTAAAGTATTGATCCTTTAATTTAAATGAGTGCATTTTGGATTATTTTCTGTTTGTTTATAATTGCTGGAAAATGATGTTATATTCTATTTTAAAATATTAATGCAAAAAGGAATGAAAATTACTTTCTGTTTCTATGTGTCAAAAAAAAAGGAAAAATAAATAGATATCTAGAGTAAGTTTTGCATTTTATCTTGTTGTTTTTTATTAAGGAAAATCGGGTTTTAAGGGACCCAAAACCCGCTTACAAAATGAAGGATAAGCATGAAAAAAACTAGAGAAGACAAGACCTAGACAAAAAAGATGCCAAAAAACTAGCAGAAAAACTAGCAGCTAGGAAAAAAGGATAGCACAGAGCCAACGAGATACTGGCAGCCAAAAACTAGCATTACATATCAAATAAAAACTTTTATGGACTCCTCTCCATTCTTAACCAACAGCATCATGGCCTTAGCGGCTTCTCTTAGATCTTTGTTCTCCTATTTCAACTAAATGTCTTTCATCTTT
Source organism: Cryptomeria japonica (assembly GCF_030272615.1). Classification (NCBI taxonomy): domain Eukaryota; kingdom Viridiplantae; phylum Streptophyta; class Pinopsida; order Cupressales; family Cupressaceae; genus Cryptomeria; species Cryptomeria japonica. Next base: position 542,032,754 of record NC_081411.1, read on the forward strand.
GTCTCCAAATCACTGGTCGTCTGCCTGGTCCTTCGCTTGGAGATTTGTGGAGTAGAGCTGGAGGTCAGCATATCATCAATGATTACCATATCCTTATTCTGTTGTTTCCTCTCCAAGTAATCCACCTAGGCATTCATATTTTGAGACGAGATCCTCAAGACCTCAAGACTGTGATTCATAAAATTCTTCAACACCTTCTCATTTTTAGCAACTCGATTGATGATGATTTCGTTATCAGCCTCGGTCTTATCTTTGACAATTCTAATCACATCTTCCAGATGTTTCAAATCACCTTTTATAAGTTATTTTTCCAACCAGTCCTGCATTCCAATTTCACCCTCTGCTTCGTTGGTTTCCACCTCAGCACTCTTTTTACCTGAATTATTATCCTTGATCAAATTGTGAATCTTATACTCTAGGTCTCTCTATTTGCTCTGTATGCTGGTAATATTTTCAATAACCCACTTCTGAAAATTGAAAGACTCCAACGTGCAATTTTGAGAGGCATTCAAAATGGTGTTAGTTGTATCCCTTCCCTACTCAGAGCTCACAGATTTAGGGTTAGCTTACTCCATAGAATTTTGGGCAACATTCCTGCTATCCGATACCATAGGGTTAGAATCAAGGTTTTCAGTATAAGCATCTCTTTTCCCTTCCTCCTCTTCTCCAGCATCCTCTTTCTTCTCACTCTCAACTTCAATATCAGTCTCCTTCCCCTATTCCTCCTCCATACCATCATCCACATCCGTGTCCACTTTATCAATGTCAGCCCTCCCTTTTTTATCGATAGGAACATTAGACAAATCATCTTCTAACTTAGAGTCATTACGACTCTCTGAAATATGAGCATTTGTCACCAGATTATCATCCTTGCTAACCCTAGCTTTTTTCTTCAAGTGTTCGTAAATGAGCAGAATAAACCCCTGATGGGCTATGGGGTAAGATTTGGGCTTTTTGACATGGTCAACCAAGCTCTCATTCAGGGAGGATGCTAAATAAAAGGGCAGAGAAATATTAACCCCATGGCGGAAATGATTAAGTATAGCAAAATGATAATTGTAAACTTTAGTAAATCTATCATCAACATTTAGGAATTCCATCAAAACCCTTAGCATCTTCTGCGAAAAAGACTTTACCTGATGAGAGAGGTAGTAAGAAATGTTGTCTTTCTTGGCAAGTCAAGCCTTCTCATCATCAATTTTCGGGAAAATTTTAATTGCTTCAGTGGCAAACTTTGGGTCTCTGTAGAGCTTTGTGCCCTGCTTCTGTAATCTCGTGACCTCCGCAACCAAATCCTCATCAATCTTCTAGGTCTCCCCGAACAAAGTAACTTTGTTGTTGTTCCAACCTTTAGCAAAGCCTTGAGACACCAATTTTTTGCTTCCATGTAGCTTTTCCATGTAGTCTGTGAATCCATGTCTATGGAGCCTCCTCCACACTTTCCGCTCACTTTTCCAGTTCTCACAACCAGAGGGCTCATTTTGGTTTAGGTTACCTCCCATGTTGAAAACCAAGTCAAAGTCTTCAATAGTATATCTCACAAATTGCAGACCAAGACTTAAACATGGGCTCTTTAGCAAAATACTGGGTTCACAAAACAGAGTACCTTCCATGATTTTAAAAAAGTAAATAATAATGGCCACAGAGATCCAACACTTATTATTATAAGTCCCATCACACCATTGATCATAAAAATGATGCCTAAAAACAATCATTAACTGACATTTTGCATACCCCCAATCTTTGTCTTTGATTTTTGGACCCCAAGAGGTAATTATGATTTTAACTTGAACCATTAATACGATCAAATGATAATTGCTCCCGAACATCTCTTTTACATTGGGCTTCTCCAATATATTTAGAATCCACCTCTAAATAGACCCTCTCATTAGCTAAAAGGTTCACAACCTTATTGCCTTCCCTTAGAGTATGGGTTATGAGAATACTATCATAGTCATTTAATAACTTTTTATCACTTTCAATAGTATTAGTTATATTCCAAGAGGAAGAACTAGTACCTTTAAGAGCCTAAATGATATTGAGGGAGTCCCCTTCCAACCATATTTTTTAAAATTTGAAACCCTGAGCAAGCTAGAGGCATTTCAGCATAGCCTGAGCTTCAGCAACATGATTATTTTGAACTCCTAAGGGAGAAGCAATAGCAGCAATGTAGACACCTTGAGAATTTCTGATGACTCCTCCCCGTTTGGACTTCCTAGGGTTGCCTTTAGCAGCCCCATCAAAATTCACCTTGACCCAGTCATAATCAGGAAATCTCTAAACAATATTTTATCTCCTAGTCTTATTGTCATATTTGCAAATTTTGTGAATCAAATTCCATTCAGTAAGGATGCCTTTCTCAATATCATTCATGTCAGCAAAAAAACATTGTTTGTTGTTTCTGTGAGGAATATTTATGTTTTCTTTTATAGCCCTGCAATTTTTTCAAAGACCACCTAAGATGTGTACTTAGCCTCCCTAATGTTATTTCTCTCTTTCTAGATATACCAGCAAGTCATGGGAAGGATCAAGGACCAAAGGTTCTTGATAAGAGGAAATTTGGTGGCAAAGGTCCATTGCTAAATAGTTTCCTTGAGACTGTTGTGCATAACCCAATCAACTTTCAATTTCACCCAAAACTTACTCCAAATTTCCCAAGTGAAGGAGCAATGGATGAACAGATGATCTAATGATTCTTCCTCTTTCTGACATAGCTCACACCTATTAGGAAACATAAAACCTCTTTGGGCCAAGTTATCAATAGTAAGAATCCTATTATGAATAACAAGCCAAAAAAACATGTTAACTTTAGGAATAAGAATTTTATTCCAAACTTTACCCCATATTGGGTTGCTGATCTAGGTAAATGTGTTTTTATAGGTTGAGGCAACAATGATGTTACCCCTAGGATTAATCTTCTAGAGGAACACATCATCAAAATCTTTATTAATAGAAAAGGACAACAGATCCTACTGAAGTAGCGAAAACCCAACATAAATAGCATCAAGCCTTACCCATCTATTCTCCTTCCAGTAGTTAAAAACCATAGACCCAAACCTTCTTTTACATTCATCAATGAATTGACTGCAGTCTTGATTAAAGAGAGGTTCATCTTTAATCCAAGGATCCTCCCAGAACCTAATTTTGTCACCTTTGCCAAGGACCCATCTAGCTCCAGCTTTGGCAACTTTTGTGGATTTGATAATACTATTAAATATGAAAGACCCAACATGGATGTCTTTAGAGTAGAGGAGAAACTGGAGAGGTTGATCATGAATATATTTATCAAACCAAACCCGGTTCCAATCTTTCTTAATGCCATAAGCCCTCCAGTTCTGTTTAGAAAGCAGAGCTTTATTAAAAGTTTTGAGAGCTTTAATACCTAGACCTCCCTTTCTCTTTGGCTTACACACTTTGTCCCAGGCAACCAAGGAAATCCTTTTTCTTTCTTCTACCCCTAACCAAAGAAATATTTTCTAAATCCTCTCTAAAGCTTCAGCAAATTTAGTCTAAATACCAAATAAACTTAGAGCATAGACAGGAGCTACAACTTTCCTGCTTGAGATAACATGGATCCTTTCTAGCCAGCCAATTTTTTGTTGATTTTGTCAATTAACAAATTCTAGAATGAGTTTGGGGGAACTAATCCCAAAGGGAGACCCAAATAAGTGGAGGGGAGCATTTCCACCTTGCACCCAATGATATTAGCAATTCTCTGTTGTCTTATGATAGGAGTATTCATGAAATAGATAGCAGACTTGTCCCAATTGAGTTGCTGGCCTATTGCCAATGAATATGAGCTAAGAGCACCTTTAAAGGTAGCAACCTCCCCAACAGAGGAATATCCCATTAAAATTGTATCATCAACAAACTATTGGTGAGTACAAGACACATTAGTAGAGGAAGGTTGAAGACCTTTGATAGTTTTATTCACTTTCATTTTTTGGATCAATCTGCTCATGCTCTCTGCCAAGATGGTAAATAGGATAGGAGATATGGGATCTCCTTTTCTGAGCCCCCTAGAAGATTTAATGAATCTAAATGGAGACCCATTGCTGAGAATTGAAAACATTGGGGTGGAGATCAGCTCTCCGGTAATTTTGATTATCTTCTCATCAAATCCAACGACCTCCATAATTCTAAAAAGAGCTTGGCATTCACTCTGTCATATGCTTTAGCCAGATCCAACTTTATTAGAAAGCCTTCTTTATTGGCAGCATTAAGAGAATGAATATTCTCATGCACAAGGATGATAGAATACAAAATCTGCCTACCAAGGACAAATCCTTTTTGCTCCTCTGAGATGATAAAGGGGAGGATAGCCAAAAGTCTGGAAGTCATAACTTTAGAAATGATCTTATAAAAGGAGTTACATAGACTTATTGGCCTGAATTTTCCCATGGAATTTGCCCCAGCCACCTTAGGAATTAAGGCAATAAAAGTAGAGTTGATTTCCTTAAGGATTCTTCTTGATCCAAAAGATTCTTTAACAGCATTGACTGTGTCTTTTCCCACAATATTCCAAAATTCCTAAAAAAAGAACATGGGGAAGCCATCAGGTCCCGGAGCCTTATTCCCCTAAAAGGACAAGACCTCTTTTTTAATTTCCTCAGCATAAGGGATAGCAGAAAGGGCCTAATTCTGGTGAGGTTTAATATTCTTGGGGATGTTGTCAACCAGATCCTGTTGCTTAGCAAAATTAGTCTCCTTACTACCTGTGAGGAGCTAAGAGAAGAAACTAATGGCTTCATCCCCAACGTCATCATCCTTAAGAAGAATTTTGTCCTCAACAATTAATCTGAATATTCTATTCGCAACTTTATGTTTCATAGAAGTCATGTGAAAAAATTTAGTATTTCTATCCCCAGCTTCCAGCCAAATAGCCCTGGATCTCAATCTCCAATAGATTTCCTCCCTTGATATAATGTTGTGAAGTTTGACTAAAATATCATCTTCCTTAGCCTTGGGATACTTTTTATAGCCATCTTTCTGTATAGATTTTTGGATCTGTTCTAATTCATCCTTCAACTTTTTTTTGACTCAAAAATATCACCAAAAACCTTCTTCTCCCAGATCTTAATGTTATCTTTGATGTTTCTAAGTTTTTTAGCAACTTTGTACATGGTTGTTCCATCCACATCAATATTCCACCAATTGGCAATGGATTTTTCCAAAGAGGGGTGAGAAATCCACATTTTCTCAAACCGGAAAGGGAAACATTGTTTACTCTTAATAGACTCAGCAACAAAAGAAATGGGATAATGATCTGAGCCAATTATATTGACAACTGACAGGGAACATCTATGAGAAAGGATCCAGTCATAAGTAATAAGGGATTTGTCAAGCCTTACCTAAATGAGGACTTCTCCATCCCTTCGATTAGACTAGGTGTAAGAAGCTCCAGTGAGATCAGTATCAATAAGAGCATTGACAATGATGAAGTCCATCAAATCAGTTTTGCTATCTAGTTGGGCTTGAGTTCCTCCAAATTTTTCAGTTCCATGCAGTGGAGTATTGAAATCTCCCATCAACAACTAGCTGTCCTGAGAGAAAGAGCATCTTTTCTATTGGATTTTATCCCAAAATTTACTCCTAGCAGCTTTGGAATTAGGGGCATAGATATTTGTAACCACCCATTCCTTTCCTTCAGAGATGCTTTTAACTTTCATAGATATAATATTACCATCTTCATCAATCATATCTCCTAAAATAGTTTTCTTAAAAAATATCCACCCCACCTGAGGCCCCATTCGAGCTACTACCACAAACTTAGCCATTTTTAAAGAAATTTAAACTCTCAACTTTCTCCTTACTCATTTTGGTTTCCTGCACAAGGATAATATCTGGCTTATGATCTCTAATGAGATTCCATAATATATCATGTTTATTGAGACCATTTAGGCCTTGAATGTTCCAGGAGATTACCTTCATTTTAAAACCTGGGAGTGGGATTCGTGTATAGTTTGTTGCCTTCCATCAGCTATGTTTTGCTTACTCTCCTAGCCCCTATGCCATTTCATGGTTTTACAACCCTATGGAGATTTGGAAAGAACAATATCTACCTTGGATCTGGTCCTAGTTTTCACCCCATTAGGGAATCCTACCTTCTTATTTTTCTTTTTTTTTTATTCCCTGTTATTTCTTCCTGATGTTCACCTCTAAGATCAGCTTGCATGTTATTCCACAGTTCTCCTCTTTTCTGGGATAAAGTGGGCATGTCAACTCCAACATTCTGAAATAAAGAGTTTAGGTTAACCTTAGGCGATCCAAACTTGTTCTTCCTTCTAGAATTAACTTTAGGTCCTTCAAAATCATTTGGGCAATCTTTATCACTTTTCATTACTGAAACTTGAAGGGCCTCATGTTAGGATTCAATTATATCATCAATCTCACCTTCTTCAAGAATCTCTTCAATGATTACATTCTCTTCCTCCTGAGTCTGTAAGACTTCAAAAATATTGACTGTTTTGATCTCAAATCCACTAATTTCATCCTTTTTATCTTCCTTCAAAAGGGAAACCTTAAGAGGGTTAGCTTTTCTATCATCTTCTGGTTACTAGGAATTCTGCTTCCTCCTTCCACTCTACTATCTTCCTTAATATTATTCTTTTCTTTCCATACCTGTTTATGAGGATTATTAACCTTCATAGATTTTTTGGGGTTACTAGAGCAAGCCTTAGCCCAGTATCCAACTTTCTTACAGGAAAAGCACACAAAGGGGAGGGACTCAAACTCTATTGTCTGTTCCCATAACCCAAGTTTGGAATTTATATCAATAGAACTAGGAAGATCCATCTTCTGCAAAATATTGACACAAATTCTCGCATAAACCAGTCTCTTTCGAGCTATAGTCATTGGATCTATCACAACAAGCTCCCCAAAGGAATTCGCTATACCTGAAAAAACATCCTCAACCTAGAATTCAAGCGGCAAGCCGGGTAACCTTACCCAGACTGGAGTAGATTCAAAGAAGGAATCATTGAGTTCCATATTTGGAGACCATTTTCTCAGGGATAGGGAAGATTTACCAAACATCCATGGTCCACTGCTTAATGTTGCTTCCAGATCTTCCCCATAAGAAAAGAAAAAAACAAAAAAACCCCTTGATAGGGCTAAAACATCAACCTGACCTTTTAGCCTCCATTTTCTCTTAACAAATGATCTAACATCCTCAATATTGGGTCGTGGTCCAACAAAATTTCCAACTAGAAAGAAGGCCATTAAAGAAATGCTATGATCAATAACCAAATCTGGAACAACAATAGCTAATTTACCCATTTTTCTATCATAGGGGAAGGACGATTTTCCAGTAGGTTTGTTTGCAAAAAGACCGCTCCAGGGTTTGAGAGCCTTCACCTCTGTAGTCTTTTCCAAGTCAGCTTTCATGCCCTCAGGACCCAATTTTGGAGAATCTTTCATCTTTTTATGGTCAGGAGGAGGGTCTCGATGTCCTGGGTCCCCATCCAGTCTCCCATCCCCATCATCCATCACTAGTCCTTGAGCTGCAGAGGCAATAGAACCAGAGGAACCAACCTCATTGTTCCCTCCATTTCCAAAATTCAAATTTCCCTTTGATTGCATTGTTCCCTCCATTTCATTTTATCCTGATGTTACTAATCAGTGATTTTAGAAAATATTAGTTGCAGATGTCAATAAATTTATTTCTGCTACTTTTTATATATTCTGTAAATGCATGTTAAGTAGAAAATTAATAAATTAGAAAGGCTAATTTGCAGCTGTAACAAAATCATTTCTGCTAAATTTTTCCTATTCTGAAATGCATGTTAAGTAGGGAAAAATAAATGAATTTTCAGAATGAATGTTAGTAATGAATTACATCATGTTGTTTAGGGATTTAATGATTTTTTTGAAAAATTAGTTGCTGTTGTAAATAAATAAAACTTTGTCATTCTATAAAAGTAGAAAATAAATCTAGATAATCTTATTTTAATACAAAAAGGAAACTATATGCTCTAAATGAAAAAAAGAAAGAATTTACTCCTATTCTGATATTTGAGATCAGTGTGCTAAAACTATTCAAAATACATATTTAATCATAGAAATAGAAATAGAAATATATATATATATATATATATATATATATATTTTTACATGCTGCATTTGGAAACAAAAAAAAAGCATAGGTGTATCATTAATCTGGAAACAAAATATTTGGTTATTTAATACTTCTGGCATATTTATTTTGCAGTCACTTACAGATTTATGTATATATGAAAATATATATATATATATATATATACATATTATGCATAAAATAAACTTAAAAAAAAATTGCTAGCAAAAGAAAGGGAATTTTCAAACCCCCGTAGCCCTCGCGAGCACACAAGGGCGTCTCGAGCCCCCTCTATGGGACGAAGCCCACAAGGGTGCCCGAGACCCACAGGAGTGCCCACGGTGCCACTGCGGGTGGCAACCCCTAGTGGTGGCCTCAGCTGCCACTACAGGTGGCCACTGCAGTGGCTGCCGCCGCCTTCCTTAACCTGCAGATCTCCCCTCGACGCCCTTCCTCTGCCGTCTCTCTTCGACCTCCTCCACCACCAAGATCCCTACACACACACAAACACACACACAAAAAAAAACAAATAGAAACAAGGAAAATGTTAAGACAAGCAACCCTAACCCATTCTCGGGTTAGGGTTTTCATTTGGAAAAGAGAGAAAAAATGTTATGATAAAATATGCAACCCTAACCCAATTTCGGGTTAGGGTTAGCATTTAGATTAAAAATAAAAGAATAAGATATGCAACCCTAGCCCATAATCAGGTTAGGTTTAGCGTTTAGAAAATATAAATGAATAGGCTAGTTTTTAAAAATAAAATAAAAGAGATAACTCTACCCTAATTAGGGTTCATAATTAAAATAATATTAAAATGAAATGAGGGGGAATTCATTTTTAAATTTTGAAAAAAGAATTTTCCCCCCATTTAACTATAGCCATATGTGGGATTAATTTTAACTCCTTATTTTGACTAAGGTGAAGATTAATTAATTTTAATATAGTCTTTATTATCAAGGCATAATTATAATTTGGGGATTAACTTTTATATAGCTATATTAATTGCATAATTGATTTAATTTTATTACCTAGGGTTATTAAAGAGAAATATTATATAGTTATTTTTCATATTTAATTAAATATGGATGTTAGGTTAAATTCCCTTTTAAGAATTTTATTAAAGAAATTTATTAATTGTTTTAAGTAAAATTCTAGCCTATGAGATCATTATTGGCCGATTATTTAATAGTTGAAATTTGAATGTATTAGGGGATTTAAAATTGACTTTAATATAAATTATATTTATTTGGCAAATAGTATTTTTGAATTAGGTTAGCTTTATTAATTTAATTAAAGTCATTTTCGTGGTTGCTCAATTATTTATTTTTAATATAAGTTAGCATTATCATTATTCTTATTTAATCTTGAGTATTTTAATACTTTTGAGATGATTAATGTCCTTTGGACAATTATTGGAGACATTTTAATTTTGGGTTAATAATTAATTTAGTTATTTAATTAATTAAGAGTGGTGACCCCTTTTAGGGAAAAAATTCGTTGTTGTGTTTTTGCCCAAAAGTTTGGGCATGACACACATTGTGTCTAAAGAAGGGGTAAGAGTATATCCTGATTGAGTAGAAACTATTGATAATATTCCAATCCCAAAAAAAGTGAAGGCCATCCAGTCATTTTTGGGGAAAATTAACTTTGTTAGGAGGTTCATTTCAAACTGCAGAAATTGTAAAGCCTATATCAAAAATGTTGAAGAAGGGAGCAAAAGTTGATTGGACATCAGAAGAAATAGATGCGTTTGTGGACATCAAGAGGGCCATCAAGGACACTCCTATGTTGAAATCACCTGATTTCAATAAGCCATTTCAAATATTCTCTTTTGCCTCTTGTAACACAATAGTTGTTGTTATGCTACAGAAAAATGAGAAAGGATATGAACAACCCATAGCATTTTTTAGTAAATCCTTCCAAGATGTTGAACTAAAATATGACATTAATGAAAAACAAGCATATGCATTGGTGAAAGGTGTTAAAAATTTTAGGCCATACTTGGTAGGTGTGAAAGTAATAGCATATGTTCCAAATGTTGTGGTGAAGGATATCTTTAAGCATTCAGAAGTAATAGAAAGAAGGTGCAGGTGGATAAACCAAATTCAAGAGTTCAACATTGATATTCAAATCACTAAGCTAGTTTGAGGATAGGGACTTTCTAAGCTAATGGCTCAGTCAAAATTGGAAGCAACCCAGGTAAAAAATATGGAGATAAAGGATGCTATCATGAGCATTGAGAACACATCATGGTACACAAATACAATATATATATATATATATATATATATATATATTTAAATGGCATGTCTAGAGGGAATGATAGAAATACAGAAGAGGACATTAAAATTGTGAGCTTCTAAATATGTAATACTTAATGGTGACTTATATTGGAAAAATAGAGATGGCTTAGTATTGTTATGCTTGAATGAATGGGAAGCTAAAAAGGTCTTAAAAGAGATGCATTCTGGTGTATGTGGGGGACAGTTTTCTGCTAAGACAACAACTCATAAAATACTCAAGTTTGGATACTATTGGCCTTGTGTTTTTAATGATGCACATGATTATGTAAGGAGGTGTGAGCCTTGTCAAAAAATTTTGGGAAAGCTAAAATACCAAGGAGATTTACCTCTCAGACCAATACCTTTTGAAGCACCATTCATATAGTGGGGTATTGATTTCATAGGTGAGATACCAGACAAATCAAGTGGAGGACACATTTGGATCCTTGTTGCTACTTATTATTTCACAAAATAGGTAGAAGCAATCCCAGCCAAGCAAGCTACAAGTAAAATAGTGATCAAATTCATAGAGAAATGTAGAATAACCAGGTTTGGGGTACCTACAAGGGTCATTATGGATAATGGGATGTGCTTTCAATGAGAAGAATTTACTTCATTTTATGGGAGTTATGGAATAAATGTGTTGTATTCATCACCCTACCATCCTCAAGAAAATGGGCAGGCTGAATCTAGTAACAAAAATATCTTGAAGATAATAAAGAAGATATTGGAACAAAATAAAAGATCTTGGGATTCCAAGCTGAGGCTGGCATTATGGGTAGATAGAATCACTATCAAAAGGGCTACAGGCAAATCTCCATTTGAATTGGTATATGGCATCCAGGCTAGAATGCCTATAAATAATCTTATACCAGTATACGAGTTCATACAATAGAAAGTTTAAATTTCCCTGAGCCTATGGATGCAAGAATGGAACATCTTGCAAAATTGGATGAAATCGGGAATGAGGCACATATATGCAATATTAAAGTGCAGCAGAAGGTAAAGGCCTTACATGATAAAAAAGCTAGTGATAGAAAATTTAAGGAAGGAGATTGGGTCCTCATGTGGAATACAAGAAACTAAGATAAGGGAAAACATGGAAAATTTGAAGCACTTTGGATTGGACCATTTGTGATCATAGACAAAGGAGGAGAGGATTCATACTATCTATAAAATACATCAAGAGAAACTCAAGAGTTACCAGTGCATGGAAAATTCTTGAAGTACTTGTTTTCTTAAAGAAAACTTATTCCATCCATAGTAGATTAGGATTCATTTATTCCTCATACCATATGTACATATTCATCATTCCATTTACCATTTTAGTCTTAGTTTGCTTCCCCAGAGAACCCTGGATTCTTGTTATGCCCACGAGGGGCATACATCCCCAGACAGAGCTGTTGTTGGAACCCTAAATTTTGGGCAAAATTTTAGGGTCCCCTAAGAAATAAAATCTAGTGAATGCCTCCAAAAATGCACTCATAAATCCTAATCCTAGTGTTGCGACTCTAAAAATTGGATTTTTTGTGCCCTACCTACATGTTAAATCCTAGGGTTTAGCGTTAAAGAAGGGTTTTTGTCTTGCTGCATTTCTCCCCTTTGTTCTCCTGGCCTGTGTTATATTTTGCAGTTGACCTGTATCTATCGGTTTCATCGCCTTAAGTCATAATTGGAAGGGTTCTATGTCGTAGGTTTATTGGCCTTGCTTGCTAATTCTTCCTATCAGGCTAGTTACTTTTGGTGTTTATCACCTCAAAGATTTTCTTAATTCCCTGATGGCTAGGTCTAAGTCATAAATCCCCTAGGAGGCCCCTTCACACAATTAATATACCCATAATGGTCCCCATGTGCTATAAAAAAATCACTTAAGTTCTAGCTTTGATATCATAGTTATGCAAGATAAGCAAGTCTAAAGAAAATGTGTGAGCAAAGATTATCCCACGAATGTATTCACAACAAGTCCTAGTCATGCGGGATAAGACAAGAGCATTGCACAAAGGGAAATCTTATCCTGTGGCACATCTAAAGAATGAGAATAGAACCGTGGGATAAGAAGGGGTCTAAAATACAAAGAAATCCTTATCCCGTGGAATCTTCATGGTGGCAAAAGAGAAGTGTGGGATGAGGAACAATAAGGAACATTAAAGAGAAACTTATACCACAATGTTTCAAGGATGCATATTCAAAGTCGCAGGATAAGAATTGACCCAGAAAAGTAGAGAAAATGTTATCCTGTGAGGTCCAAGATGCCAAAGTAATAGCATGGGATAAGAAGAAACATAAGCCGATGAAAGCCAGATAGAAAGGGCTTATCCCACGATGGTAAAAGAGGTGCACCCAGGTGGTGCGAGATAAGGAAATAAAGAAAAATCAAAGAAATCTTATCCTACATAGTGGTTAGGAGCACTATGAAAAGCCCATAGGATGAGAGATGACTAAGGATCGCGAAGGAAAAGCTTATCCCTTTGGTCTGAAAGGTGACTAGAAAAGTCACACAAGATAAGTAAAGACAAAGGGAATGGTGGAGCCCACTATCACATAGAGACAAAGTTTAAGGTCATTCTGACCACTAGAGATGTTCTAGTCAACATGTCAGCAACTCGATAGATAAAAAAATACATGTGGTAGTCAACCAAGTTTGACTAAATGATGAATAAGAAGACTTTTGATGTTGCAGATGTCTGTCGATATAATCGATGGTCCACGTGGATGATGACTGGACAATGTCTAAGTGTTAACCATGATTAACCAAGTGACTTGGATGATGAATAAGAAGATGTCTGCATGTTGTGTTTGTGAAAAAGTGAACCTGTAGCTGCAAGCACAACACTTCAATTAAGTCATTATATGCATGGTTAGTAATCAATAATCAATAAGAAATAAACCATAGCAAAGCGACTAATTGCCTTCTAAAAGATGCGAGTATAAGATTGCTCTCAGATTTTTGTAAGAAATACCAGTGACTAGACTACACCAAGACGAAGGATTTAATCTATATGATATTAAGCTATATGGATGCAAGATGGATGAGTAATTCAAGCAAATTCAAGGAACAATGCATGCAAGCAATAATGAATGTAAAAATGGATGCAAGTAATCTAAAAAAGCACAATGACTTCAATGACTCCAGAGTGAAATTAGCATGATAATAATTTCCAAGCGTGTTCTCAAAAATCTCTAGGGCCAATTGGAATGAGAGTTGAAGACTGAATTTATATAGAATTACAAAAGGCTCAATTTAGGATTAATTGAAAATAATTGAGAAATCAGGTTGAGTTAACCTTGAGATGGATTCCAATTATAGTTTAATTGAAATTCATTCAAATTAGAAGTCCAAGTTGCATTGGAAAATAATAATAAATTAGTTCCATGCATATCTGATAAAAATAGATAATTCTTCAATTTAATCAAGGAAAGAGTTTTCTTAATGCAACTGAACTTCTTTTTTCTAAAAAGCTTTGAGTTCCAATTTTAGAGAATAATTCAACAATTCAATTAAATTGCTTTTCTGATTTCAAGTTCTAAATTTAGAAAAAGAAATAATATCTCAAGTTTGATTTCTCTCTCAATTCAATTCTTTTGACTTTTGTTTTGTTTCAATTCAACTCTTTGTAATAAATTAATTCATCTTTTGTAATAAATTAATCCTTTCGCATGATTGAATAGAAAATTTATTAATTAATTAAATATGCAAATATATTTAATTAATTAAAATGGGATAATTGATCAAAATGATTATTCTTGAAATAATTCAATTAATTAAATAAATATTTAATTAATACTGAGTGGTTGATTTGCCATGTGATTTTTGATAATTAAAGAATTAATAATGTGCTCAAGATTGATTTAATTGCCTTTGGTTAGGACCTTGGTGATGTTGTCGAGATTAGGGGCCCACGGTTTAGATGACCAATTTTAGGGTATTACATTTGCCCCTCTTTGAATTAATGTGCGAGCAGCGCTTTGATTCAAAGAATGTGTGATGTCTAGGAGATGCCAGTTCTGAACTTGATTGATCATGAACTAGATAAAAAGAGAGGTGTTAGCTTGATTCAAAGTCACAAAGCTAAATGGGGTCTAATTAAACTGATATCGATCCCGAACTTGATTGAACTGAGGAACGATAGAAAACAAAGATATCGAACTTGAACTTGATTGATCAAGAAGCGGATCTTACTGATCTAGAACTTGATTGATCTTAGATACAGTGAATGATGATAAAAATCAATCTTGAACTTGATTGATCAAGACATGATGAGCGAAGAATAAACCATCCAGCTTGATCAAGAAATGAATACTGAACACCTGCTTAGATTTAGAATAACCAAAGAAACTCTTTAAACTTTTGATTGAGTTTAAACAAATAATTAGTTTGATTTGAAATGATGAAACTGATTAATGTTAAGAGATTAATTCAGATGAAAGACGAATATCAACTTGATTTGAAGCGATGAAACTGATATGCCCCTAGCGATTGATTGATTCAGATGATCAAGAGATTTCAACTTGATGTGAAGCGATGAAGTTGAGATGCCCCTTAGCAATAAGGATTTTTTTTCTTTAATTGGAATGATTTTTGCTCGACTTTTGATGAAGACTTGAAAAAAATCTCAACTTGTGAGATGTGAAGTCATATGGTCATGAGTATGCCCCCTCGGGAGTGAAATCGAAAGATAGTGAGGGTAGTTGATTATAGGCAATTGTTTGGCGAAAATAAGTTATTTGAGCACAAATCGATTTTGAAGATTTTTCTGAAGATTTTGGCAATGATTGATGAGAAATTGAGCATAGAGTTGATTGGTAGAATTGAAATGTGGATGTGTAGAATTGAAATTGAATTAAGATTCAGCGTTGAAATTGAGTGCAATTTGAAAAAAGAATGAGCATTAATGAAAAAAAGTGCTAAGTGGTCAAAATTGTGAAATTGACTAGCAAGACGATCTCGAATTTCAATTTCAATCCCGAAAATGGAATCAGAGTAGGCACATTAGCCAAGGGTACAATTTTTGCGTCCATCAGAGCAAGTTGAAAAATTAGGTTTTAGGCTATATATAGGACAAAAGTGTCATTTTCAATTCATTTTAACCCTCCAAGTTTGAAAATTTAAAAAGCCTTCTGTGAAGAAAAATGGTGGTCCCTACTTGTCAGCATCGATTTGAGCGCCAGAGAAGACATAATCATCCCCGAAACTATGAGCCAATGGTAAGTGATCAATCTTTAGCCTGTGTATGTTTCCAATTTTGAATTTTTTTGTGTATTTCTCACATTTTTGACGGGTTTGAAGTCGGGTTTATCGGTTTATCGTGTGAGATAAGATCCTGTCTCGTACGAGAAACTGGAAAATTTTGTTTTATTGTTTCAACCCATTAGAATTGTCATATGAGAGAAACCCTTATGTCGTACAACAGGCCGATTAAAAGACCATTTTGTTGTGCGATGTATAAAACTTTGTCGTTTGGGGCTATTTTCTCGTACGAAAGCCATTCCTGACTCGTACGAGATGCTGTTTAACTATGTTTTGTCGTTCAGAAAAAAGTGACAATTTTTGAAAGTGTAAACATGAAATTTTATTTTCGTGATGTTTAACTTCTCTTGCAAGCTAATTTGGAATGTTTTGTGATGTTTTTTGTTGGGTTTTGCAGGTTTGTTTACCTCCTGTGCTCTTCAGATGTGTATATCCACCCACGATGGCTTTAGTTCAGGATTTGTCTGAGGTTGAGTAGGCTCATGTTGATTTATGCAGCTTGACTCATTTGATGAGGTTACCTGATATCCATGTGAACCATGGGATGCTCACGGTGTTGGTAGAACGATTTCATTCAGAGCATAATACCTTTCATTTGCCAGCTGGGGAGTTGACCATCACTCCTGAGGATATGTACAGGATCCTTCATATCCCTTTTGCTGGGGATAAGGTGGACTATGATACCGCATTGTTACCTGGACTGCAGGCACTGAGGAATGTATTCAGGGATCTAGATATCTTGACTTGTTCTATGAGTTGGGATATACTAATGAGCAGGTACAGTGAGGAGTATCCATTGGCATGTGTCTTAGCAGGGTTTATTGGGTGCATTTTGATGCTAGACCGAGGGTAGTAGGGTTTCTAGAGCAGATGGGGCCGGATGCTCGAGCGATTGATAGAGTCCCCTCAGAGACTTGGTTGGGGTTCTTGCTTACTGGCCCACATGTATCAAGAGATGCATGAGATCGTTTATAGAGAGGGGCGGAGCATGGCTACTGGGGAGTACGTTTTTTAGGTGTGGTCTTGGGAGAATCTTCCCGTGTGTTGGCCGATAGTGACAGATAGTAGGGAGACAGGACAGCCAGTCATCTTTAGATATGCTGGATATATTACGCAGCCCCATCTGGGCAAGACATACTTCTGGAGACGGCAGCTTGATGACTTGATAGCTGTCATATGGTGACCATATAGAGGGTTAGAACCATGAGATGACTGGCGAGCAGTGCATAGAGATCTATTTGTTACACACCCACTGATTGGGAGATCGCAAACTATTGTGGAGCGATTCGTCATTTCTCGAGTGATGAGGCAGTATGGCTAGCCTCAGGGGATCTCACAGGAGTTTACAGCATATGCTAGGTATGCTGACAAGGAGAGGTAGGGTTGGGCACCTAGGCTATCTTATGCCTTGGCTATGCAGGAGTTGACAGGTTTACACTACCTGAGGTGGGATTACCTAGAGGATATAGCAGATGCGGGGGTATTACCCTAGTACAGGGATTATTTGCAGTAGCATCCATTCCCTCGGTTTACGGATCCTGGAGAGCATGCTCCTCATATTGAGGATGTGGAGGATGATGCCCCCACACTGGCACAAGGACAGGCATAGAGACAGGGTCATAGGCAAGGATAGGGCCAGAGACTAGATGCTCCATGATAGACTGGTGGTGATCCTGGTGCTAGCAGCAATAGAGTGCGAGCCGACATTGGACAGCAGAGGGGTGAGGGTGTATCCCTTGGGAGAGTAGGTGTGAGGTTGGGTGGGGGAGAGGACGAGCAAGCAGCTTCGAGGCAGGTTCATCAGCGGCGAGAGGAGCAGGGCAAAGCCACAGGTGGAGATGGTGGTGGAGATGGTGGTGGAGATGGTGGTGGAGAGCCTACAAGAGAGCAAGGGGCTGACACGGGTCGGTCGATGAGAGCACGTCTTGGAGAGCTATAGTCACAGTTGTTAGTGGCGCAAACTCAGTTGGCGGAGCAAGATGGACAGCTGGCTGAGGTGAGGACTGAGCGTGATCGGCAGATCACGGCTTTGAGAGCAGAGTCAAGAGTAGAGATAGAGTCTCTATGACAGGAGGTCCTTCTCTAGAGCAGTAGGGCATCTTACTATGTAGCAGCGTATAGTGCTGTAGTTCCTATTGCATAGCAGGTGCAACCTTATTCGCAGTATATGGCCAAATCAGAGGGAGCGCGAGCACCTCAACAGGATCTCAGACATCAGGCTCCTCCTCCTCCACTAGGCGATGAGGGAGAGGGTACCAGCTAGATGATTCTTTTTGTAGCTCGGAAATTTTTTTTGTAGACACACCCATTTTTTTGTAGCCTATATGATTCTTACTCCGATGAGAGTTTGTACATGTCATTGGACATCATTTTGTACTTTTAGACTTGAGATGATATATATATACGAGATCTGATTTGACTTCATTGTACTTGTGTCAATTCGATTATGAGATGTTTCTATATGCTTTATTCTATATGTATGCATTTCTTTTTCAGCATGAATGTATGTATTACAAATGATAATGGATGTCTATGTTTTTGTTTCTTTTCATATGCAAATAAATGAATGAAAATGAGTAGTGCAAAATTTTTTTTTGTTTTTTCTATGTAATAAGATGAATACAAATGATTAATAATAAAATGAATGAATCTATATGAAATGTTATGTATGCAGCTAAACATCTCAAAACACAAGTACTAGATCAGAGAAATAATGATAAATAGACCACTTAGCATAAGAAATGATGATGCTTTCAGCTCTCATTCTAAAGATAAAGAGATTATTATTATCACACCAAAATCACCCTAGATTCACTAAAATGCAGAATGAAATGCAAAATGATGTGCAAAATGCAACCTAAACCGAGTCACTGGATTTAAAATACTTAAGATTCATCACTGAGCATAACGAACACAACAGGCAAGGTAGAGTTCCTTTCTTTTTCAATGTGCAATATTAATTATCTTGTCCGCAATGACCCTTTTTTTTGTTCATATCCTTGGATAGATTTTGCAGGGACCCGAATTGCATCATAAAGAAATTCCCTCAAAACAGACAAAGAAATGACATGGACCTCCCTGTAGCATACAATTAAGCGGAGTCGAGGTATGTGAGGCGATTTCACCTTAATGTGAAGGCTCTTATCACAGACACCCAGCTAATTTATATGTTTCCAGATCATCGGGATCATTCCTACAAGTAGAAAACAAAGAAAATATTATGCCCCCAATCCTTGTACCTCTTAGTCAATATAGACTTCCTCGAGTTACTCAAGGGGATAATAATCGAAAACCACCATAAAAGACAGCATACAAAGAAAATTTTCCATTCATAGCTCAAACTGTTTAGTAATTGTTTTTTTGTTATGTTGTTTTGCTTGTGAACTCAGTGATAAAAACTCTGTAGTAGTCAGGAGATAGGTGACTGACTCAGAGTGGCTGACCAGGTTTTGCTGATGGAATAATGACTTGGTTGACAATGCTTAGGATATGTAATGTGCTTTGTTGGGTAGCCTAAGACTAGGACATTGATCTGTTTCAAGTCATGAGGGTTCCAACAAACCAGGATGTCACAAAACTGACTGAAAATATGTACAAGCGAAAGAAAACGATACTTGAAAGCGGGAAATGCCAACGTTGCGTTGATAGATGGAGCGCTTGAGTACAAGAGGCGCCTTTTTGCCAGGTTTTCACCTGTTTGGCAGAGAGTCATCATCATTTTTTTTTTAACTAAGGTGCCTGTTTACCAGGTTTTCACCAAGGCATTTTCTCTTTTACATTTTTTTTTTTTTTTTCTTTTTTCTAATTTGTTTTGCATTTTATGATTTTTCCATTTTTATTTTTTTATTTTTTTATTTTTGTATTATGATTTTTTCAATTTTTAGGATTTTTTTCAGGATCTTTTCAGCTGTACAGTTTGCTGGAGCAGAGAATGCTAAGTAAAGAATCTTTTCAGGTGCATGGTGTTAATCGGTTCTCAGAGCTGTTCTCCTTCCGATGTTGATGGTTGATAGGCACCAGAGCTGAAGACTGCAGTAACGATATAGGGACCCAGCCAGTTGGGTTCAAAATTCCCTTTGTTGTCTCGAAACTATTGATTTTTTGGATTTTCTCTCAGAACTAGGTCACCAACTTGAAATTTTCTTTGTCAAACTTTCTCGTTATACCCTCTAGACATTCTCTTCTGATACACTCTAAGATGATCAAACGCCACTTGGCGATGCTCATCCAGCAATTTGAGTTCTTACAATCTAGATATTCTACGATCTTCATCAGTAACAAGACCTTGCAACGAAACTCTTAGAGATGGTATTTCTACTTCAATAGGTAATACTGCTTCAAACCCATACACCAAAGAGAAAGGTGTAGCCCCAATAGGTGTTCTGGTACTTGTTCTGTAAGCCCATAGTGCCAGATTGAGCTGCAGATGCCAATCTTTCTCAGATTTGTTCACTATTCTGTGCAAGATAGTCAGTAGGTTTTTATTAGATGCCTCGGCTTGTCCATTACCTTGAGGGTAATATACTGATGACTAGTGTTGCTTTATTTTGAATTTCTCACAAAGTTCATCTAGGTCTTTATTCTTGAACTATCCTCCATTATCAGTCATGATGGACGAAGGTATCCCATACCTAAAAATTATATAGTTTAGGATGAATAAGGTGACTTGTTTACCAGTTGCTTTGATGAGTGGAATCACCTCTACCCACTTGGTGAAATACTCAATGGCCGTTATGATGAATTTATGTCCATTGGATGAAGCAGGATATATCTGACCAATGAGATCAAAGGCCCATTGCTGAAAAGGCCAGTGTGTAATGAATGGTATGAGATCCCTCGTCGGGGCATGTATGAGATTTCCATGAAGCTGACATTTCTCACAAGTCTTAGCAAATTTTATGGCATCTTTTTCCATATCTGGCCAGCAGTAGCCAGCCCGTAATAGTTTACGAGCCAAAGTAAAACCATTCGAATGAGATCCACAAATACCTTCATCGACTTCCAATAATGCACATTTTGATTCTTCAGTTTCTAGACATCTAAGCAAAGTACCATCCAAACCTCATCTAAATAAATCATTAACTATGATAACATATCGCGAAGCGTTCCGAGTTAGGTTTCTCTTCTCATTACGAGTAAGGTTTTCAAGGATAATTTGGTCACAAAGGTAGGAATAGATATGACTCTATCGGGATGAGTCATGTCCAATAATAGAACAAACTATTTGGGTCTTAGGAGAATCATAAGCAGGGTAATATAACTCTTCCACCAGGAAATCAAAGCAAAAATTGGACTCTTATAGCTCAGGTATAGATGCCAAGGTAGCCATAGCATCGGCTGCTCTATTCGCTGATCTAGGAATTTGTTGGAATGATACAAAAGCAAAATACTTCTTGAAATCATCTACCATCCTCTTGTAAGGCATCAATTTCTCATCCTGAGTTTGATATGTCTCGTTGATTTGATTAATGACCAGCTGAGAATCTCCATAAATATGTAGTTCAATAACCTTCCATTCAATGGCTAGTTTTATTCCATTAACCAGTGCTTCATAATCTACAATGTTGTTTGTGCAAGGGAATATAATCTTATAAGACTTTGGAATTGAGTACTTCTGAGGAGTAATGAATAGTATGCCAACACCTGAACCATTTTGAGTAAAGGACCCATCAAAGCACATCTTCCAGGGTTGTTGAGTAAGATGCGTTATTGATTCATCTGGGAACTCAATGTGTAGTGGTTGAGTATCCTCAAGTGGAGCTTCAGCAAGTTGATCAGAAATTACTTGTCCTTTTACGGCTTTGTGTTCCACATATTCAATGTCAAACTCTGTAAGGATCATTACCCACTTTTCCAATCATCCGGTGAGTGTTTCTTTATTAAGAAGATACTTGAGTGGATCAATTTTGGCCACCAACTTGACTAAATGTGTGAGCATATAGTGCCTCAGTTTTTGTGATGTGAAGACTAATGCCAAGCATGCTTTTTCTATTATACTATAGTTCATTTCATAAGACACCAATGTCTTGTTGATGTAATAAATAGCTCTTTCCTTTTTGTTGTCATCCTGTTGCGCTAGAAGTGCCCCCAATGATGAATCAGTTGCTGATATGTATAAGATTAATGGTTTACCTTGAATAGGTGGCATCAATATCGGTGGATTTGACAGATACTCTTTGATTTGCTGAAGATGTTGTTCACATTCTTGATCCCAATTGTATAATACGCCTTTCCTTAGTACCTTTGTAAAAGGTTGAGCTTTGTCTGCTAGTTGAGAAATAAATCTTCTAATGGATTGGAGACATCCCTATAGACTTCTCATTTGACTGATGTTCTTTGGAGGTGGCATTTCCATTATAGCCTGGACCTTCTCAAGATCAACCTTGATGCCCTTCTTTGAAATGATGTAGCCAAGTAGTTTACCAGATGTCACTCCGAATGCACATTTCTTTGGATTTAATCAGAGCTTGAACTTTTCCATTCTGTCAAGTATAGGACCTAACTCTTGAATATGCATTGATCTTTTCATAGTCTTCACTAAGGTGTCATCAACATAATCTTCCATATTCTTATGCATCATGTCATGAAAGATAGTTGTAACTGCTCTTTGATAGGTCGCTCTTGCGTTCTTTAACCCAAATGAAATAACGTTCCAGCAAAAGGTTCCCCATGCATAGGTGAAAGCTATCTTTTCTTGATCTCCAAGAGCGATTTTAATCTAATTATAGCCGGAGAATCTATCCATTAGTGAGTACATCTCATACCCAGCTATCATGTCGACTATCATATCAATATTTGGCAATGGAAAGTCATCTTTTGGACATGCTTTATTGAGATATCTAAAATCTGTACAAACTCTGATAGATATATTTGCCTTTGACATAGGTACTATGTTGGAAATCCATTCAGCATAATCTATCGCTCTGATAAATCCAACTTTGAGTAGTTTCTCTAGTTCAGCTTTGACCAATAGTGCGACATGCGGGTGCATCTTACGAAGTTTTTGTTTAACTGGTTTTACTCCTGGTGTGATTGAGAGATGGTGCATAATGAGATCAGGATCCAAGCCTGGCATATCAGAGTATGTCCATGCAAAATTTATTTTCTTCTCTAAGAATAGCTGAGTGAAATCCTTCAATTCCTCTACTGATAGTGATTGAGCTACGTGAATAATTTGTGGTGTGTCTTGATTCCCGATATTCACTGGTTGAGTTGGCTCGATCAATATGGAAGACCGCTCCTAAAAATGACTGGGTAGTATACCAAATATCTCACCTACAGGTGCCTTACAAAGGTTTTCACCTTTAGGTATGTTCTTTATTTTCTCTTTTTTAGATTCTGACACCGCCACAATGTGGTTTTCGCCATCAGATCTTTTATTTTTATCTTTCCTGTTTTTGTGACTAAGATACTTGATATCCTCTTCAGTCATATTTTCACTCCATTCACTGGTGGAAGAGTTAATAGGTTCGACTGCATTGAGATAATAGGATAATGTATAGTCATTGGCAAAAATAGGTATATCCATGGGTTGATTCTGTAAAGTACAGTCAATCAATTCGGGATGTATTAAGGACAAATTTTGGATAGGTTCAAGAGCATTCATGGTATTGTTATCATAGTTGTAGATCAAAAAGTTGAGTTCCAGAATGATACCTTGCGTAAGTGCCTCGAGACCAAGAAGAGTCAAATCATGATTATTAAAGTTCACGTTAATATTTAATCGATCTAATCCAATAGGCATACTTATAACATTATTGACTAAGTCGGACTACATATCATGTCGTGGTTTAACAGCAATAAGACTAGTAGGCAATTTTTCATTGTTTGTATCAGATGATTTAGAATTTGAGGATGAGTGCATATCATCATGAATAGGACTGTCATTAGAGTCATCAGAATCATCAGAGTTATCTGATGAAGTTTCCAAGTCTCTTTCAGGTGATTTAGTAAGCATATGTATGGTATCAATACTAACATCTTTAATGCTACAAATTCCTTCATATTGTAGTTCATTTGTCATTTGTATCTGACACACCTATTGACATGGTCTCATTGTTTTTGCGACTTTCTATCGTCTACTCCATTCAGCTTCTTCTGGACTGACAACTAGTTCTTGTCCTGCAGCTTCTAACTCTTCCTGTGTAGTGCTATAACTGATTTGATCAGTTTCAGGATAAGGACACATAGATGAGAAGCTTTTTAGTATTGTTCCTTCTTTCAGTGCTTGTTCATAATTTGCTTGTCTCTTTTGTCTACTTTCTTGTATTTCCTTCTCTAGTTTTAGGCACATCAACTCTTGAGTATTATCTATGACACCACTAGATTCTTCTAGAGTTTCTGTAGCAGATGTGTTTGAAAGATAGTTAGGACCCCATTCATACTCATTTGAATCAGTCTCTGAATCATCTACCTGTTGCCTGCCAGTATATGTAACCAAAACTTTCAATGGTGCAAACAATTCTCTGATTCTTACAAATTCATCTCTTATATCTTCAGGAACCTCAACTTCTTGTATTATCGTAGTTGATACCATCGAAGCTTGAGCACTGACTATTTCTTCTTTCTTGACTGTTGATTCCTCTCTCTCTTTCCTACACTCTTCTTTCATTTGTTTAGCGTTTGCTTCATGTAATTTCAAAGGCGATATCTTTTTCAAGCCTTGAGACTTAGAAACATGTTTTTGTTCTGATGTCTTTTTAGGATTGTATCCCAGTCCAACTTTATCATGTGTGGATTTGGTTTGTAGCTGAATTGGTTCAGTAATACCTTCTTTTTGTTTGCCCAAAGGACCAGTACCTAAGTACCCCATGCGCTGAATCATTTTGTAACCACGACCATACTAGTTTGAGGAAATCTCACAATGTCGTACCTCCTCATTTGGACTATCTTCCTTATAGAGCCATTTAAGCACAGCATCCTCTTCTATTTCATCTGCCAAGGAGGTAGAAGACTATATAAAGAGACCATCATATATAATATTCGGAGCTGGAGTTTGTGTTCTCATAGCCTCTAATGGCTTGCCTAACTATCTTGGAGATGGAGGAAGAGAAACTAATGATAATACTCGTTCTATATTGTAGCTATCCATGTCGGTATCTGTAATCTTCAATCTCTTTTCTAAGTCTTTTATCAATGTTTCTGGATCTTCATTTGGAGAGGCTTCCCTATTATGAGGCACAAAAGTATCTGCACCTTTTGTCAATGCATTACAGATGACATTTGTATCAGCCGGAATGTTGACTTCAGCTCCATTATAAGGAAACTTTAAGCATTGGTGATATGTTGAGGGTACTGCCTTCATTTCATGAATCCATGGCCTGCCCAGCAATATATTGTATGACAATGGAATATCGAGAACCTAGAAAAGGACATCTCTCTCTACCAATCCCACTCTGATTGGTAATGATACCAAACCTTTGGAGGTCCTCTCTTCTTCATCATAGGCTTTAATTGTTATTTTCTTGCCTGGATCAATGACATTTTCAAAGAATCCTAGTTGTGTAAGGAGATGATAAGTATAGATATTCAACCCCGCGCCTCCATCTATCAAAACATGTTTAACTCTATGTTTGTGGATCATGGCTTCAATATGCAATGGTTGGTTATGTGGATGATTTAATGAGTTGTCATCTTCCTCAGAGAAGGTCAAATAGTGAGGTGAAGTCAGATGACCCACCATAGACTGAAACCGATCAATGTCTAAATCTTTTGGAGCGTTGGTAGTGAGCAATGCTTGGTGTAGAATTTCCTTGTGAGTAGATGAGAGTTGTAGCAATTCAAAAATTGAAATTTGAGCATTTGTCCTTTTCAACTGTTCAACCACGCTATATCCAGAGGATGAGGAGGAGGTTAATCTTTTAAATTTGTCCAAGGTTGATTCCTTTTGTTTATTTGGCACAGCTGTCGGATTTGATGTTTCTTGAGCTAGTTTGGAAGAGCTAGCTCCTTGGAGGGTGACTTTCTTTTGAGATCTGGTCAGAGCTTTTGCATATCGTGATTCATTTGGTTTATCTTGAACTATAATCACATTGCAATATTCTGAGTGTGAAGGTTCAATCATGTTGATAATTTTGTCCTGGCTGGCATAAGCATAATTTACCTTGGCACCTCCTTTGGTCTTTGAGGAATCACCTTGTTCATAAGTACGCAAGGGGTCTTTAAATGCTTTATGATCAGCATTGGTTGGGTGATTCCCAACAACAAATTTACCAGCATCTATGAGATCTTGAATCTCATGTTTTAGCTTCATGCAATTGTTTATGTTATGATCCTTATTCTGATGGAAGTCACAATATTCATTTTCTCTCCACCATCTTGGTTTGACATCTAGATCATATGGTCTGGAGTTATCTAGTAGTGTTATCAAGTTGTTTGCCAATACAGTTTTGAAAGCCGACTCATATGATTCTTCAAGAGGAGTAAAATCATGCTTAGGTCTGGAAAGCCACGGCTTTTCTTTGAACCATTCCTTTCTTTTCTTTGGCTGATTTTCTGTTGCAATTTCAGTGGCTTTTAGCGCTTGTGTACCACTAGCCAGGTTGAATATTGTTGATTTTGAGTTGGTTTTGACAGTGTCTACTACTCCATCATTAACAACATTCTTGTTGTTGTCCTTGGCAAATTTCCAATACTTGTTCTTCTCTTCAGAACTGGATCCTGTTTGTGTTTCTTTCCAAGGTGTGATATCTCCCTTTTTTATGAGCACATCTTTCATTTGAATGGCATTATCTACCATTTTGTTAAATGATGGGTGTACCTACATTTGTATGCTATATTTCAGTTCAGGGACCAAGTTATTGACAAATATATCCATTTTCTCAAAGTTTGGGATAGGTCGTGGGTACCTAGAGAACATCCTTCTCTAGCATTGGAGAAAAGTAAGAAGAGGTTCCCCTGTTTTCTGTTGAGTATTACAAAGATCGATCATAGTCACAGGATGTCGAATGTTGTATGAGTATTGTTGTAAGAATAGTTGGATTAGTTCTTTGAATGTTTTTATTCCTTTGGGTAGACTTGAGAACCATTCCATTACTTGACCCCCTAAACTCCTTGGGAAGAGACGCATAAGGTATGTTTGATCGTGCATAAATTCCATACAAGCAGCACTAAATTCCCTGACGTGATCTTGAGGATCTGAGGTACCATCATATTTATCAAATTTTGGGATTTCCACTCGTGAAGGGAATGGAGGCATGTGTAAATTCTTGTCAAATGGGAAGGGACATATTGCTTCTAGAGAATATTGGTTCGGGGAATTGTTCTTATTCTTCAGGTCTGTGAGCTCTGTTCGCAAAGCTATTAACTGTTTGTGTACCATGAGTATAGGTGAGTCTTTCCTCTTAGTAACAAGTGTCTGAACATCATATCCAATAGGAAGTTTAGCACCTTGATTTTCTAGTTCTAAGAAATAGTCTTCCTTTTCTCGGATCATGATAGTTTTCATCATTTTTCTAAAGTCTGTCTTTCTGACAGTCAAGGATTTCTTTTTCTAGAGGTTCAGTAGCTTCGTCAGTCTCACTTGATGATGAGGAGTCATTATGATTTTCAGGAATATTACGGTCATTTTTGTTTCTATCATTGTATTCTATCTCATGTATAGTGGGAGATTTCAGCTCATCAAAAATCAGTCCGCCTGATGAGGATGGTATTTCAGTGAGGGGATCCTTCACGTAGAATGGATTATCTTGATAAGTGAAGGTTTTCTCTTTGTCTTTGGCTTTTGTCTTATGAGAACTCCTGGTTTGAATAGGCATTTTTATGGATTAGTGTGACCTAGAGTTGTTTTGTGATGCAGAGGTCAAGATCAATTTCAGAGCTAGTTTGTTCGGTTTAGCGTATTGTTTTGGGAGAAACAACTGATATTTTGTCTGATTTCAGGAACGATCTATCCTGTCTAAGACATTTTCTTGGGTTGATTCTAGAATTGTAACTAAGATTTAGTCTGATTGAGGAATGATATATCCTATGTAAGACATTATCTAAGTGACTTGAGTTTGATAGGTAGTTTTGATTGAACTAGCTGAAGGGTGATTGACCAAATAGTGCAACAAAAAATGGTAGAGGTACACTATCTTGATCTATTTTATGCTCAGGAAAATGATAACCAGTATTATGCTTACTGTAGACTGTGTTTTTGGCAATTGTGAATGTTCTGTCTAACAAAACCAGAGGCTCGTACGACTGGGTTTTCTGAACTAGACGATAATTTATCAATTATAGGATGACAAAATTTTTGGTTCATATGAGTTGTTGTCTTATACCGTACGACTGATGGGCATCTGTATGACGATAAAAGATTGAGGTCGATTCTGTCTCGTACGAGACAGAATATAGTGTAGGATGATGAAAGATTTAGACTCGTATGACAAAGAATATGCTTTAGAACAACAATTGAGTAGATTCATACGACACAAGACTGGTGCAGCACGATAAATTAGCAGACTCGTATGACTGTTCACAGGGAAGAGACTAAAAATTCTGAGTTTTCTGACTGCTAAGTATGACCAACTGAGTATGACAAATTTTGAGATGGACTGATTTTTGATTGGGATTGACACAGACAGAGTTTCGACTTAGGATGGACTAGTTTCTGAAACGGACAGAGTTTCAACTTACTAAGTTGTTTCTGGTCTTCACTGATTTTTGGTATTTTAGTTTTTTTTTTGTTTCAGGGATGAAAAACACAGAAAACAAGTAGTATTTATAGTGACTTCAATCACAGCATGCAAACCCTAAGGAATTTGGTGAGGAAAGAAAACCTTTTCTTGTAGACTCAGGTACACACCCAATAGCTAATCAGAATATGGTCATTGAGTCTCACGCAATGGATTCTCAATGCCGTATTATCCGACTCCAAACGCTAATGGGGGCACGAAATGACAAGTATCTTGGGAGAGTTACTATCTCTCTTGCACAAAGATTATCCCCCTTTCGAAGATGAACTAGGTAGCTTCTAATTTTAAATTGGATTTAGTCAGGGATCCATTCGGTGCATCGAGGTATAAACTCAATTAAGAGGTCTCCTAGCCTTGAAAACCAAGGTTTAATATACCCGAAGGTATAGAGGAGAGCTATTCCCGAGCACTGCCGTTGACTTGATTTTCATCAAATCACGTTTATTTTATAGTGGGTTGGAGTACTTGGCATCTAGCCATTCCCACTTAGGTCGTTCCCCTCACATCGGCTGTAACGGCTTTAAGAGTTTTTCAACCCCTCGGGAGGGCAGGCCTACTAAAGATGTACAAATCTCAAACAAAGAAAAAGCTTCAAGGGTCTGGATTTCTAATTGTCTAGAAAAAGACAAGAGCATACTCTCCTAACTCTCAAAATCTTCTAAAAGCACAAAAGACAAATTTGTTCTTTAACTAGATAGCAAGTTAGGTTCCTAAAAAAAGAATTTAAAGAATACACGATGTTTAGTCAATTCTCCTTAGGCAACCTGCAAAGACAACAAATCAGTAGTCATATTGTCTTTGTGCAACAAGCAATATTCTTCGACAAGCATTTTGCAAAAACTAGTTAGGCTGTGAAAAACTCTGAGACAGACAGATAAACAGTCAAGGTCAGTCGTCAGAAATGAAAAATATGAAACTTTGCCTCTTTTACGAAAAATACAGAATCGTACGATAGAGTCTCGACTCATACAAGACAGGATACAGTACAGTACGAGACCAGATTGCTGATGATGTTGACTCGTATGACAGAGGATATGCTCATACGACAGAGTGTCTACTCATACGATAATATGTTTGTAATTCGTGCGACACCTGCAATTTGTCATTTCAGCATGTGGGAATTGTCGCACGAGATGTACGGACGAAAAACCGAAAAATCTGAAACCTGGAAAATAAAAAAAAATAAAGCAGTCAGTCTTGGAGGCCGAAAAAAAGGTAGTCTTCGGGCCCCACGGTGGGCGCTAGAAATGTGTGTGTGAAAAAGTGAACCTGTAGCTGCAAGCACAACACTTCAATTAAGTCATTATATGCATGGTTAGTAATCAATAGTCAATAAGAAATAAACCATAGCAAAGCAACTAATTGCCTTCTAAAAGATGAGAGTATAAGATTGCTCTCAGATTTTTGTAAGCAATACCAGTGACTAGACTACACCAAGATGAAGGATTTAATCTATATGATATTAAGCTATATGGATGCAAGATGGATGAGTAATTCAAGCAAATTCAAGCAACAATGCATGCAAGCAATAATGAATGTAAAAATGGATGCAAGTAATCTAAAAAAGCACAATGACTTCAATGACTCCAAAGCGAAATTAGCATGATAATAATTTCCAAGCATGTTCTCAAAAATCTCTGGGGTCAATTGGAATGAGAGCTGAAGACTGAATTTATAGAGAATTACAAAAAGCTCAATTTAGGATTAATTGAAAATAATTGAGAAATCAGGTTGAGTTAACCTTGAGATAGATTCCAATTATAGTTTAATTGAAATTCATTCAAATTAGAAGTCCAAGTTGCATTGGAAAATAATAATAAATTAGTTCCATGCATATCTGATAAAAATAGATAATTCTTCAATTTAATCAAGGAAAGATTTTTCTTAATGCAACTGAACTTCTTTTTTCTGAAAAGCTTTGAGTTCCAATTTTAGAGAATAATTCAACAATTCAATTAAATTGCTTTTCTAATTTCAAGTTCTAAATTTAGAAAAAGAAATAATATCTCAAGTTTGATTTCTCTCTCAATTCAATTCTTTTGACTTTTGTTTTGTTTCAATTCAACTCTTTGTAATAAATTAATTCATCTTTTGTAATAAATTAATCCTTTCGCATGATTGAATGGCAAATTTATTAATTAATTAAATATGCAAAGATATTTAATAAATTAAAATGGGATAATTGATCAAAATTATTATTCTTGAAATAATTCAATTAATTAAATAAATATTTAATTAATACTAAGTGGTTGATTTGCCATGTGATTTTTGATAATTAACGAATTAATAATGTGCTCAAGATTGATTTAATTGCCTCTGGTTAGGACCTTGGTGATGTTGTCGAGATTAGGGGCCCATGGTTTAGATGACCAATTTTAGGGTATTACACATGTCGATAGGAAAAATGATTTGTGTGGTCATTGATTAAGCTTAACCAGATGTTTTGGATGTCAAAAATGAATTCTTGACTACCCATCAGAATAACTAATAAAGACGAAACAACAATTATTTGTGATCCCGATATCACTACTTCAGTGTAACTATACTGAATAGGGCATATGGATGTCTATCAGAGTAGTCACCAAAGGTAGAGAAGCAGTGTTTTGCAAAGCTGACAGTTAAAACAATCCCAATGCACCGAAAGTGACATGAACATATGGAAGAGACATCATGAAGAGACGCCTCTGTTGGGTCTTCTTTGTATATATAGGGTTCAAAATATAAATTGAAAAAAAACAAGGAGATTTTTGTAACATATCAGACACAGATACTTTAATATTATGATGCAATTTTGTTTTACAGTGATATAAAATCAGTTGCCTTCCTACTTACATGTTGCATTAAGATTACTTTGGTGTATTGTTTCGAATCTTCCTGCTATTTCAATACTAAGAAGATTGGATATTGCATTTGGGTTGCTTCATACTATTGCTATCTTGTTATTTTCATTTCATGAACAAGAAGGTGCACGCTCTTGGATAGTTACTATAAGAGTTTGATTAAATTCAATGTATACTGGTTGTCATAATAGGATTAGTGACTGTGAGAGTATCAGTAGTGGATAGTTGCAAAACTGTCTAGTAGGAGATTGAAAGAGACAATTTTCCATAGGACTCTTTACCCATTAAAGGAGAAGAAACTGGTTTATATTGCATATTCAACATTGCATTCCATCCAAACCAAGTCAAGAAAATACTTTTTCCATAAAATAGATTTTATTTCAGTTTTAGTTTTGCACGGTAGCAGTAGAAGATAAAATTTGAGGTCATTCTCATTTTCATGCCACTCAAGAGTGATTTCAAATAGGAGTATTGTAACATAACCTGCCTAAATATCATTAGCCAATCATAGTACAAACAAAGAATAGCTGGTCATAAGGTATACCCGCCTTGGTTTGGAACAACTAGAAGTGAAGGGAAGTGAGACCTAATTGGTCATTCCTTTAGTTGGCCAAAATCAGTTGCTGATCTTGATCATAGAAGGTGGCATGCTCTTAGGGATCATCAAACCAATGATTTTGAGCTCCAACAGGAGCTTTGTACACTAGGGTATAAGGAATGAAAGTTTACTTGATATCTCATTGCAGAAACAAACACTTAGTAGACAAGGAGTGAGCCCCTCCATTCTAGGTGTAGCGCCAAGGGTTGAGGTATTTTTGATAGTCATGAGCATGGCTATCCTTGACATTTTGCATAGGATAATTGTTGAATGAACGTACCAATAGAAACACCCAAGGTACCATTACCCCAGAACTTCATCAGTTCACACCACAAATAGAAAACAAAGAAAGAGATCATGACCATCTTGGCTCCTCTACTCACTTGTAGACATCCTTGAGTAGCATAGGAACATGATCTATTAGCAATTGATAAAAGACAAAGACTAACTAGGACAAAATCTCGCAGCCATATTGATATGTGCCTTCGTTTTGATTTCTTGATGTGATGGTTGATAATGTCTGATCTTAGAGATTGAATATCCCATTTAAGACCGATCTGTTTGAGTTCGAGTGTAACCTCCCCTATTTAATACAAGATTATGATTGAATGATATGGTTGGTTGATATGATTGATATGACAATTTGATCAGTTTGACTGCAGATGTTGGTTAGATATTTTTATCCTTTTGCTAACTTCACATGAAGTGTTCGTTGGATATCTGCTAGGGTGTTTGATTTCTACAAGACATTTATTGCAAGTTTTGATGTTTTTCGGTTTAGTTCTTTTCCAAGACCTTTTTTGACGTTTTTGCCTTTTTTTTAGGATGATATTTGGGTGTTTTTTATTGCTTTTTCCAGGACTGTTTTTGAATGTTTTTGATGTTTTTGTTCTTTTTCAATGTTTTTGGAGTTCTTAGGGTCATTTTTTTATTTTTACGGTTTTTTTTAGGATTTTATACATGTTTTAAGATTTTTTCAATACTTTTTTATGCTTTTTAGGATTTTTTCAGGAATTTTATGCTTTTTAGGAGTTTTTTAGGAGTTTTTACACATTTTAGGATATTTTTAGGACCTTTTACGCTTTTAGGATTTTTTCAGCCATGTCCCCAATATACAAACTTTCTATGATACAATGCTTTCTAAAATGCACTAGGGGACAATGAGATGTTGACATTGAACTTTTATATGCAATTGTGTACGTTTATCAATTTGTAATACACCGATTGAATCAAGGGTGCAAAATGTTTTAGAGATAAGGGTTCATTCCACTCTCAAGAACCCTCAAACCATCCAAATTAACTTACCAGGTGACTAAGATTTGTAAATGGAGACGCAAAAAACTTCCCCACTGATTCTTGAAACTATTGGTCTTCTCTTTCCTATGTATGTGAAATTAATTTTATTTTGACTCTTGTGATCATACGAGACCCTTAGAATCATATATGACTAGATACATGAGTTATCCTAACTTCAAAAGCATCCTGGATAGAGCCTTGCTTCTAGAAGATGTTTATAGCCCCAACGTGGTTATCATTGTAATCTCTCAAATATTTCTCCATTGCCAGTAGGCATCCATAGCCCTGATGGAGTTACTCGCATGTTCCCGTAGCCAAGCTCTTGATGCATGAGATTTTTTTTTATTTTTCCTTTGCTATTTTCTTTTGCCTTGATATTTTGATATGTAACTAGGCATAGCTCTTTTGTCTTTCTTTTATTCTTGTGTTGGCTTGTAAGTAATTAAACCTACATGGGTGTGATAATTACAGCGATGTTGAAGTAGAATTTTAGATTTTTCACTATCCATATGATCAACCAAGTAGTTATAATGATTTAGAGAAAATGATTAATGTGCGAGATATAGAAATTGATAGACTTAGGTGACAAAGAAAAATAGTGAATCTTCTACCCAACCATAAAAAAATCTCAGCCACAAGGTGATGTTGAATATGAGTGACCTCGGGCTTGAAAAACTTCCTAAACTAGTATCTAAGAAATGAGATGACCCTCACTCCACTCAAGTGCAAATAGGTGATCAACTATGACAATCGCCTTTCTCTATTGATGTAGCTATAGGTTAATGCAATAACTATATGCTAAGAAAATGCAACATATGATACAGTGCAAAGAAAATGATATACAAATGTAGTAAAAAGGAAACCTAAACTACCTAGCCATTAGATATAGTATCTTTTGATATGCATCTTGTTCATGGGATTAGGGAGTGGATCCCCCTTCATTATGGTTAAATTATAAGACCCATTACCAATGACCCTTGTTATCACAAAAGGACCCAACAAGTTAGGTTTGAATTTTCCTAGACATTCTCACTCTGCTAGATTTCTTTGGTTTTCTTTGATAACTAGGTCTCCTATTTCAAAGCATCGTGGTCTTAGCCTCTTGTTATAGCTCCTTTTCACTATATTTTGGTACCCTTGAAAGTGATTTAGTGTGCTCTATCACTTCTCATCTAGCAATTCTAACTCTTGTAGTCTTATGACTTTGTAATCTTCTTTTGAAATGATATGTTTCAAGGAGACTCTTAGTGATGGAAATTATGCCTTAATAGGCAAAATAGATTCAAAACCATATACCAAATAGTATGGTGTAGCACCTATAGCTGTGCGCACACCTATTTTGTAAGCCTAGAGTGCGGGATTTAACTAAAGGTTCCAATCTCGTCCTACTTCAATGACATCTTTCTTCAAGATCTTCAAGATTGTTTTATTGGTTGCCTCTTCTTGACCATTAATTTGTGGATAATAGGGGGTTGCAAATTGATGTTGGATATAAAATTGGTCATAAATTTTGTGCACCTATTGATTTTTGAATGGGCGCCCATTATCAGTAACTATGCACATTGGAACTCCATATCGGCAGATGATATAATTGAGAATGAACTTTGGTATCTTCTTACTAGTGGTATAAGTAAGATGGATTGCCTCAACCCACTTGGTAAAATACTCGATGGCCATCAGAATGAACTTGTGCCCATTAGAGGAGGTAGGGTTGATTTTCCCTACAAGGTCCAGTCCCCATTGTGAGAATGGCTATGGTGATGTAATTAGTTGGAGATATTGAGAAGGTGCATGAATTAGATCTCTATGTACTTGGTATTGTCAGTGTATTTGTACATATTTATAAGCATCTTTCTCCATGGTCAATCAATAATATACAGTCCTCAATAGTTTCTTTGCTAATGTGAGGCCACTAGAATGGGCATCATAGATCCCATCATGTACCTCTTCCAAGGCTAACTATGCTTCTTCAGAATTCAAACATCAAAGAAGGGTTCCATCTAAGCTCTTTCTGTACAAAGTGTCATCAATGATAGAATGTCTAGATGCCTAGCATATGAGAGTTTTTTGTTGATTTCTTGAAAGATTGGGAGACATGTATTGATCATGCAAGTATGAATATAGATCATTGTACCATGGTGAATCTGGTCCTACTATCACACAAACATATTCAGAAGATGAAATTTCATAAGCTAGTACCATTATTTTCTCCACTATGAACTCAAACCATGTTTCATTATTTGGCATGTCCAAAAGAGATCCTATAGTTGCCATTACATCTGTTGCTCTATTTTGTAGTTTAATAATTTTATCAAAGGTGATATGACTGAAATGCTACTTGAATTCTTCAACCATCTATTTGTAGGTTGTCAAATTGTCATCCTTTGTGTTATAATTATCATTAACTTGATTGACATGGTCAAATTGTCAATGTGGAGGGTTGATGAAGGTTGACTAGAGGTTAGAGGAGAGTATTTTGAGGATGTGGCATGTGCAAATTGGCTAGATTGCATCTATTGAAGGGAGAGACGCTACCGATGGAGAATTGTTGTGCCGACGCTGTAGGTAGATTTTTGCGACCAAATCAAATCAGATCAGAGTGACAAAGCCTAAGTGGGAGCTCGCATTGAATGAGGATCGGACAAAAGATGGTTGAGTGACTCCATGAAATCAGAAGATTTGTCACTAGGATTTCACAGCTTCGAGCACACTAGGGGATCATAATGGAAGGACACAGAGAAGGTGTGGATTACTAAATGTAGTAATCTAGATTCAAAGATCAATCAAGGTGTAGCAAGGGATGAACTTAAGGAAAATTTTGTGTGGCTCAAGACACCTACCCCTATTGATTGTCCTAAGGCTCGTGGTCCTAGATCCTAGAGGCTATTCTGATTGCTACTTGCATTGTTTTCCTCTGGATGGATTGCGTGTAGAGTATGAAGAGGGACACCTCATTGTGTATTTTGTCCCATGCAATCAAATTTTGACAAGTGTGTATCACCTCGCGTGTAGCTTGTTTTTCTCCCTTGCTCTATAAAAGGGAATTCAGGGCCAGTGAAAGAGGGGATTCTTATTGTATTTTTTTTGGAGGCAAGGCTTCCATGAGCATAGTGCATGTTTTTTCATGACATCTTAGTTTTCTTTCAATCTGTAGTTTTTTAATACTTCAAATAGTTTGTAACCTAAATACAAATAGTTTCAGAGGTTTTATTTGCAGTTGTCTCTCTTATGTATGTTCTATTTTATGAAATGAAATGATCAAGGATTTTTTTTTTGTCCCTGCAAGTCAAGTGTATATCTTGTTGTTTGCTTCTCTTCAAGGTATATAAATAGTATTGTGTATATCAGATATTCTTCAGTATGGTTGTTGGTGAAACCAAAAGGGAGAATGTTGATGTAATGAATTAACATTCAAATCTCAAAGGTTGCATGTTTCCCTCTTTGAATGTTAAGTCTACATATTGTAAGGTTGACTTTGCTGCCCATACAAGAAATTGGTCATGGTTGTTGCTTTCAGATTTTCAGGATCTCTTCACTACCAAAATCTCTTTATTTTTTGTATTTCTTTCTGCATTAGGAGTGGGATTAGTTTAGAGCCTCCTCCTTCTCTCAATGAAGTTCATATATGCATAGAAACTAAGGTTAAATCCATAACTAGGATTTAATCCATCTTTCCTTGGTATATTTTCATTGAAAGCATCTGCTATATAGTGCATTGTTGGTTAGCACAGAGCCAAATAATTGACAACATTGCAATAGGGAAACCCACCTAGGTTTTGCAGAGCCTAAAGTGTAGAATATTGCAGCTTATTCTTAATCTTGTTCATTCACCAAGTCCAATCCAAATGTTTGATCATATGTTAGTGGTTATTTCTCTAGGATTTAGGATCAGTTGATTTGGGAACCAACATCATGTACATTGAAGATCAAGTTACTAGGACATAAGAGGGGACCAATACGTGATAACAAATGATTTAGGATGAATAGAAACATGCATGTGAAGACTTAAGGAAAATATATGGACTGACAAAATAAAGCAAGCCTAGGCACGAGGCTAGTTAATGCAACGAATTAGAACCCACAACTTAAGAGGAAAAATTTACCAACCAAGCCAGTCAACTTAAACATAAATAGAGTGGAGATTAATGGTGATTCAACTATGGTCATCAATGTAGTTAGAAAAGGTTCCATGCCTAATTGGAAATTGAATGCTTTGTTGGAAATAGTATTGAAGGTCCTAAAAAAAATTGAGTCATACACCATGTGTATAGGGAAGCAAACAAAGAAGCTGACGAGCTGGCTAATCAAGTTGCTAATGGGAATCGCTTTGGTTCCATTAGTCCTCCTCATTAATTAGTATTTAACAAGTCATCAAAAAATATTTTAGAAGTATGATGAAAGTGTCATGATGTGAGCTAGAAAATTTGAAGTGACATACTTGGGTTGATATCCTCCATTGGTCAATCAAAGCATGATGGGAATGACTCACTAGGCAGCCCTTTTACTCATTCTCCTCAAATTTTATTTTTTCTCATTTAATGTTTGGTTGAACTCCTTACATTCTTAGCTTCCCCTCACACATGTCGATGGACAATTATTATTTTTTCTATAGAAAGGATTATTTTTCCTATAGAAAGGATATGTTTTGGGATTTCCATGACCTACTCATGTCACATTTATTCTACATTTATTATCTCTTTCTCGATTATTTCAAGTGAAGCCAGTTAGTTTTCTATATATTTATTTGTAGCTTCTCTTTTTGAATTCCATTCCAATTCCTTCATTTTCCCTTGTTATTATCTCTATGCTTTACATCTATGGATTCTCCTAATCACTTGATTTCTTCAAAAAAACAAATGTCTTTTCTCGGGGAAATTTTGGATAAGTGTCTCTTAGGTGTTTTGAATTATTCCACCCCCCTCATCATTCATGTAGTCAAACAAATCCTAGGGGAGGATTTAGTCATGAATTCTCATAGATATATAGTGAATACAAACATCTCTATTGTATTCCTAGCTTCAATTATTAAGGCGGGAGAAGCAAAGATGACGACCATGCACTTCTGTCAGAAGCTCTTTGATGAAACTTTTGTGGAAGATTGAAATAGTGATTGTTAATATTGATAACATTTTCACAATTTCATTCCCACATGACTATTTTGCAAATTTTTGTGGGGGTTGGGAAGTTCATAAGATGCCTATTCTTTATATGGAATTTGTGGATGTGTTTGAAGAAATAAGGTTAGAAATTATCAAGCATATGAGATTCGTACAGAAAGTTTTGGGTCTGAAGTTCAACAAAGGTAGGGATTGGCTCAAGGAATACATCAATGAGAAAGGGTTTGGCACAAACTATGAATGTAAGCATCATGGGGTGGTTATTGAAGAAAAAGCTTGACCTTCTGATGACGAGACATATGATTCCTCTAGTCTGAGTTGAACCATAGCCGAGACACCAAGTATGGCAAGGGTAAACATTCCTGGACCAAGCCATCACTAAGGTATAAGAGATGCTTTGCCCCTCCGTTTCTTCTTCTTGCATGTCACTGATACAAGAGTTCAAGTATTAGGTTTTTTGGTTTACAATCTAAAGAATGTATAAGCTTGTGAGCTATATTATGTAAGGGACTTTTTTGGTTTTTCTAGTGGATATCTAAATTCTATGTTTGGGGAAGGTATATTGGTCATATAGTGATTCTACTAAATCACTAGTTTTGATATGATTGTTTGGATTCTTGAGGTTTTCCAAAATCCTTTCAAATTTGGTAATGATTTTTAATCATTAATGTATATCTCTTGTAGCTCTATTGTGTATTTTTTATCAAAAACAAGTGAAAAATTATAGAGATTATGAATACTTCTTTTTTACTTGGACAATTTAGCCCTGCAATGACTGTTGATGACATCAACCAATAGGAAGACGAAGAAATTGTTTTATTAAAATTATTTAAATTTTTAAAAAATTAGAAACTATAGGAATGTTAAAGTAATGGAAAAATTGTCTACGATGATTGGTTGATTGAAAAGAAGATTTGCATCCAATGGATGCATTAGTATCCTTCCTATTGGTAGGAACATTAAAAAAAACTACCAATTGCCATTCCTTCTAATGTGTCCATCCACATGTGCATCGATGAGTCGACAAGATGAATTTTTAATGTCTCTAAGACATAGAATTTCACTGACAAGCCTCCTCGGTTCAATGTTGGTCATGATAGAATTGTCAAGTCATTGGGATATAATAAATTTCCCAATGAACCTTCGACATCATTCCTGCACTGACTCCTTGTTGACAAGTGGACACCGTCAAGTCATTGAAGCTTTGAGAAGGGTACCACTGATTTTAAAAAAAGATTCTTCTATTATATATCTGTTGTGACGTGGACTTCCACATCAGCTTGGTAGATCGGTGGAATATGAAATAGACTTCAATGACAACCTGGTGACTCTCATGTGGGACTATGACTTAAGAGTAACTTAAAGCACGTGCTTTAAAGATGAAGTTACTAGGACATAAGAGGGGACCAATACGCACTAACACTTGACTAAGAAAAAATAAAAAAATATGTGTGTGAAGACTTAAGGAAAATATACTAACAAACAAAATAAGTAAAGGCTTAAGAATGGGGTTGATTAATGCAATGACTTAGAACCCTTAGAGAGAATTTAAGAAGAAAACTTACTGGATGAGCCAATAAACATAAAATTAGAACAAAAGCCCGCCTAAAGGTTTTTTAAATTCACATGCTCAAAACATCTTATGAAACCCTAACCCTAGGGGTTGCAAAAACAATCCTAGCACATGTGTCTAGGGCTCCAACTTTAAACCAAGCCAAATTAAATAGAAACTCCATTTAAATTTAGAACCCATCAATTAATATTAGCACCTTTTGCAAAATCTAGAGTTTTTCTTAAAACCCAGTCAACTCTTTATCATAATATAAGATAAAAATTTAAAGGGGTATGAAAAATGTTAAAGAAAAAAATTGATACATACAATATCTGGTGAAAATAGAGGGGGTTTAATTAGGGTTGTTTATTGGGAGGGGGTGACAAGGAAGGACTTTAGGGCAATATTTTTTATAAATGGGGAGATTCTTTAGTGTGTCATGAATGCAAGTGATATAACCCAAGCTCACTAAGTGAAGCCCCCATGACTATGATCAAGCCTACAAGACACTTTAGGTCAAGGACACATTGGGAGTCACTCCCATGACCCTCTCTAGTACCTATATCCTAGGTTCATCACATTAACCAGTGAATGCACAACATAAAACTCAAATAATGCAATTTCTCAAATTTACACTAGTTTTCACATCACATTCATAAATTTCTCAAGTCATGATAATCCAATATGACACAATCCAAACAAATATAATTTCACATTTTCCAGGGTATATCCACACCTACACATAATAATCCAACATAATTTGCATCAAATTCATGAAGGGAACACAATATATTGAGAGGGGAGATCAATGACCATATCCAATTTTTACTCTATATTAAATATACATTACTATAAATAACTTCTCCAATAAATAATTAGAAATCACCAAATGTACATAAATTTCTTAATGATATAATAATTAAAATATATAAACCAACTTGTATTCACACAATTAAATGTAGAATTACATGGAAACCCAAGATGGGAAAAATCACAATGGGTATAGCTACTTGGATCTACTACCCAAATATAGCCTCACAAAAATAATGATTCACTTACAATGATTAAGTAGGCACCTACCTACTGGAGGCACTAATCTACTTAATGTACTTGTGAGTGTCAACCCACTAAAAACACCAATCTCATATGACCAAATATAAGAAACAACTCAACAACTAGGACTTCAATCTCCAAACCATGAGTGATATTAAATTTGGACCTTAAACTTCAACATACAACTTTCATATAATTTGATCAAGCTTCAAACACTTTCCTTCATAGCATATGATGTTTTAATAATGGTGCACATAAATCAAGTAACTACATTCCAACTCATTCTTCAATTCACATGATATGAACTTGATTCCTTAAAAGTACACAAACAAAATAACTACTACACCTAGAAATGAATCTAACACACCTATATATATTTTCTACAATTAAAATTATATTCACAAATTGTCCTAATATATAATTAGTCATTTTTTGGTCGGACACAAAATCTTTTTCACCAAATATGTAATAGTCTAGGTCCAAATTACCCACATGTTATACAAAACAAAGGAACACACCACATGGAGCACAAGGCATCTTAATCGTGTTAGAATGGTTGTCAACAAATAATCTCCAATAGACACACATGCTAGACCCCATCTACAAGTCGACCTCACAAACATGTAATAGGTCTAGCCAAAAAGTGCATGCACGGTTCCACAAAATGGAATACATTTGAGGATCCTTTAAGGATCTATATATTCTCAAGGAACATTCAACCTTAATATTTGGCAGCACAAGCATCAAACTATTTTTGCATCATTCCAAAGCATACACCATGAGTGCTAGCAACATATTAACTCAATTGAAAAAATAAACATTATATTTTGCTATGCCACAATTTTGGAAAATCTAGATAATGATAAAACTTATATAGGCATTCTCTTCATTCAAACCATAGGGCATAACACTAACACATGAAGAAACAAATATCATAATAGGTTGCCAAACTAAGTTCACTATTTGGGTAACATACCTCAATCACTTCTAGATTAGAATTTTGGAAAATTTCCATCAACACGAGTAGATGTAATAGAATATTATAAGCATATCCCAACTAATTCCAAAATCATATCAATAAATGTTACTATGACAACTCAAAATTCTCTGACATGACAAAATAGTAATACATATTCATCAACCTTCTAGATGCCACATAAGTAAGAAATGTGTCTAATAATCAAATGATATTTTTTCTCCAATAAGATCCCTTAGAGGAAACATCCTTTTGACATTAATGAAAATATGTCCAAGAATTCCCCCCTTTTTCATTGATAGCAAAAAAATTATTGCTAACACATCAATAAAAATATGATAAATCCAATATGTTAGGACTAAGAACTCCCTCTATCTGAAAGAACTTCACCCTTCAAGAAATTTTTGCAATTTGAATCTATTTTTCCCCATTTGAAATCAATGGAAAAGGACAACTTTCTATTTCTCCATTACTCTAAAAATTTATCTTCTAGAAAGACTCCCCCAAAGTCTATTTCCAACAGTCCTTCAGATATCTTTGTTTTCAACACAAACACTTTTGAGATATTTTGCAAGACCACCAAGCCTTCTTTTGATAGGGAGTCAACACTCCCCCTCCACCTATAATTCCTCTTAATTCAAGTGGAGGGAGAAACCACTCCCAAATTCTTTCAAATATACATAAAGATATGCTTAGGAAGAGGTTTTGTGAAGATATCTACAATATATTCTTTAGTCTCAACATGTTCCAATTTCACCTCTTTCTTTGCAACCTTTAGCCTCTAGAAAATGATATGCATTGTCCTTAAATACATTACCAAATTCTTTGAGATATTAATAGCACTTGTATTATCATAAATAATTGAAATGAGTTCATCAAGTTTTACCTTCATCTCCTTCAAATTTTACTTCATCCATAGTACATGAGTACAACATGAAATTGTTGCAATATATTATGCTTCTACAATATAAAGAAACATTGAATCCTACTTCTTAATCAACAAGGATACTAGAAAATCACCAAGAAAGAATGATCCTTCACTTGTACTCTTCCAGTCATCAATACAAATGGCCCAATTTGCATCAATGTATGCAGGACTCAAACTAAAATTCTTACTCTTTGAATATTATAATCCAAAGTTTATTGTATCTTTCAAATGAAAAAAAAAACCTCTTCACACCCTTTACACGAGTTTCCTTGGGTGTTTCCTGAAACCTAGCAACCATTTTGATTGTCTGCATGATATTTGATCCATATATAGTTACATATAAAGAGCTATGAATCAGTTATTTGTAAAAAAAAAATTTTGCTAGAGTAGAACCATCATCCTTACTCAACTTACACCTAGTAACCATAAGTGTACCTACTAGTTTGCACTCTTCAATCTTGAATTTTCTCAACATGTCCTTTATACACTTGTTTTAAGAAATGAATATATCATTTTTTGACTGAGAAATATGTAAACCAAAAAATAAAGATAACTCACAAAGCATTATCATCTCAAACTCCCTTTACAT
This sequence comes from Cryptomeria japonica, assembly GCF_030272615.1. Lineage (NCBI taxonomy): Eukaryota > Viridiplantae > Streptophyta > Pinopsida > Cupressales > Cupressaceae > Cryptomeria > Cryptomeria japonica. The sequence continues at coordinate 542,075,987 of NC_081411.1, forward strand.
TGCATCTCAAAACTATTTACACATAAAAACATTCCTTCCTCCAAAGATAATATCATCAACATAAACCACAACAATTAGCAACTAATCATCATCTAATTTAATAAAAAAGTTACTATCTGCACAATCCCTCCCAAAACCTTGTTGTTGTAGATACATGTCTAGCTTAGAATACCAAGCTCTTGGAGCCTATTTGAGTCCATATAAATCTTTATAAAATATACACTTAAAATCTAGTTTGTTTAAGCACTAAAATCCTTCTGGTGATTCAATATAAACTTTGTCCTCTAGTTATCCATTAAAAAATGCACAGTTAACATCCATCTAAAAAACTTTAAAATTATTGAATGTTGATAGTGCTAAAAACATTGTGATATCCTCCATTCTAGCTACTATAGAAAATGTCTCCTCAAAATCCTCACCTTCAATTTGAGCATAACCTTTACATACTAGTATGGCTTTATTCAGGATCACCTTACCTTCTTTATTCAACTTGCTTCTAAAGAACTGCTTAGTACCTATCACATTTTTGTTTTTAGTTCTTGGAACTAATTCCCATGTCTTCTTTTTCTTGATATGCGATAAATCCTCTTCCATAGCATATTTCCAATCTTTCTCATTTCTTACTTCAACATAACTACTTGGTTCAATATATGATAGTAAAACAAAATGCACTTTTTCACTTGATCTTTGTGCTCGTCTCTAAGTGTGAACACCATTATCTTTATCTCCTATAATCCAATCTTCAGAATAATTCTTCTATCGATACCTTGTTGAAGTCTTATTACTTGTTATCTTTGACTTACTTCTATAGTCCTCCTCACCTTTGTGGATTGAATCAACCTTATCATCATTTTTCAGAACCACAAGCGATTACACTATTTCATCAACCCTTATATTTGCACTTTCTACTACCCTCTTCAATCTCTTGTTATAGCATTTGTAAGACTTTCTTTTCCTATAACAACCAATAAAAATACCTTCATCAGATCTAGAATCAAACTTACCCAAATTCTCTTCATCTCTTTTGATGTAGCATTTTATTCTAAAGATTTTTAAATGTCTAACTGATGTCAGTCTCACATTCCATAGCACATAAGTGTGTCTTTATTGTCCTTGGCCTAATCTAAGCTCTATTCAAAATTTATATAGTTGTCTTCCAATCTTCTCTCCAATACATACCTGGTAACTACACCTGCTTCAACATAGCTTGGCCATCTCCTACAAAATTTAGTTCTTCCTTTCCACCACTTGATTTTTTTGTAGAGTTCTAGGGGTGGAATAGTGTCTTCAAATTCCACGCTTTGCACAATACTCTTTTGTGTAGGATAAAAATGGAATCAAGTAAACTAAGACCTAATCCTACTCTCATGTACACATTGGAATACAAAAGATCCTAAGGAGATGATTCACTTTGACCACTTCTTTCAAGAGAGATTTAAGGAATATATTTAGGGTTTATATTCCTTTGCTACTATGAAGAGGAGATATGCAAAATGAAATGAAATGATCAACTAGGATAGGGAGATGACCAAAGATGTGAATATAAACTGAAAACACTGAAACTTGCAGATCTAAAATTGAGAGATAGAGTACAAATAAGGAAAAGGAACTCGTATTTGCACCAATCACTGAAATTTGAGGTTGACTAAGAAGGACTAGAGCACCATGCCCTTGTCTCTGATACTGCACAAGAGTTATTTTTCTAGAATCTAGATTTTGAAGCTCTATAATACTGAACCGCAATAGGAAGTAGAAAAACACAGAGGACCAGGGCACCATACCTTGGTCATGGATGAGGGTACCACACCCTGGTCTCAGAAAACTAATATATGCTTTTGATCTTGATTTTGCACCTGCGTACTATGTCGGTTCCAAAGATCATGCATTCGTCGAATTTATGTCCCTCCACCTGCAACTTGGAAAATGGTGTCTAGTTGTCTACATAGGGTTTTACCTTAGTCAAACCCCTTTTTTTGGTGATTTCCACCTCCACAAATAGTTGATAATGTATTGAAAATGTGTGCGCAAGGTCCTAAATGAACAAAAAGAAAGTAAATCTAGAGTTCTACCCTATGCTTGAGAGTAAACCCTACATGAATGTAAATGTAAATGTAGATGCTTCAAAACATAAATGAAATAATGGATCTAAAGTATGAATGTAATTCTGAAAATGATTGTTATCAAGCTCATACAAAGACATGAAAATAACATGAAACCATACCAAACCTTAAGTGAGAGGTACTAGCCAATCAACAGTCGGTGATCTCCTATTATTCTTCAATATCTTCAAAGCTCCAATTAATAATGAAAACGGTTGATGAAGACTTGATAGATGCTTGATTTTCTAGTTGAAGACTCCACATAACTTGTACTTTCACTTCATAAATGGCTCCTTCAAAATTGCTAGATGGATCCTTCAAATGAGGAAAGAGAAGGCTATATGTATGAAACCCTAACTTTGTTTTTGATCATAGGCCAACCTAGAATCAATATAATTTTACAATCCTTTAGATTTAAACATAAAAATACCACCAAAACATGCTCCCAAAATTGGGGGATAAAAAGTAGGGATTAGGAGGCATCATCCTGGTCCGAACAAATTTTTTCCAAATTCTTAGGGATGAAAGGTATCATGATTCTAAAGTCAATTACAAAAGGATGCAATGATTCAAGGTGTTTAGGTATGTGAAATCAGGGCCTTGAAGGTAGAAATAGGATATAATTAGGGATTTTGATGAATTAATTAATTGAAAGAATAAAATTAAAAGGGGCACACTTAGGGTAAAGGGCCTGATTTTATGATGTGTAGAGTGATAAAAGAGGATGTTAGATTTAATTAAATTAATTAATTAAATACTTAAACAATAATTTGAAATACAAGGTGGAAACACACTAAGGCGGGTGCTAACCTAAGCGTGGAATTGTACCACCTAATTAAGGGTGTACAATTTATGATGCTACATTTAGCCCCCACTTTAGCGGTCATATGACACTATGTTCATATGCAAGCTAAAGTATACAAAAGTAAACATTCATGAAAAAGGATATATTCATAAGGTGTCGGACAAAGCCCCTAGTGGTATCTGGAGTACATTTTTAGCAACCGCACCATACAAAATCATAAAATCACCTAAATTCTTATTAGATATGCACCTTGTTTCGGCTTGCTAATTAGTGAGTTGAAATAGGGTATCATGTTTACCACATCGAATTGTGAAGGAAAAATTGATGACAAATTCTCACAACAAGGTTTGATACAAGATCAAAAACTAGTGGAGAATCATTTGGTAAGAAAGAGAACTAAACCACAATTCCAACACAACCAAGAGTGTGAGGATTGGAGCTCTCTAAAACAATATGAAAGATTAAGTGGGTGTGCAGAATTGGGGTTTGGGAAAGAATTACCTTTTAAAAATTGGGGATCTTTTTTATAAATAGAAGAAAGAAGAGATCCTTATCCAAAGATGTCCACCTTCAAGAATAGAGGGGATATTTGATAAGGATAAAATCTTGAAGGAGAGAAGAAAAATAAGAATACACACCTTCTTCAATATGTAGAAAAAATGGATTCTTATTGCACACTTTTACTAAGGAGAGATTTTTCATGAAAGATATATTATTTCAAACAAAGAATAGGTCCTAGATAAGGAAGAAACATTCTATGCAATAAATGACATTAAATAGAAAATACAACTCAACAAAGGAAAGGTGAATCATTGGAAAAGGAGAGAAGAGTTAAATATCACCCTTGCCCCCCAAGCATAGAGGTAAGGAGATCAAAGAGGGATCACTTATAAAAGAAACACTCTTCTAAAATAAGGACATAGATCCTCATCAAGGATAAGCATGTTCACAACATAGAAGGGTTCATTATAAAAGATACCACTCAATGATGAAAATAATTTGATGAATGATTATAGATTTCCACACCAAGGAAGAGGTCCCAATTAAGGATATGAACTTAGGATCCTCATTAGGGATACTTGTTCTAGTATGAGAGAGGGAATTCCAATAGGAATATACACCTCTACAATCAATAAGAGATCCTTATAGAAGACACTACTTCACTAAAGGGGAAAAAAATTAATCTTAAGAAGGACATATGTTTGAAATCACTCTTTCCCCCACACATAGAGACAAGATATGGGACATAAATAGGCTATTATGCTTCTTCCAAAGTATGATTGCATGTGAAATTGTACTATCATGAATGAAAATGAGCCCCCAATATGTGAGCTATCAATTTCACATAATGATGAGAAACATAATAGCCATTAATGTTATTTGAAAATATGACAAATTGGATGAGGAATTTTAATATGACATGTTAAATGATCTACCATATGTGAGATTAAAAACATGTATAAGATGATAAATATTGAAAAGTATTGATGAAGAGAGTAGTTTGTAGGAGAAGATTAGGCCACTAAGTCATGCTCCTCTTTCACATAATAAACCTTAGGAAAGGGACAGGTATAACTCATTAGGGCCTTATTTCTAGAAGAAAGGATATTAGAATGAATAGAAGATAAAGCCTCATGAGTGGGATTGGAAATCTCTTAGGGAGATTCATAAAGAGACTTGTAAATCTTCATAATTTCCTTACGGGTGGGATGAGTGTTGAGAAATGTAGAGGATGATCTTATTGAGGTGAATTCATCGTCACTACTAAATATAGCATTCACATTAAGAGATGGTCTTTTAGATGCTTTGGTGGGCTTTGAAGGATTATGTCTAAGTCCAAATGAAGCTTTAGGTATGTTTTGTTCTAAAGGAACTTTAATCCCTTGTTCATTCGTGCCACAACCATTGTCATTATATCCACTCTTAGTGAAAATGTTAAAACATAGACCATAAAGGGATGCCATATCAGAAAGAGATGGTGGGGCTTCATAGGTCTGAATGCCATAATTATATGAATTAGAAGAATATTTTGAAGTGTTGTTTGAATTAGAAGCAACCACAAAATTGTTACTTAATTGTTTCCACCATATCATCTTCCTTATTAGTCTTAGGCTCTCTTGGAGGGACTTTATTTTCTACTACAAAGGTAGGTGTAAAATCTAAGGTCCCCCAATTTTCTTCCAAGAGCACGTGCTCTTGTGAAAAGGAATCTTTAGGAGGAGATGGTGTTTCAATCTGAGTAGGAGGAGAATCAGAAGTACTCAAGGAAATAGGCATACTTGAAGATGTATGAGTATTTTTAGAAGAATTGGAAGTAGTTGAACAAGAAGATGAGGTTTGCAACGAAACTTGTAAATCGGTATCAACAAACAAAGTATACATCTTGTTGTTGTAGATGAACTTAAGTTGGCTATGCAAAGTAGAAGGCACAACTTGCATATAATTAAGCCAAGGTCAGCATAACAAAAGGCTATAGTTAAGATTACCACTTATGACATGAATAGGTGCATGTAAAATAATAGATCCCACCTTGATAGGTAGGGTTATAGTACCTAAAGAAGATCTAGCAACATTATCAATGTTGGTAATTGACAATCAATTGGTTGGATTCACTATGTTGTCATTGAAGGAAACATGGTATTGTGTTCTGACTTCATGCATTGGTTTAGTGGTGTACTAGCAGGCACTTCACAAATACTACACCGGCACCGATACTGGCATTGGCACTGACAAGAGAGAAGAAATTCTTTGGTCATCGGTAATACAGGCTGACATGGTCTAGTAAAGGTTATCAGTATTGGAGGCCGAAATCTCTTGGATCTGGCATTGGCAATTGGTTCTAATATTTATGCATTTATGTTATCTAGCCGACATGTAATTTGATATTGTATATATCTTTGTAAGCCGACATAAGGCATGTAAATTTGTATAGGGTATATAGGTCAATTTGATAGATCATTTTGAGAGAGAAATATGATAGGAGATTATGGATATGCGAATGTAATATGATGCGAAATATATCAGAGAGATCATGTATGTGAGAAAATTTATGTAAGGGTTATTCCGGTAAAGGATTTAGGGTCTCAGACCGGAACAAATAGAGCTTAAACCAAAACTATATTCTGGCATAGAAGATGCTATCTTAGCTGTTCACACTTCTTTGGATTGTAGTTTGGAAATTTATGTAGTTAGTGAGGCTCCTTTTGTGATTGAGTAGTGTGCTCTAGGGTATAAGCCTTGCTGCAAGTGTAGGCCCCTCATATTTTGTAATATCTCTTCATATGGCCAATGGACTAATATTGTGGGTCACAAATCCCACTGTGGTTTTTCCTCTTTGAGGTTTTCCACATATAAATTTGTGTGTTATGGTTCTCATTTATGTGATTGGCTCATTGATTGCTTTACTTCTTTGAATTTTGTATGTACCAGTATACCGATTGGTGTATGTATGTTTTAATAAGGCTGAAATTAAGACATCTGGTATAACACTGATTCCCCCCCCCCCCTCTTAGTGTTATTGGTTTCCAACAATTGGTATCAGAGCTACAAGATGAATTGAATTATGCTAAGGAATTCATTCTTGTCCTTCAAGAGAGGCTATCATCTATTCAATCTAGGAGGAAGGAACTTTTACAAAGTCAGGATGATGAAGCAAAAGATGAACTTAAGGAACAATGTCAGAAATTGAGTCAGGAGAACATGGTTATGAAAAATGAAATGCAAGTTATAACTATGAGGATGTCTAAGGAGATTGAGGAAAGAAAGAAAAAGGAAAAATATCTTGATGTATCCCTGAAGAACAAATTTGAAGAATGTGATTGGTTGGTCCATGAGAATGATATGTTGAGAACTGATTTGGTACAATCCCAGAGTAATGAATAAGAGCTTGAGAGACAAATAATAATTCTGAGAGAAGACTTAACTACTGTAAGTGAGTACAAAGAAAAATTCAAGATTAGCTCAGCACAGCTAGATGAATTATTCAAGAGTCAAAGGCAGATTGGAGATTCCAGTGGACTTGGATTTGAGAAAGGACAGAGTTCCAGTACTACTAATGTAGATAAAAACCATAAGGCACCGATAAGGTAATTTAATGCTTATAAATTCAATGGTAGATGTTTTGTTTGCAATATATTTGGTCACATGGCTAGGCAATGTAGAAATAGAGAAAATCAAAACCCTGATTCTGCTCCTGGTAAATGTTCTAAATGCAATAAGTATGGTTATAAAATAGAAGATTGCATAATGAATGTTAAATTCTATGCATGTGGAAAGTTTGGACATATGGCTAATCAGTGCAGGTCAAGCAATTTCATCGGTTTTAGAAATGCAATTCAAAGGAACAATGTTACATGTTATGCATATAATGAGTTTGGACATATTGCTAAGTTTTGTAGAAGTGGAAATCCATCGGTTTGTAATGGAGGATCAAATGAGAAAGGAAAAGAGAAGGTTAATGAAATCTGGCAAGATCATACTCAGAGATGGGTTAGAAAGACTAAAGAACAATAATTAGATGGGAATGTCCAAGTTACTTATCCAGCAGAAGAGGCTACTCTTGCACCGGCAGGGAGCTCATCCAGTAACTGAGGCAGATGCCTTGGGGGTAGGAAAAATTCATGAAAATGTTGCATATGCCTCGGTAAGAGGTTCTGGAAGATGTTCCAAATATTGAAGATGATTATCCAGCATGGATATGTTCTGTGCGAGATATGGTATCTTTCACCAACAGTCATTTATGTCAAAGGAAGATTAGGGTTTTTCTCGAAGGCTAAAAGGTTGAATTAACTTCATTGTTGAACACCTTGCATTCAGAGAAATTTTAGAGCAACTAAGAGTGAGCAAAGGTAATTACAAAGCAATCATATTTCTTCTTGAGCAATCTCACCAGCGTCTAGAAGAATTTGTTGGAGGTTTTCACCAAGAGTGATCAAAAGGTACTTATCTTTCAACATGGAAGTGGGATAATCATATATTATTGTATTTGTTGCAAACCCGATTGTAGTAGAGGTCAAGGACTGCCCTAGACCAATTTTCAAGCGGTATCCACATGTGGCTACCCTGGAAGATTCAGTTGGAGCATTTTCTTGCATTCCAAAGGGAGTTATCTATGTAGAAGATGTTAAGGCATATATTCACTATCACATTGAGGACTTGGGAACTTTTGAAATTAAGGGCATGTATATGAGTGAGCTGATGGGAGAATCTGGAAAGATCAAACTGACACACAAGCATATTGAAGACCTAGGGTTTATCAATATTTTGGATATTCCAAAATTTGAAGATGAGATAATGAGATATGTTTTGAGCAGAGCCCATGAGGAATTTATATGGTTAAACAAGCCTTATAAAATCACCAAGGAAGCCATCTGAGCAATCACTAGTTTACCAACAGTTGGGCAACATCCAGACAAGAAGGTTTTGAATGATTTAATGAAAAAGATCATTAGCACGACATCTGATAAGAGATCCATGAGAGTGAGCACTATCACTGACACGAACATCAAATTTGGTAGCATGATCATCAAGTATAAGGTAACTCAGTCAAACCAACTGAATTCTATTTCCAATTCATCCATTTTGGCTGCATACAAAATGATGAGAGAGAATGTAATATTAGATCTATGCGGTTGGATGCTAGATGAGTTGATAATAAACCTAGGAAAAATTAAGGGTGAAAAGAAGGGTACATTCCAGTATGACAACTTGATAGTTTGCTTGATGTTATATTTCATGAATGATACACCTAGTTTTGGTAAGAGGCAATGGGCATTTGACATCCCAGTAGGGAGATAATTGAAATAGTCAATTGTTGCTTTAGGAAGTTAGAGAGATGATAAGGTATGGGGATATTTCAAAGTATTCCATAAATCTATGAGGTATAGGGTAAGGGTACCTAAGCATATTGTAGAAAAATATTCAACAGACATATACTTCATGGTAAAGAAGGATGAAACACTTATGGCAGTAGTTAAGCCCCAAAATATTTGGATTGAGGAAATGGGCTATGAGGTGGATGCACAAATTCTTGATGCCTATGCAAAAATGTTGATTGATGCACCAATTGATGAGGTAGAGAAGCCTTGTGGTACTGCACAACAGAAAACACAAGAGGTTGAAATAGAGTTCAACCGAAAGAAAAGAGATAAGAAAGAAGGGAAAGCAAGCAAATTTGTGGAGAAGGTCTCAAAGGACATTAAATCATTAATTTATGTTGTCCCAGAGAAAGGTGGGAAGAGGAAGAGTCCCAAAGTACATAATGAACCTGTTACTGCATAATCAAAATTTGAGGATGATACACCATTGGCATTTAAGAGTGTTGTTAGGAAGAAAACATAGGAAACAAAGGCAGAAGCTAAGAAGCAACTGGCTAGGAAGGTTACAATCAAAATATCGGCACAAAAGCAAGCACCAAAGGCAACACCTTCAGCTGCATCCAGTACTGCAAAGAGGAAGAAGAAGAGTGACATTGACTTAGCAATTGAATCTGGTAATGTGACTATCATACCACCTAAAACTTGTGCAGAGTTAGTAGATGAAATAACTAAATATTGCATGTTGAAGAATGTTCAATTTTATTATGAATGCTTAGAGGATGATGAACAAAGAGAGGTAGAGGAAGCAATCTTATTATACTTGGATATTTATAAGAAAGCCTTAATAAAAATAGAAAATCAAATATCGGCTGAATTGTATAATATGTTAGATGATAGAAGAGTGTCAGCTATGAAAGAAGATAAACATATTAAAATTTAAGAGCTATTATCTATTTGTGTTACTATTGCTCTAGATGAAATGGAAAAGACACTTGAGGTGGCAGATAGAAAAGTTTTTAATAGAAAACATAGAATAACTAGTATGATGCTAGGAAGACTAAATGAAATAATAAAGGAGACTCAAAAAGCATGGGTTAAATTTCTTGAAGAGAATAGAGGATTCTTTACTTCATCGGAAACCAAAAAAGACACTGTAGATATCCCAGTTGAAGGAAAAGGAAAGGGGATTATGGGTACTTCACCCTAAAATTTTGAAAAATATTAAGATAGTGGAAATTGAGCCCCTGGTAAATACAAATGTACAAACAAATATTGAGATACCGGTTAACACAGAGAGTGAACAAGTTAATATTGTATAGGATACTAATATTGAGGATAATAGTCCTCTGGATACAAATGTATAGGTTTAGGTTACAGTACCTACAGAGGAAGTGACAATTACACAGATTGCACCAAGTGGCGAAGCCACTAGTGCAAGTGGGGAGGGTATAAAGGATAAATCTTTAGAAGAGAAGAAAAATGAATTCGGTAGGGAACTGGTAGTTGGTCCATCATTATTGTCAATTGACACCTCATAGGTCAAAAATAAAAACATAACAGAGATGAGTCCCACTGAACTCATGATGATGGCAGCAAACACTAGTGAAGGAGGGATCCATAGATAAAGGGATTATAGATCAATCAATCACCGTTTTACACAAACTGGTCCCAGAGTGCAAGATTGAAAATGAAGTGAGCCCATCTAGCAAGCTTAAGATAGTTACTGAGCATATTTCAAAGGATTTTCAATCCTTGCAATAAATCTCAAACCAGCAAGCAATGGAGAGGTTTACTCAGGCTAAGAGAGTTGCATTTGATCAGGTAATTGAATTTGAGAAGAAAAAGATTGATGAGAAGCCAATACTAATAGAAAATTATTTGAAGCAATGTATAAATATATATAGGGTATGTTGTAACATTGATATACTTATAGCTAATGTGGATAAAAAGATAAAGGAAATTCAGGAGAAAATTGCAAATATAGCTAATTCTTTAAACGGATTGATTTCATTGACTACATCCATTGATGGTCAAATTTTGATTTTGGAGAACCAAAGTTCCATTCTTGAGAAGGAAAGAGACAAAATAATAAGAAGATCCAGAAGTCTAAGAGGATTGGTGAGTCCCCGGTTGGATTCACTCAGTGTACACGAGAAAGAATGCATGGATATGATGGGAAAGCCCACACCATCAGAGGTAAATGAGAAAGAGTCATTTGCACATATATTGAGTGGACTTGTATCTATTTCCATCACATTCAAAACTGGTTGGGATACTTATCTTGAGCTACTGGAGAAGGCTTATCCAGAAATTTTAAAATTTGTCAAGATCTGGTAAGATATTTTTGGGATATTAATTGTACAGTTCTTTTTCTTTGATATTTCTTTTATAATTTTTTATGGCATTGATGTCAAAATGGGAGTGATATAGATGTGAAAAATAATAAAAGGATTTGTATACATTAGGGGGAGTCATGGGGGGAGCGGGGCAAGATGAAACCGGTAGATGAAACCTTGACCATTTTTCACATGAGTGTTTCCATCAATGCCAAAGGGAGAGATTGTTGGAAATTGACACTCAATTGGTTGGTTTCACTATGTTGTCATTGATGGCAACATGGTATTGTGTTCTGGCTTCATGCTTTGGTTCAGTGGTGTACTAGCAGGCACTTCACAGATACTACACTGACACCAACACTAGCACTGGCAGGACAGAAGAATTTCTTTGGTCACCAACAATGCAAGCTGACATGGTTTAGTAAAGGTTATTGGTATTGGAGGCAAACATCTCTTGGATCTGACATCGGCAATTGGTTCTAATATTTATGCATTTATGTTATCTGGCCAACATGTAATTTTAGATTTTATATATCTTTGTAAGCCGACATAAGGCATGTAAATTTGTATAGGGTATGTAGGTCAGTTTGATAGATCATTTTGAGAGAGACATATGATAGGAGATTATGGATATGCGAATGTAATATGATGCAAAATATATTAGAGAGATCATGTATGTGAGGAGATTTATGTAAGGGTTATTCTGGTAAAGGATTTAGGGTTTCAGATTGGAATAGATAGAGCTTAAACCAGAACTGTATTCTGGCATAGAAGATGCTATCTTAGCAGTTCACACTTCTCTAGATTGTAGTCTAGAAATTTATGTAGTCATTGAGCTCCTTTTGTGATTGAGCAATGTGCTCTAGGATGTAAGCCTTCTTGCAAGTGTAGGCCCCTCATATTTTCTAATATCTCTTCATATGGCCAGTGGATTGATATTGTGGGTCACAAATCCCATCGTGGTTTTTCCTCTTTATGGTTTTCCATGTATAAATTTGTGTGTTATGGTTCTCATTTATGTGATTGCCTCATTGGTTGCTTTACTTGTTTCAATTTTATATGTACCGGTATACCGATTGGTGTATGCACATTTTAATAAGGATGAAATTAAGACATTCGGTATAACACTGATTCACCCCCCTCTTAGTGTTATTGGTTTCCAACAATCAAAGCCACAAATAGTAAGAGAACAATTTTTAATAAGGGATGTATCCACTTTGATCTTATGTAATAGATTAATGCTACAAATATTAAGGCCAAAGTCATTATCAACAGGGGTTCTTCTTATAACATTACCATTGATAAGGACAACAATCATAAGAGGATCATATTGATGTTGGACATCATGAGAAAGAAACTCATCTTGTGTGAATATAATTTGAGATTTGGATTTATTTTGAGGATCAATCAAAGAAGCCATATTATTAGGTGTCACTACTGGTGGGACATCCAAGCAACTATCTATATCACCGCAAAGCAAGATGTGCAACCAAAATGAAGTTTTGCCCAAAATATTCTTACTATGTCAAGTATTGTGTTCCACTTTCTAGACTTAAGCAAAATTGGACTTCAGACTTCCGGAAGGATGAACCCATACAGTCTAGATGAAATATCTAAGTTGGATTTCTATCAAAGACAACTCCCAAACACTTATCTCTACCACTATGGTGTCTCTTGCCAACAATCTCTCCCTTTGGCATTGATGGCAACACTTAGTGAAAAATGACTAAGTGTCGAATCAATACTAAAACACTATACACTCTGCAACCAAAAAAATCTGACTTTCGATTTCCAAATCAAACATGACTCCTCCTAAGATCAACATTTTTCTCTGCTCTACTCTCCCCCTTTGACATCAACGGCAAAGACAAGTATCTGCATGTCAAAATTTCCACAAAGCTCTATATACAAAGGTACAACTTACAAAAATTTGAAGATATCAACAAAAATAGTCTTCAATGACTACAAGTAGTCATCCAATCCCTTCTTTAGAACCTCCACAATAGATATGAGGGTGTTGAATAGATATGTCTACATCTCTTCTACCCTAAGATCTATAGGTGCACTCTTATTCAATGTCATCTAGGCATCTTGCATATTACAAAGTAGGGTGTCTAACCCGAGAGTAACTAGATTCCTTAGCTCTCCCACTTTTCCAATAATTTTGTACTTCTCCTAACACGGACTCTTAATTCTATTAGGGAGAGATATCACCTAATTTTCTTCATTGCTTGGAAAAATGGTCTGAGGATGATAAGACTGAGATAGACTGGCCAACTGACCTTCATACTCTTTAATCTTCTTGTCAACTTCAAAAGTGAACTTAGGCAATAAGAGGCACGATTTGTATATTTTTCCTCCTTCGGCCAATGCTTATTGAATGCCTTTGACACTGGTTAACAAACTAGCTCTATCTCTTTCAATCACTCTCAAAACTGTCCTCAATCTCTTAGCATTAAAATGACCTTGAACTTTTACTTGAGCATCTTTCTCCAAGGTTTCAAAATAAGAATCAACTGATTCAAGCAAACTCTTTAGCTTTATGGAGGGAGTGTCAGATGAGTCCTATTTAAATTATGACAAAATTTTGTCAAGGACACTTATTGCCAATTCTATCACCTCACTATCCTCTGAGTGAGATTTCAATAAATCTTCACTTTCTTTGTCTTGAGAAAGTGCATCTAGTTTAAGTGCCTAGACAGGGGATAAAGAATCAATATTGATGGGACCTTGGGTGAAGTCTATGTCGCTCATGATCTGCTTCCCCTTCACTGATTTCTCAGTGTCTCTTGCCACCAAAATCTATTCAACCCTACTTTCTAATTTCTTTGCTTCCTTCTCCAATTTACCAGTCACCACCAGAGGCTTCTGAGTTCCCTCATGTGCATCAATGTCCTAAACCAGAGGGTTTTCTTGTCAACCAAAGGGTTGTCACTCATGTTCTTACCCTCATCATCTTTTCCTGCATTGTCTATGCCTTTGTCAAATGGATCTTCAGTTCCAACTCCTTCTTGCACAACAATTTGAATATCTGGAATAGAAGTGTCATCCCTTTTTTGCTTGGTAACTGGATTAGGATCACTTGGATGATTGACTTTATACCAGTTATCTAACAAAAATTTTGCCAAAATATTTTTTGTTTCCTTTGCACCTTCATTGGTTTTTCTTAACATGATTTTATTGACTCTATGCTTACTTCTAAAATCACTCTTCGCTAACTGTAGTAATCTGTCTATCTCCTCTTTAGAGATAATTGAACATAAGCTTACCAATACATATTCTTTTAATTCTTTCATCTTCCTTACTTGTTGTTTGCCTTAGCATCCAAAATATCAGACAGGCTCTTGGGTATGACTGATATTAATTCAATTAGAGCCTTACTATATACATTTAGGTATTCAACAATTGCTTCTTCAAGAGTCCATTTTCCATTCTCATCAAAGTTGTCATACCACTCTAATAGTGGCTTCACATTACCATTCTTAACAACTATTAAGACCTGGAGGCAACTAAAAGGGGGGGGGGGGGGGGGGTGAATCAGTTGTCTATTAATTTCAACCCAAATATACTTTAACCAAACTTGATACTTAATACTAGTAAACCAAACTTAATGTCGGTAAATAGATTAATAGTTAATAATAGTACCGGTGAAACTTAATGCATGAAACAAAAAGAGTAACAATATCCACAACCCATAACACAGAGATTTGTACGTGGAAACCCTGTAAGGGGAAAAACCACGGTGGGAAACCTTACCCACAATCAAATGATACTACTGTAGATAGTATGTGTATACAAATGGGGTTTGCACATGTAGATAGGCCAGCTGCCTAGAGCTCATTGCTCAATCACAAAATGAAAGTCACACTGACTTCAATTGGATGATTAATCCAATGATAATGTACTACTCAAAGTAGCATCTCCAATGCTAGATTCAGTACCGGTTAAGCTCTGATTGTTTCCTTCAAACTTTCCTTGAATATTCAAATCATTTCTGCATGAGTAGCTCTTCTTATATTCACATATACCGAATATCACAACCTTGTAATACCTTATCTCATCTCCTATATCAATCTCACAATTGAGATCTTACATATATACCAAAACCTAAGACCAAATGTGTAGGTCATCTTACTAAGAATAATATAATAAAATCTATTACAAGTAAGTCAAGATGTGATGCATCATGTCGACTCAACAACAATATTAATTGCTTAAACCATCTCCATAACATGTCATGCTGATCTAGAATAGAAAACACTTGTCGGTCCATAACCTAGACCCATTTGTCGGTAAACAACAAATATGTCAACCCGATTAGACCAATAACCAAATCATCAAAACAAAGTTTCCAAACCATGTCTTCGACATAACCAAGTGATCTCTGGATGATAACAAGTCATCCTTAGTGTCGGTGAACAATATAACCTGCTAGTGAAAAATATAACCTGTCGGTGAACTAGATACTGGTGACTGTGCATAAGTCATTGAGTCTTGCCAGTGAACATAACTAAAGATCTCCAAAAGGATAAGTATTGATAAGTGTTAACATCAATGACAAAACCAATGCAACATATCCATAATACCAACAATCTCCCCCTTTGGCATTGATGGCAACACAAGATGGAAAAACCATCTAAGTGCCAAAGCAAAAATGCCAAAAACCAAAAAAGCAACAATCTCCAGAATAGATCAATACCAGAAAATAAAATACAGAATATCTCTCCCCTTAGGATAATGATTCCTAAATAAAAAGTTTTTCCATAGATATCTCTCCCCCTTTGACATAAAATGCCAAATAAATACAAATACTAGATAAAACTAGTTAATAGAGCCAATTACAAATACCAACTACTCCCCCTGAGAAGCTCTCCTCCATCAAAGCTGGAAAAAGGTTTCTCTGTAAATTCTGTCAGTTTGATGCCAAGCATCAACTGTCTAAGTCTCTACCGGTGAGAGTATGACCCCAATCAACTCTTTGAGATTTTCAAAAGTTTCCTTAGGCAAAGGCTTAGTAAAGATATCTGCAATCTGCTCTTTAGTATTCACATAAACCAATCTTACTTCTTTTTCTTCTACATTCTCTTTTAGAAAATTGTATTTGATAGAAACATGTTTAGTTTTAGAGTGAAATACCGGATTCTTAGATATGTCATTTGCTGCTGAGTTATCACAATAGATGATTATAGGTTCTTTACATTTTACCTTTATGTCCTTCAACATTTGTTTAATCCATAATACCTAAGTACAATTGGTTGTTGCTGCAACATATTCTGATTCTGTTGTTGATAATGATGTACAACTCTATTTCTTGCTCAACCATGAAATCAATCTGCTACCAAGAAAGAATGCCTTGCTGGTGGTTTTCTTTCTGTCATCTACATCTCCTACCCAATTAGCATCGGTGTATGCACATAAATCAAAATTTTCATCTTTAGGATACCATAAACCAAGGTTTGTTGTGCCTTGTAAATACCAAAAAATCCTTTTTACTGTTGATTCATGATTTTCTCTAGGATTACTCTGAAATATTGAAACAATATATTAACAGGAGCTTAATCATCTTTCAATGATAGTTTATCAATTGTAGTCATAGGAGCACTTACTGGTTTAGAGTTTTCCATACCAAATTTCTTCAGTAATTCCTTCAAATACTTTGATTGACATAAAAATATACCTTTATCAGTCTGAGAAATCTGCAATCCTAACAAGAATTTTATCTCCGCAGTCATAGACATTCCAAATTCTTTCTGCATCTTGTTAGAAAAGTCTTTACACAATCCATTTTCTCCTCCAAAAATGATGTCATCAACAAAAACTTCAATAACCAAAATGTCTTCATTATTCACTTTGAAGTATTAGTTGTTGTCAGCATTACCTATAGTGTAACCAAGTTTCATAAGATATTTTCATAAGATATTTGTCCAATCTAGCATACCAAGCTCTAGGAGCTTGCTTCAATCCATATAAAGCTTTCCTTAACCTACAAACCATTCTTTATCATTTGTTAATGAAAATCCATCAGGTTGTTCAATGTAAACTTCCTCTTCAAGATCACCATTCAAAAATGCACATTTAACATCCATTTGAGTGTGCTGCAAATGCAAGAAATAATCTGACTGCCTCAATTCTAGCTACTGGTGCAAAGGTTTCATTGTAGTCAATTCCCTCTTTTTGTGAATATCCCTTACACACTAGTCTTTCTTTGTTTCTGATTACCTTACCATCTTCATTAAGTTTATTTCTAAATACCCATTTAGTTCCAATTACATTTTTATTTTTAGGTCGGGGAACCAATGTCCATGTGTTGTTCTTTTCAATTTGTTCCAATTCATCTTCCATAGCCTTAATCCAATGTTTATCTTCACATGACTCAATGATAGATGCTGGTTCAATTTGAGAAATTAAACATACCTCTTCATTTGCCAATCTTTCTCTTGTCATAACTCCTTGATACTTATTCCCAATTAACTAACTTTTAGAGTGATTCAATCTTACATACCTAGGTGTGTTCACTTGTTGTTGTTCTTCAGTCACTATGGAATCCTCTGATGATGTCAGTGTGACTGGATCAACATTTTGTACTAGTGCATTCAGTATAGGTTCATTTCTGATTACCTCAACTACTGGTTCAAAATCCATAGACCTTGAATTTCTTCTAAAATGTTCATCAATCTTCACATTTGCACTCTTAATGATTTTCTGCAATCTCTTATTAAAACATCTATATGCTTTTCTTTTAGATGAATACCCAAGAAGTATTCCTTCATCACTTCTAGGATCAAATTTACCAATATACTCATCTCTCCTAATGTAACATTTGCTTCCAAATATTCTAAAGTACTTAAGAGTAGGAATATTACCAAACCATAGTTCATAGGGTGTCTTACCAGTTTCACCTTTGATGTGAACTCTATTGAAAGTGTAAACCATTGTATTCACTACTTCTCTCCAATACACATGAGGTACATTTTCTTCTGATATCATGCTTCTAGCTGCATCCAAAATATTTTTATTCTTCCTTTCTAAAACTCCATTTTGCTAAGGTGTCTGGGGTGCTGATAGTTGTCTTCTTATTCCATTCACTTCACAAAATGTATTGAACTCCTTAGATGTAAATTCACCTCCTTGATCTGATCTTAAACATTTGATGTTCTTGTCGGTTTCATTCTCTACAAGTACCTTGAATAATTTGAATTTCCCAAAAGCTTTTGATTTCTCCCTGAGAAAGGTAACCCAACACATTCTAGAATAATCATCAATGATTAGCATAAAGTATCTATCTCCCTATAGACTTCTTGTTCTTTCCAAACCACATAAGTCAGTATGAATTAAATCAAGAACATCATTGGTTTTCTTAGAAATACTCTTACAAGGTGTTCTTACTTGCTTTCCCATTTGACATTCCTTACATACTAGATTATGAGGTTTTACAATCTTAGGTAAATCCCTTACTACCTTAGATGAACTAATATTCACAATGCAATCAAAATTTACATGACAAAGTCTTTTGTGCCATAACCAACTTTCATCAATGTGTACAATCAAGTATGTCTTTTCAATGTTATTCAAATGAAAGATTTTACATCTAGTCTGATTACCGGTTGCAATTTCCAAACCAGTTCTATTCATGATTTTGTATTTACTATTCTTGAATTGTAACTGAAATGCTTTTTCAACTAATTGAGCAACACTCAAAAGATTGTGCTTCAAACATTCAACATAATAAACATTGTCAGTATTGTTCTTAACATCAAAAGATATAGTGCCTTTTCCTCTGATCAAACAAGCTTTGTCATCTCCAAATATTACTCGACCTTCATTGTATTCCAGAAAAGATAAGAATTTACTTTTATCACCAGTCATATGATGTGAATATCTGGAATCTATAATCCATTCATCCTTTTCTTCAATTTTAGCTGCCAAGGCCTGCTCTACTGGTGGAACAGTGGGTGTTGGTTGATCTTCTGTTATTACAACAAAATCCCATCCATTGTCTTTTGGTTCTTCATCAGAATCATCAGTAACTCCTTCATCAGCATAGTAACAAGATTTGTCTCTATTTTTATTGAATCGATATCTTTGATATTCAGGGTTAGGTTTATATGTTCTTTTAGCTTCTTCTCTTAATCGTACATGTCTATCCGGAAATCTAGATGCCATATGACCAATTTTATTATAGTTAAAACATTTAAAAGGTGCTTTACCTTCATACTTACTTCCAATAGGACCTTTAGGCATTTTCCTTCCAAATAGTGCTTCAAGATCTTCAAGTTCTCTTGCATAAAGTGCTTTCCAATCAGATTTATCAACTGATGATGAATATGTTGCAGATGATGATGCTTTGAAAGCTAAATCTGTCTTAGTTGTAGCAACAGGACCAAACTCCTTAAGCTCAAATGCTGAAAGTTTTCCAACCAAGGTATCTCTAGACACTGATGTATTAGGCATGGTTCTCAACTCATTAATAGCAGTTACTTTCATTTTGTATGTTGGTGGCAATGCTCTTAAAACTTTAGAAACAATTTCATCTTCACTTAAGGAACCTCCACAACATTGTATTCCCAAAACAATTTCATTAACTCTTTCCATAAAAGCAAAAATTATTTCATCTTCTTCCATTTTCAAATTTTCATACCTGACCCGGGAGCATTCCAGTTTTGCAATTTTGACAGTGGTATCTCCTTCATTCAATGTCTCCAATTTATCCCAAATAGCTTTAGCAGTAGATTGGTTTGATAATCCCATGATTTGCTGATCTGACAAGGCGCTCAAAAGTGCTTCTCTTTCTTTGCAATCATTCTCTTGATCCTTACCCAATGTAGGTGGATTAGGTTGATTCGGTGTAGGACCAACATAACCATCTTGTGTAACATCCCATATGTCTCTTCCAATGCAATTTAGATGAGTCTCCATTTTGATCTTCCATATACCATAGTTAGTTCCATCAAGTTTTAGACTGTCCTTCCTGAAATAGTTAGTTTCCATTAAATCTCCTCAAGTTGTTAAACTTCTACAAAAAAAGAGGACTAGGCTCTGATACCAATTGTTAGGACCTAGAGGCAACTAAGAAGGGGGGAGTGAATCAGTTGTCTATTAATTTCAACCCAAATATACTTTAACCAAACTTGATACTTAATACCGATAAACCAAACTTAATTCTGGTAAACAGATTAACAGTTAATAACAGTACTGGTGAAACTTAATGCATGAAACAGAAAGAGAAACAATATCCACAAAACATATCATAGAGATTTGTACGTGAAAACCCTGTAAGGGGAAAAACCATGGTGGGAAACCTTACTCACAATCAAATGATACTACTGCAGATAGTATGCATATACGAATGGGGTTTGCACATGCAGATAGGCCAGTTGCCTAGAGCTCACTGCTCAATCACAAAATGAGAGTCACACTGACTACAATTGGATGATTAAATCCAATGATAATGTAGTGCTCAAAGTAGCATCTCCAATGCTGGATTTAGTACCGGTTAAGCTTGGATTGTGTCCTTCAAACCTTCCTTGAATCTTCAAATGATGTCTACGTGAGTAGCTCTTCTTATATTCGCATATACCAAATATCAAAACCTTATAATACCTTATCTCATCTCCTATATCAATCTCACAATTGAGATCTTACATATATACCAAAACCTAAGACCAATTGTGTAGGTCATCTTACTAAGAATAATATAATAAAATCTATTACAAGTAAGTCAAGATGTGATGCATCATGTCGGCTCAACAACAATATTAATTGATTAAACCATCTCCATAATGTGTCATGTTGATCTAGAATAGATAATGCTTGTCGGTCCATAATCTAGACCCATTTGTCGGTAAACAACAAATATGTCAACCCGATTAGACCAATAACCAAATCATCAAAACCAAGTGTCCAAACCATGTCCTCAACATAACCAAGTGATCTCCAAATGATAACAAGTCATCCTCAGTGCTGGTGAACAATATAACCTGCCGGTGAACCAGATACCGATGACTGTGCATAATTCACTAAGTCTTGTCGGTGAACATAACCAAAGATCTCCAGAAGGATAAGTGTTGACATCAATGACAAAACCAAGGCAACATATCCTTCATACCAACAACTACTTCATTAACAATCTCATTTAAAGACATTGAAGGCTTGACATAAATTTTACAATTCTTTAGTGCCTCATCAAGTTCAAATTCCTTAGATTTCTTACCGAATTTGGTTCCACCGGATGGTTTCCCCTTTGAGATTTTAGTGGCTTTGATTCCTTTTTCTTTAACCTTCTTTGCAACTTCATCTAATTATGTTTCCTCTTCATTAGCAAGGATGAATGTTTTATCTTGTCCTCTCTTCCTCTTCCCCTCACCAGATGGTTTAGCTTGAGGCTTGGATGAGCTTGTAGGTTCCTAAGAACATGAGGAGGGTGCAGTGCTCTTAGGCAGCTTCAGCTTAGGGATAGGAGCTTTCGGTTTGGACTTCTTGATTTGACCATATCTTCTTCCTTCAAGATGTTCGCCTCCCTAGCTCTCTGGATTGCTTCCTTGGTGATCCCCATATTCTCTGCCATCTACTCCACCTCCTTTCTAACTTTCTTCTGTATCTCAAGTTTCTTAAACTGACTATGCAGGCTCAAGCTCTTTTCCTTGTATGTCCCAAACCTTCCTTCAGTAGGATCCACCGATTTTCTTAATAAGTGTTAAGCATACATGTTAAGAACATGTCCCTCAACCTCATACCTCATGGGCATGATTAATGATGTCCTCGGCTCCACAAATTCTATAAGGCATTGGTTGGTTTCAACCATGAAACAAATAGTGTCTTCATATTTTTCCACAACCTCTTTAGGAATCCTTTCCCTCCTCTGCATCATGCTTTGAAATGTTTTGAAATATCCCAAAAGAATGCCTTTCTGTGTTTGTGCGTCACCTAGACCCTGAAGTTCTTCCTTTATCTACACAGTCACCGGTCTACCATAGGCCCACTGAACTTTGCCTCTTCTTGGGATCTCATTCATGAGAAATAAGTAGATAGATATAATCAAAGTGCCAAATTTGACTACATTCTTTTTATCTTGCTTGATTTTCTTCACATTGCTCATAATCTCACTCTAGAGCACCTCATATAGATCATACAGTTTATTCTCCTTCAAAATTTGGTAGGCAGCATAGATTGCCATATCAGATACTAAATTATCCTTACTGGACTGATAAACCTTGTATCCTATCACCATCAGTGCAAATCTGAAATCATATCCAATTATGTCGCTAATTGTCATTGATCTCTTATCAAATTGCGAACCAGTTTCCTCCATCACTGTCAGATTTTTCACATTTCTTAGGTTGAACACCTCACCGGTTGCATTCAAACCTGTCACTGCCTTGATTGTTGTCTTTTTAATCTTATGTGGCTTATCAAGTCATATGAACTCGTCATGCACCCTATTCAAAATATATCTAGCCCATTCAGGTTCGTCAATATTGAGGAAATTGGCAAATTGCAAGAAACCCTTCTCCTCAAGCGATTTGAATTATAGTTTCAAGATTCCCATGTTATCAATCATATGCTATGAGTAATTTTTTATCATTTTTTCCCTCCCAAGTTCCTCAATATTGCAATGAATGTAAACCCTAATATCCTCTATGTGCAGAACTCCATATGGGACCAATAAAAATGTCCCTTTCCGATCATCTTCCATCGACTTGAAGGGGTGTTTCATGAAATTTGGCCTTGCCCTCCCAATTACATCTACAACTAGTGGAGTCACAACACTAGATGATGACATATCGGAAATTTTAGGGTTCAAACTGAAAAAGGGTTCTAACCCAAGGAAATACCTCTTAATCTTCACTCGGATGCAAAATCTCTCTTTCGCTCTGAAATCTCTTCTTCTTCGCCACACTCTCATACTCTCTTGTTTTGAATGCAAAGTGAGAAATGAGAGTTTAAGTTGTGTTTTATTCACTGCATACCTAACTTTTTAGGTATAATAAATGCTCTTATCCCTAACTCTTCCGGATACCCTGCATTCACAGAGTTCTCTTCTGTTGACCATCAATTCATCTCAAGTCTTCCAAAAAAGCATCATGAATATCTGCATTATCAAATTATAGTTTCCAACAAATTGTCGATCATCTGGCACCAACATCTGTTAGGGAGAATTAGATTGGCATGAAAAACTCCCCTTAAGCCAGAGGCTATGATCTAGTTTTTGGAGGAATTTGCAGTGTCTAAGTTTGATGCAGATCCATTTCTTGCATCTAAGTCACTCTTTCTTACCCATGGCTTCTGCATTTTATCTCTAATCTGTTCAAATTTTTATTTTCCCTTCTCATTTGATTTTGCATTCTTGTTCTTATCTTTTGGAGCTCTCTTATTCACATTCCTACTTCTACAAAACCTAGCAATGTGACCAGATTTGTTGCATGCATAGCATTTCACATTCTTCCTTAGATTAGATCTAAAATTTCCTTGATTTTTCCTTGATCTGTATTGATTAGAAATATGTCCAAACATACCATATGCATAACATCTAACATTTCTCCTATTCTGAAAATTATTCATCACAGTTCTGCATACATTTGCCTTATAACCATATTTGTTACATTTGAAACATTGACCGGTAAAAGATGGACCGTTATTGATAATCTTATTTCTACATTGACTAGCCATATGACCAAATTCATTCTAAATAAAACAATTATCATTGAATTTATGACCATTAGTTTTTCTTATTGGAGGCCTTCTTGAGTTGCTCTTCTACTATTGAGTCTTAGGACTATTATGACCAGATCCAGAGCTTTCTCTTTTGTCATATCCAAGACCTTGCATATCATTAGGATTCTTTTGACTGGAAAACATCTCATCAAGCTTAGTTGAACTAATGTGGAACTTCTCCTTATTTCATTTACAACATCAAGATCATGTCTAATAAGAATGATCTTCCTTTCAAGATCTTCCTCGTGTTGTCTAGCATCTTGTAGGTCAAGCTTTACTTATCCATTTTCACTCTCAAGTCTACAACATTCTTCAAATTTATCTTTCAAGGATTGAGTCATACTTTCTTGATTCTTATTTCTATCTTCAATCTCTTTTGTCAATCTCATCACAATAGCTTCCATTTCATTTTTCTGGACTATATTGTCTCTAGCAAGTCTATCACATTCTTCTATCTTTTCTCTCAAGGCTTCTTCATCAATGCTTTGACTTTCTTTCTACTTAAGCTGATCAACAAGATCGTTTCTCTTCTCCCTTGACTTGTTCAACTGATCCTTCAATGTTTCAATGTATCCTTTAGCATCTTTGAGATTTTCTTTCACTTGCGAGTTCACATCTTGTGCATGATCGAAATCTTCAAGAGAAACAACTAGCTGCTTGCTAAGACTACCTAAATCCATTGATTTCCCTTCCTGGATCTTCCTCAAGCTATTAGGCTTCCTCCAAGGAACTAGGCTCTAATACCAATTGTTGGAATCAAGGAACACTGAGAGGGGGAGTGAAACAGTGTTCTGCAATTTTTAACTTTGTCAATCTATTCTTTAAACTACTTAATGCATAGGGACAAAAATTAAAGTGTATAAACATAAAGAAAGGATCATCAACACCATAACATAAAGGATTTTACATGGAAACCCAGTTAAGGGAAAAACTATGGTGAGATTCAAACCCACAATATTAATATACTCTATTAGAAGTATAAAAATATTACATAAGGAAATGCACATGCATTCAAGCACACTGCCTAGAGCTCACTTCTCAAAGTTCACAATAAGGGATACAACCTGGAAGGCTCACTACCTTACAAAAGAGTCGCAGAGGTAAATACATGAAGATGGACTATGAAATAGCATTTGCAAATGCCTAGAATAGTTCCAGTTAAGCACAAAATATTGTATCTTACTCAACTTTATAGAATTGCTCTATTTTGATGTTCTACAACATACCGAAGCACAAATCTTCACCCTATGCACATGAAACTACAAACAATTGAACATACATACACCACACACACCCATCAATATTAAAAATTATCAAGTTAATTCACCTTATATATCTGCATCACCAATTTTTGGTCAATTCCATGTCGGCCCAAAAACCACATAACATGCAACATGAAACATGTTGCTCAAATCAGTCCAAACCAATCATGCAGACCAAAACAAATTGATTATATGATTCTTACATATCGACTCAACAACCTTGAACACAAAATAAATCATCATAAACATCCCAATGATTCTGCATAACACGTTATACCATTGGTTGACCAAATAGCAATGTTCTTCTTGAAATGTTGAATACCGGATCTTCAATCATGCACGATAGAGAATATCAGAGGCTAAGATCCTAGAATAGGCTACTCTAGACATCCAACAAACTACCTGTATCATCAAAAAGTAAGATGTGCAACCAAAATGAAGTTTTACCCAAAGTATTCTTACTCTATCAAGCATTGTGTTCCACTTTCTAGACAAGCAAAATTGGACTTCATACTTCTAGTAGGATGAATCCATATAGTTCGGATGAAATCTCTAAGCTGGGTTACCATCAATGACAACTCCCAAACACTTATCTCTACTGGTATGGTTTCTCTTGCCAACAAAACCCTTGTGACCTAAGATCATTCTCTTTCTCCAAGGTAGCCTTATGAATTTTAGAAGAAGGATGAACACCATTTTTATGCTCAATATTATTGAAAGAAGTCTAAATAGTCTCTTCTTGCACCAAAATGTTATCATGGATAAGATCAATTATCGGGATAGACTAGAAGTAGGCATTAATGTTTCATCCCTAGAGGTAAAGTTATTGAAAGAGGGTATAGTGTTAGTAGGAAAGATCATATCATCTTCTATAACTAAAGAACCCACATGGGAGAGGGACTCTCTAGGAAAAGGATCAACATTACTCTTAAAATCTTCATCCTTGAGAGGGAGATCTTTGAAAGAGGTATTAACAATCTCTTCTTGGATTAGGGTACCCTCATGAGTAGAGCCAAGTGGAGGAGAGGGAAATGGTGTTGGCTTGATGATGATGGTAATGTATTCATCATTTGTTATCATTGATGAAACACTCTCACACACACACATATGATTATATTGACTACAGGTGTAACTTCAATTGTTTTCTCTATCAACCCATATGTTAGAGGTTATACTGAGAGTTTTATCTCTAACCGGTACTTTGTGTGAACCGGTATGTGCATAAAAGACAGTGTGATTATACTAAGTCAGCATCAAGATGGAGATCAAGTGGAGATTCAAGGACAATGGTTCATATGTTTTATTCAAACCAGTATTTGATTGTTCCAACCGATATTTGGTAATTTTGTGATGAGTTACCACATTCTGTGATGAGTTACTTGCACCAACTTTTTGGCAGTAATTTTTGTGATGAGTTATGATCACTTGTCCAGATACACTGCACCTAGGAAACTGTGTTATGATTTATTAAGGCCGACATGAAATCATAAGGTCTATATATTGACATTGCAATGAAATATTTGATATAGTGAAAAGTCTAATGTTATGTGCGAAAGAAAAAAGAGTTAAGTTGTATAATATGCAAAAGAGAAGTGTTGAATATGTTTAGAAGGATCTGATTAAGTAAGTATTGTGCTACTTAGAACATATCAAACCATTCTCGTTGTTTTCTAACCATTACAGCATAATCAAATCCCCTAACCGGGTAAGGTCTAAGAAGCTTCAATGTATAAATCCTTTAACAGGGTGATCCATTAGTTTTGATTCAGATATCCTCCACCGAGGTTACTCCTAACAGGATACTACCTTTAACAGGGCATAAGCTTCTAATCAAGCTTTCAGATCTCTAACAAGATTCGCTCCTAACAGAGCACTTTGTAGACCTTAATCGGTTAGTTATCTATTACTACAAATAGTTAACTTGTGAGTTCCATCTCACCGTGATTTTTACCTATTTGGGTTTTCCACGTACAAACACTTATGTTATGTTGGATGCTTTACTTTTTGTGGATGTTGTTATATCATTTTGGATTGCATGCATTGTGTTTAAAATCTTTGTTAAGTTCATCTATCGTAGTGTTTGAAGTAGTTTTATTTTTGGTGTCATTGATTCACCCCCCCCCCCCCTCTCAATGCTTTTCAAGTCCATAAATTGGTATCAGAGCCTAACTTCTTTGAATCCTAATCACTTAGAAGGGAGCCTTGAAACCACCATGGGGGACATGAGCTACTTTGACATGGCTAGAGAGCTAGAAGCTAGCATAAATGAACTTCAAACCCTTAGGGTCAAACTAAAAGCTTCACAAGTCAAAACGAGAGAGCTAACTAAACAACTATTAGAGATATCTGATAATAGTTCTTCATATGAAGCCAATATTGATGCTTTAACAGAGGAAGTTGAAAAGTTAAATGGTGAGAAACTGAATCTGAGGAGAGAGCTAGAAGGTCTCACTATCTGCATGAGTCAGGAACTGGAAGCCATAAGAGCTACTGAAGATCTTATCAAGGAAAGAGATCAAGAGATTACAAAGATCAAATGGGAAAGTGTCACTATGAATGAGCATTTTGTTGTTGAAAGAAAAGAAAAGGAGAACCTGCAGCTAGATCTTGAACTGGCATCATCTCTGAGAGAGAACCTGTCAAACCATAATGAAGATCTCACCAAATAGCTTACTGAAGCCAATGAGAAGTTGGAGAAGTTCAGCAAAAGTTATACCATCCTAGAAGAACAAATTCAATCACAAAGAATGAAGGGTGATATCTCTGGACTTGGTTTTCACACAACTGAAAAAGGTGAATCCTCGGGTACAAAGAGCAAAAATCCTAAGAACAAATCTTCTCCTAAGATCAATAAGCCTATCGGTAAGAAGGTCTTTAAACCTGTTTGTTTTGTTTTCCATTAACCTGGTCATGCTGCAAATATTTGTAGAGACAAACCTAACAGAAATGCAAGTTACAATACTAATGCTAGGTATGTGTCCAAGAAATTTGAAGGTCATTGCTTCACATGTGGAATGTATGGACATAGATCTATTGAGTGTAGATGTGGAGCAAACAATCATGTACCACACATGCATCCAAGACCAAATGGTGACCGGATAAGGAACTTTGATGATCGGGTAAACCTGAACTAGCAAAGACCCTACGATAACCGGTTTAGTCCATTTGAGATGGAAAAGCTAACAAATATTATTTGCATCATCCATAATAACTATGGTCATGTGGCTATGAAATGCAGAAGAAGAACAGGAAGAGGAAGAAAAGGTGAATCCTTGGGTACAAAGAGCAATAATCCTAAGAACAAATTTGCTCCTAAGATCAGTAAGCCTATCGGTAAGAAGGTCTTTAAACCTGTTTGTTTTGTTTTCCATTAACCTAGTCATGCTGCAAATATCTGTAGAGACAAACCAAACAGAAATGCTAGGTATGTGTCCAAGACATTTGAAGGTCATTGCTTCACATGTGGAATATATGGACATAGATCTGTTGAGTGTAGATATGGAGCAAACAACCCTGTACCACACATGCATCCAAGACCAAATGGTGACCGGATAAGGAACTTTGACAATCGGGTAAACCTGAACTGGCAAAGACCCTACAACAACCAGTTTAGTCCATTTGAGATGGAAAAGCTAACAAATATTATTTGCATCATCCATAATAACTATGGTCATGTGGCTATGAAATGCAGAAGAAGAACAGGAAGAGGAAATGCAGGAGCTTGGAGATCATCTGGTATGACATGTTATCACTGTAACAAACCTAGGCACTTAGCAAAATTCTATAGATCCAGAAATAGCAAACCGATCAATTCTTCTATGGATCAAAAAGGAAAGCAGAAAGTTAATGTCAAAGAAACCAGAGAGGAAATGAATCGGATTTGGAAGAAGAAAAGTGATGACTCACCTAGAGAAGAAATTGTTCCTTCACCCAGTGAAGAGAACCCTGGACCAGTGACTTGAGCCTTTTTAATATAGCTAAGGGGAGCTTAACAGTCTAATTACCTCCAGACCCCTTCAGAAAAATGAGCGGGAAAAGCATTTTAAAACATGAAATTTTGGTAACTCTTTGTCAATATGTTATCAACTAGTTTTCCCCTTGAGCGGTGAAATTAGGGTTTGTAACCATACCGAGCGAGCATTTAATGCAGTAGGTGAAAAGGATAAAAGCAAGTTTTACTTTTTCATTTTTACCCTAACGCATTCGAGAAAGAAATTTGGACCGCTTGCTGAGCTGAGAAAGATTGTTTTGCTGTTAATTGCCAAATTGTTTCGTAATCTGTGAAATTAAGTTGAATTGAAGGTTGCAGAAGGTCGAACTGGTGTGCACTTTGGCATTTCAACTAGTAAACATGGCAACATGTGCAAAACAAGTTATTTCTTTGAACATACTACTTCGAATCTTGTTCATCTGAAATGGCATCAACTTCAAAGATTGTAGAGAGGTTAATGATTACTTTTAAGCCTATGGAAGTTGTAAAGGAAAAACAGATTATGTCATATAATGCATTGTCAGAAGTTTCGAGTGGATTTTTGGTCAAAGATGATTTGTCTAGTTACATGGACTGCAAGTTAGAAGATTTAGGATCTCTATACATTTACACACAGTTAAAATCACTTTCAGATGAGAATGGTAAGATTAAGACAAAGTATGCTAGGGTTTTTGAAAAGGGTTTTCATAATGTCACTTATTTTCTTGAAGATTTTGAAGAAGCGCATATCAAAATCATTTTGAGTCAAGTTCATGGAGAAAACATGTATTTAGAAAGAACTCACATAATTACAAAGGAATCCATTCAGGCTGTGACTGGCTATTTCTCAACCAGTGAAGTACCTGAGTTAAGGAGAATTTCTAAGCATATTGTATTCAAATTAACCAGTTCTACATCTGATGGGCGTTCTTTTTCTGTTAGCAACATTAAAGACCCTGTAGTAAAACTAGTAGCAATGGTAATAGGCTATCGAGTATTTTACTACAGTAGACTTAATAGTGTCCCTTCAGCAGCAGTTCATACAACTCACAGAATGATTGTTGATAATGCAAATTATGATCTCTGTGAAGCTATCAGGAGTCAATTATATTTGAATTTGCAATCTATCAAGAAGGATAGCAGTTTGAAATTCAAGTTTGGTCAGCTATTAGTTGGACTATTTTTTTATTTTCAGAACTTTCTACCAGGAATTGGAGATATTTAGTGGTCAAATGACTCATCGATCTTGGCACAAATTAAGTAAATCATCAAGGTTGTAAAGAATACTTTCCCTGCTGCCATGAATAAGTATTTTAATGAGTTCCAAAAGAAAATGAGCATGAGAATGAGACTACCACAAGAAGTGGTAAAGCACTTTGAAAAGGATATAATCTTCATTGTTTCCACTGATTTTTGCCTGATGCAAGCAATTGAGCCAAGAGAGGAAGAAATGGAAGACATGAGTTATGAGGTAAACTATGATCTACTGGTTGGTTATGCTAATACCCTATTAGAATCACCTAAAGACAAAAAGAAGGAAAAATTGGACATTGTGGTAGTCCAAGATGCACCTGCACAAACCAGTACTGCACGTGTTAAAAGTGCAAGAGGAAAGAATAAAAAATCTAATGAAGCATCTCCAACAATAAAGATTACTAGGGTTACCCAGAGTGTCCTAACCAAAAAGGAACCAAAACCCAAAGTATATATTAAGAAGGAGACAAAGAAGAGAGGTAGAAAATTAATTTTGCAACCAGAGTTTGAGGGAATGGATTCTGATGAAGAAACAAAGAAGGCAAAAACAACTGGTAGAATATCCAAGAAGGCTAAGGAAGTGCCAAAGGCAACTGTGCCTATTGATATAACATCTTTCAAGCTAGAAACCCATTTTGAAAGAACAATGAAGACACTAAGGAGGAATAGGTTTGATAATGTAAAAGAGCATTTTGATTCCTTCACTGAAAAATGAGAAAGAGCAAATGATTCAACAAGTAATCACTCATCTATGTCATTAGAGTAGATATCCACATGAACTAGAAAAGGATATCTCAAATTCTTTGTACACTATTTTTTTGTATAAATGGGAGGAAGCTATTGAATTAGAAAAAGAAATCATTGATGAGGTATTTGTACAATATTTCTCTGAATTTTCTAAAGATGATATTAGTGCCTTAGTTGCTTGATACAAATCTTAGTTTACATTCAAAGCAAGAAGACTGAAGTTACTCAGTGGAAAGAAGGCAATTGTTGAAATGGAGACCCATCAAAAAGCTTGTGAAATCAAAAAAATGGAAGAACTCATCCAATCCAATATGAATGAGGATAATGTTTCTGATGATGTTAATCGACAGGAAATGGATGAAGAAGATATTATTCAACCTGATGAGGTATATCCTCTCAAGAAAAAGGATGACTCCATTATTCATGTTGTTGATGATTTTTCAGGACACAGTTGACCTAATTGGAGATAACACTACACCAGATATGGAGCCTCCTGCAAATACAGATGTACAGGTTACCTTAGTTGAGCAATTGGCAACTCAACCAAAAGTGGACAATCCACCGGCAATAGAACAACTGGAGAAACCCCAATCTCCACCGGTCATTCAAGTTATTCAGAAGGAGCCTACTGAAATTGTTGTCACAAAGTCCTCTGAAAAGGAAATGGAGAAGAATACAAAGAAATAAATCATTAAGGTTGTATCCTCTAAACTAGCAAAGCAGAAACAACTTGATGAAGATGATGATGATTCTCTAAGTATTTCAAGACCTATTGATATGAACAAAATGAGCGCATCAAAAATAATGAAGATTGCAAATGTCATGCAATCTAGAGCACATAAGAAGAGATTGAAAGAGCAAAGGGTTGAACCTAAAACAATTCAGATTGCATTAGATATTTTATATGTTCTGATACCAGAAACATCTATAGCACATCTATCTACACCTATTAGAAAACTTGGTCAGATAGTTGCAGATGCATCTAATCAAATCAAGTCACTAGAAGATGTTTCTCAACTGTATGCTGAAAAGAGTCACAAGAAGAAATATGGATAAAAATTGGCAAAGGATATTGATAGTGGTAAAATGGCTCTATCACACAATAAAAGTCTGTTGATTAAAGCTATTGAAATGGGAGGAAAATATCTTGCTTCTACCTCCAATGTTAATTTCTTTTATTCTGACATTTCAAAAAGTCAAATTGAAACAGAGCAAGAACTGGAAAGGATATGCAAGGCATATGTCCCACTCCAGGACTCTATACTTGCCTTTAGCAAATCTATAGATGATTTGCATAACAGAATGGACATCTATGATAATGAGAAGGCAAAGAGACTCTGATCTCTTAAAGAACTCAAAAGTCAGCTCACATCACAGGTAGACATACTTCAGAGAGCCCACTCCAATGCAGAAGCTATTCTTGCAACCCTCGAAACCTGCACACTAGACTCAATGGAAGAATTTCATTCATAGTTGATGTCTACATTTGAGTATACTGAGAACATATTGGAATCATGGGAAAATTATTTGTCGTGGATGAAAAAAAGCTACAATGATATTTTTATGAGATTAGATAATGCATGAACTTTTAAGTTATTGTTGTATATGTTGAACATGTTGGGACTGAATAAAATTGAATTAAGTTTGGATGCCCATTTCAAAATTTTGCCCTACATGTCAGAAAAGTACCCGAATGAGTCAGTTTGAATGGCCTACTTTGCAAGGGGGTAAAATGGAGCCGGTTGATTTTCAGAGGGTAAGGCTTGGGATTCATGTCCCACACCTGTCATTTGGCCTATTCAGTGTGTTGCAACTTTCAGAATTCAGTTTGGAGAAGTTTATCAAGTACCCGTTTTGAGGGGTGAGCTGAAAGTGCATTCTAGGCACAAGTGTAAATTTTATTAAGTAGCCTACTTTGAGCAATTATATCTTTTTCCCTATTGATCGTCATGAAGAAATTCAAAGTGGATTCAATTCTATGCATAAATGTGAGTCATCCTAAAAAATTTCAAGTCCTAACGAATCCGTTTGCTCCATTTTCATAGCCAAATCCATTTGTAGTTTGTGAGGTTTGCACAAGTGTAAAAATGTCCCGGTGAATGTCATGTCAGAATGTTTGTTCCGGGCTAATGTTGGTATAAATGGTGAGCTACATTTCAAATTTCAAGCTTTTATCAATCCGTTTGATCGGTTTTCAAAAGGACTCATTTTGCCATCAAATTCAGTTATCCGCACTTCCAGTGTTAGATCAGTTAATGTAGCCATTTTGGTGAGCGCGCCGTTTGCATCCTGTCAGTCTGGTGATCGAACTGAGAATTCAAAGATTTAATATGTACTTTAAGGTACCTATGTTTCAAATTTGAGGACCCACGGAGGTCGTTTGATATTTTTGAGAAAGGCATCATGTGTTGCCAGAACATTGACTTCATCAGGTCTGCAGTGTCGACAAAGCCAGTTGGCCGTTTTCGGAAATTAATATCTTTTCGCTCGGGACTCGTCTTGAGAAACCGTTTGGTAGATGTCATCCTTGTATATCAAAGTACACGCCTGTCAGATGGCGAGCTCCAGAAAGGTGTTTTGACAGGTTTGAAAATTACGTCTTCGCGATTAAATGCGAAAAATGTGGCATAATTGCCTGAAAGTTGCAAAATGCAATTTTATGATCCGAAAATGATGCCGATCATTTTCAGAGGTATGTTTGAGGTCCGTGAAGCATTCCAGGGGTCAGTTGCGTGAAAACAAAAAAAAAATTAGTCGGACCCACTTTGGGGCCCGACCTGGCTCATACCTGCGGATTGATTTTATTGGTGACTTTGTTTATTAAAAGAATTTCAGAATATGCCAATAAATGGAGTATTGCAAGGAGAAAAGGAAGATAGCCATGTAAGAAGGTAGAGGCCTCGTAACAATCTAGTCACAAAATCAATAATGGATATAATCCAATTAAAGACAAGAAGGGCAGCAAAGATAGATTCAAAGAGACTTTGACAGTTTGATAAAGGAAAGAGCAGCTACAGCAGCTCAATTAAATCTTTAGAAACTCCAAGCCAATGCAATTATCATCTAACAAGTGAATCCTCTCCTCTACGTGGTGTTTGGGGGCTACAGTCAAATGCTATTGCAAGTTTATGTGGTGTTTGAAGTGCAGCAAAGAAACCATGCTATGGCTGTCACGTTTTTGGCAAAGGGGCTGTAGGAACAGCGAAGTAAACATCCCAAACTTGAAAACTAGATCCTCCTATCTCACGTGACAGATTGGGCACATTAACTTTGTAAAATGCAAATGGTAAGTGGACAAATTATGATTTCTTGGAGCTTGGCATGTGAAAGACTTTGAAACTCCAAAACAAATGCATATTGGTGTGTTTGAATCCTCCCTTGCTATGCATGGCTTTTGGCAGAAGCTTTAAACTCCAAGCAAATTACTCTCTGTTGTAGCATGGAACATTGACTACAAATGCAATGGCTGGTGAAAAGGCCCAAATTTGATTTACTTTGCCACCAAATTTCCTCCCTGCTCTGTTGTGGATTCTTGGGAGGCAATTTGAAACAATGAAAATTGTATTGGGCAGGTGTATATATCAAAGAATGCAAATTGGGGCAAAACGTGGTGTTTGGAAGCCATTAATCCTTCAGTAAAATGCATTGGCAGGTGTTTATGCCAAGTCTCATGTGCTCTCTCCTTGCCCCTGCGTGGTATGAGTAAAGTTTTGAACCTTTCATTGCTAGCCCTTGGTAAAAAAAGCCATTAAAGTTGCAGGCAAGGCTCCAAAATGCAGCTACAGGCAAAGATAATTATCCCACATTGGCTGTGCACTGGGAGCTTTTAGTATTTATATACAAAAACGCACTATACTATAATGTCTAATCCATAAAGGCTTTTGACAAATGGTGCCTATGGGCGCCTAAGGCGGGCCCACGCGTGAGCACGCTTCTCGAGGTGACAGAGGAGTTGACTGGATGAGGACCAAGTGGACCCCACGTAGGCACGCTTCCCGAGGCAAACATGCAAAATTTTGCAGACGAAGGTCGGGTTAACGAGTGAGCAAGTTCGAGAGAGATCAACGGTGCGCGCTATTTTGCGAAGGGAAGATGCACGTCGTTTAAACCCCACGAAATAGCAAAAGTGAACGAGAGTCGTCCACGTGTCGTGATAGGTGGCAGTCCAGCAAGCGGGTCCCGGTGAGGTGGCACACAGTTGGCACACAGGCGGCAGTCTATTGGCGATGATGTGGCGGCCAAGTGGCAGTGACGAAGCAGATGACGTGGCGATGATGAGGTGTCATCCCAGGTGGCGTCCGGTCAACCCCATCGACCAATCAGAGGCCGCCACGTGGCAAGGCGTCAGAGCACAAATGGAGGCAAAAATCAAATTTAAAATGATTAAATGATATAGTTTAAACTATAGAGAAATTCGAAAAATTTAAATGATGGGTCCATGTTGAGGATTAATTCGCCCAAGGCTCAATTCTTTGCCAAAGTATAAAGTGTTATATGTTTTCGGAAAGCTCTCGGAGTGAGGAATTTGATTATGAGGTTAATTTTGATAAATGTGGGATATTTTAGAAGCAGTTTCCATGGGAACAAAATTCAGTTAGAGAGGAGACACTTGGCAATTCAGTTGTAGATTTGATTTTCTTCTCTCCTCCTTTTTATTCCGAATTCTTCTCAGTTGTAGGGGCTCCAAATTTGATGGCTTCCACTTTCTGAATATCATGAACCAGATTTGTGAATGCTTCTGTTTGGTTTCAGGGTACAGAGATTGAAGTGTATTGTTGTAAATGTGGTTTTAGTTGTAGGTCTTGCTTGTGTCAGGCATGAGTATATTCCTCACAGTATTGTCTCTAAGTATGCATTTCATTATCATAAATTGAATCCTCAAGGAGGATGAAGATTTGTCAATTTTAAGGAAATTGTGTGACTGTTTATAGGTATCCTTCAAGGAAGGTTTTAAATTCTGTAGTCAGTCATGAATGATGAAATGTGTATCCAGATCTGATAAATTTGTGAATGAATCAAATAGTGCACTAATATAAGGTATTGGTGCATGAATATTTTGTTTAAGGAAAATAAGCTTGCATCTATGAGTCATATTTGCAGTTTTGTTTGTGACTTTGTTGCCCAATGAACAAGGCACTGGTCTTGCAAGTTTGGGGATGTTTTCAGATATATATTTTAAACGACAAATCTAATTTCCCTTCATGTTTAGGGGTGTTTGTGTTCCATTCTTTCCAAGCTCTGTTTCATCCTATTGTTTGTACAAATCTATCCAATTTGTAATGTTTCTTAACCTGTTGAGCTTGTGAAATGATTTATCTGCTTAGTGTCGATGCAGTTATGTGTCTGTAATTGTTGTATTTAATGCATCAAAAGGGTGTCCCCCCCTAGGTCTAGCAGAACCTAAAGTGCAGGAGGATCATTAGGATCCTATGTTATGTTGTCCTAGCCCTGAAGTGTTTCATTGATTGAGATTGGCTATCTCATAGATAGATTTACAGGTGTCTTGGGTTATCACTTTTGGTGAACAACAGAACACTTTGATAAAAATATTCTATATATATATATATATATATTTCTTTTTCAATTTGGCATTGTTGTCAAAGGGGGAGTAGAAATGTGTATGTGTGTTTTTGAAAATTTTGTATAATGTATGCATTAAGGGGGAGCATGAGTAAATGTGTAAATTTGTTGTGTATGCACACTTAGCGGTATTACTGTAAAAAAAATTTAAGTGTTGCGATCAATGCCAAAGGGGGAGATTGTTGGCTTGATGATGATGGTAATGTATTCATCATTTTTTGTCATTGATGAAACACACACACACACACACACACACACATGATTATATTGACTACCGGTGTAAATTCAATTGTTTACTCTGCCAATCGGTATGTTAGAGGTTATACTAAGAGGTTTATCTCTAACCGGTACTTTGTGTGAACCAGTGTGTGCATAAGAGACAGTCTGTGATTATACTAAGTTAGCATCAAGATGGAGATCAAGTGGAGATTCAAGGACAACGGTTCATATGTTTTATTCAAACTGGTATTTGATTGTTCCAACCGGTACTTGGTAATTTTGTTATGAGTTACTTGCACCGACTGCTTGGCGGTAATTTTTGTGATGAGTTATGATCACTTGTCTAGATACACTGCACCTAAGAAATTGTGTTATGATTCCTTAAGGCTGACATGAAATCATAAGGTCTATATATTGACATCACAATGAATTATTTGATATAGTGAAAATTCTTATGTTATGGGCGAAAGAAAAAAGAGTTAAGTTGTAGAATATGCAGAAGAGAAGTGTTGAATATGTTTAGAAGGGTCTGATAAAGCAATTATTGTGCTACTCAGAACAGATCAAACCATTCTTATTGTTTTCTAACCATTATAACATAATCAAATCCCCTAATCGGGTAATCTCTAACAAGCTTCAATGTATAAATCCTTTAGCAGGGTGATCCATTAGTTTGGATTCAGAAATCCTCCACCGAGGTTGATGAATAATGATGAATCAGTTAGTACCAAACCATTACTGAGAGGGGGGGTGAATCAGTACAGACAAAAGCTTTCCTAGAACCAGTTTGACTACAAAGACTGCATTTAACTTGTAAATAGTAACACCGGTCTAAATCCGGGTGTTGTTCACCAAAAGTGATAACCCAAGTATACCTGCAATCCTTCTATGAAATGGCCAATTTCAATCTATGAAACACATCAGGGCTTGGACAACATAACATAGGACCCTAATTGATCCTCCTGCACTTCAGGTTCTGCTAGACTTAGGGGGGGATACCCTTTTGATGCACTGAATCAAACTTATTCACTCACCATGATAGCATCAATGAAGTAGATAGAGCATTCCACAAACTCATCCAATTTAGAAACACACTACAGATTGGCTAGATCTGTATAAACCACAAATGAAAAAGAGCTTGGAATGAAAGAACACAACCCCTAAACATAAAGGGAAATAGATTTTCTTTCAAAATTGTTGTTCTGAGACCATTCCCAAATCTGTCAAAGACCAGTGCCTTGTTCATTGGGCAGCAGAGTCACACACAGAACTACAAATATAAATCCTAGATGCAAGTTGTTTTTCCTTACAACATATCCCTGCACTAATACCTTGTACTAATGCATTACTCAATCCATTCATAAAATTATCAGATCTGGGACACATTCCATTGTTTATGACTGATTATAGAATTTAAACTCTTCATTGAAGAATGCCTACAAACAATCATACAATCTCCTTGAGATGACAAATTATAAGCCTCCTTGAGGATTCAATTCATAATAATTAAATGCATACATAGAGACAATATCATGGGAAGTTACTCATGCCTGACACAAGCAAGACCTGCAACTAAGATCACATTTACAACAATGCATTGCAATCCTCTGTACCCTGAAACAAACCAAAAGCATTTACAAATTTGGGTCCTGACATTCAGAAAGTGGAGCCATCAAATCTGGAGCATTTTCCAAATTTCTGGAACCCTTACAACTGAGAAGAATTGGGAATAAAAAGAGGAGGGAAGAAAATCAAATCTGCAACTGAAAATATCAAATATTTTCTCTCTAACTGAATTTTACTCCCGGCCAAACCGATTCCAAAATATCCCACATTTTTCAAAATTAACTTCATAATCAAATTCCTCATTCTGAGAGCTTTCCAAAAATATATAACACTTTATACCTTGGCCAAAAATTGAGTCCTGGGCGAATTAATTCCCCAATGTGCACCATCATTTAAATTTTTCATTTATTAATATAGTTTAAACTATATAATAAACAATTTTAATTTTAATTTTTTGCCTCTAATGTGCTCTAATGCCTTGCCACGTGGTGGCCTCCGATTGGCTGATGGGGTCCACTGGGTGCCACCTGGGATGACACCTCATCACTGCCACATGTTCGCTTGCTCATCCGTCACTTGGCCGCCACGTATACGCCACCTCAGTGCCACATCATCACCACTGGACTGCCACCTATGTGCCAACTATGTGCCACATCACTACCACGTCACTAGGACCCGCCTGTTGGACATCTGACTGTACCCGCCACCTAGCTTTCGTAACTTTGCAGGGTGTAACTTGCGTGCATCTTCCTTTCGCGAAATAGCGCGCACCGTTGATCTCTCTCGAACTTGCTCACTCGTTAACCCGACCTTCCTCTACAAAATTTTGCCTATCTACCTCGGGAAGTGTGCCTGCATGGGGTCCACATGTCACCCCCCAGTCACCTCCTCACTTGCCTCGGGATCTGTGCTCACGTGTGGGCACACCTTGGGTGCCCATAGGCATCATCTATCAAAAGCCTTTATGGCTTTGACATATTAGATGAGTGTGTTTTTGCTTATAAAGATCAAAAAATGCTCTCACCCAGCCAATGTGGGATAATGGTTTTAGCCTAAAACTGCAAATTTTGGAAGGTTTTTAATGGTGTTTCTTGCCTTTACTTGAAGACTTCTTGAAAAAATACCTTTTCCACCATGTTCCGTGTAA
This sequence comes from Cryptomeria japonica, assembly GCF_030272615.1. Lineage (NCBI taxonomy): Eukaryota > Viridiplantae > Streptophyta > Pinopsida > Cupressales > Cupressaceae > Cryptomeria > Cryptomeria japonica. The sequence goes on from NC_081411.1 coordinate 542,115,499, forward strand.
GGAAATGCATTGGAAGAGTCGTGAGTTTTCAGATTGCATTTTGTTGGAGTTTATAATGCTGCTACATGCCTCCCTTTCAACACAGAGGATCCACGCAAGGGAGCTGGGAGTATGACTACTGCTTGCATTTAGTAGAAGACTTCAACACTACCCCTCTCCCCATCCATGCAGGTTGCATTTCCTTTAAAATTAACACTGCTGCTCAAAAACCATGCAGAGGTGTGAACATTTGTTAATGGCATTGGCTGAAGCTTTCAAAATGTTTTCAATTTGCCACACACAGCAGGAGGAAACTTTGAATCTGCCATTTATTGAAGTTTATTGACTTCCATACAGCCATGTGATTAGGTACAGCAAAGAGGGAAAATTGCCATGGTTGCCAATTTTGATTTGCTTGCTGGTTTAGAAAGCCACGTGAGTGAGTATTCATTAATTGTTGGTTGCATTAGCTTGGGAACTCAATGCTCCTTCAAACATGCATAGGAGGGAGGAGGCAAAAGGAGTGGAGATGCTTGCTGGAGAAGGGAAGCTGACCCTACCACCATGCCACCTAAAGTTTATGCCAAACTGAATTCGCTGCAAGCTTCAAACGCTGTCTCCAAACTTCAACACCCAGTCATGGCACGTGAAGGAAAGGAGAGATGATGGACTATTGTTCTCTTTTGTTTGAAAACTAAACCCACGTTGGCTGCCACCATTGTTCTCCACGTGGAAAGAAGGGTCACTCCTCTTCTTCCATTTGCTTAATACTTCAATAAGCTTTTTGCCCATGCCACGTTACAGGAGAATGGACATTAAACCTGCCTATTTGCTCATGGTAGAAGGTTTCTGGCATTTAAATACATTTGTTAAATCATTTCTATTTGCTGTGAAAGCTCTCTCAACAGCCACACGAAGGAGAGTTTGGCTTCTTTCTTGAGATTTCTTTTCGAAATGAAATCTTTTAATCTGAATTAAATCAACATCATATTTGGAGTTAGTTCCATTGTCTTCATACTCACTTTGATATCCTCCAGCCTCCTCCTCAAACTCATCAATTGCCAGCAGCTTGACACCACCGTGTCCTAGAAGTCTTTCTCCAAGTGTTTTAGAGTCTTTTCGGCTGGCCTCCTCACTGTTAAAATTTTTTTTTATGTTTCCCTCTCATCTGAGCATATCCCAATATTTACCTCGTTTCCTTCATTTTGTACCACTCTGAAAATATCTAGGGGTTAAAAATGTCGCGAAAGTTGAGCATTCCGCCACAAAATTAATGCGCGGGCATGAGCCAGGTCGGGCCCCAAAGTGGGTCCGACTAAAAAAAATTTTGTTTTCCTGCAATTGACCCTTGGAATGCTTCACGAACCTCAAACATACCTCTGGAAATGATCGGCATCATTTTCGGATCATTAATCCGCATTTTACAACCTTCAGGCAATTACGCCACAATTTTCGCATTTAATCGCGAAGACGTAATTTTCAAACCTGTCAAAACACCTTTCTGGAGCTCGCCATCTGACAAACGTGTACTCTGATATACAAGGATGACTTCTACCAAACAGTTTCTCAAGATGAGTCCCGAGCGAAGAGATATTAATTTCCGAAAATGCCCAACTGGCTTTGTCGACACTACGGACCTGATGAAGTCAATGTCCTAGCAACACATGATGCCTTTCTCAAAAATATCAAACGACCTCCGTGGGTCCTCAAATTCAGAACATAGGTACCTTAAAGTACATATTAAAACTTGGAAATCTCAGTTTGATCACTAGACTGATAGGATGCAAATGGTGCACTCACCAAGATGGCTACATTAACTGATATAACACTGGAGTGCGGATAACTGAATTTGATGGTAAAATGAGCTCTTTTGAAAACCGATCAAACGGATTGATAAAGGCTTGAAATTTGAAACGTAGCTCAAAATTTATACTAACATTATCCTGGAACAAACATTCTGACATGACACTTACTGAGGCAACTTTTACACTTGTACGAAACAGGGCTCCAACTAGCTGTTGAAATAGGGACTTGCCAAAACATAGAAACTGCAAATGGATTCGGCTTCAAAAACTGAGCAAATGGATTCGTCAAGACTTGAAATTTTGTAGGCTGACTCACATTAAGGCATACAGTTGAATCCATTTTGAATTTCTCCATGACGATCAACAGGGCAAAAGATGTAATCGCTCAAAGTAGGCTACTCAATAAAAACTGCATTTGTGCCTAAAATGTACTTTCAGCTCACCCCTCAAACTGGGTACCTCATAAACTTATCCAAATTGAATCCTGAAAGTTGCACATCACTGAATAGGCCAAATGAAAGGTGTAGGACATGAATCCCGAGCCTTACCCTCTAAAAATCAACCGGCTCCATTTTAGCCCCTTGCTAACTAGGCCATTCAAACTGACTTATTTTAATCATTTGGAAATGCAGGGCAAAATTTTGAAATGGGCCTATAAACTTGACTTAGTTTTAAATACTCCCAACACCGGGCACTACCAGTAAAACATAGTGAGAGTATAAAAGACATAAACTGGTAAACACTTAGATCTCTACACAATCTAATATCTCATTTCCACTTCACCTGTATGCATAAACAAGTAATATATCATCATAAATATAATGATTTGCTGGTTCAACATGCTTTACCACTTGACAGAAAATATTAAAGCATCACACATGACACACTATTTTTTCACGTGGAAACCCAACTAGGAAAAACCACAGTGGGGATGAATACCCACAAGCTATTCTTTGAACTCTTTTGAAGTCCGTTGTGTTAGGTATCTAGTCCGGTTAAAGACTTTTACAATAGGTTCTACTAGGAACCGATCCTGCTAGGGATCACCCGGTTAAGGGATGGCTAAATACCTGGTGAAAGTTAGAACCCTGTTAAAGGTTACCTCGTAAAAGGATTTGAAGAACTCATTGAATTGAGTCACCCTGTTAAAGGATTTACACAAAAGCCTGTTAAAGCTACCCGGTTAAGGGATTTTCCAACTGCTGAAATGGTTAGAAGTCAACAAGTAATACACTGATATGATAACAGCACCCAATGCCAAGGTAGATCCACTTTAACTCCTTTGCTTCTGCAATCACACTCTGCAGCTATCAACACACTTCTCCAGGCTGGCAAGAATCAAGTATCTCTTCACTTGGATACACACATAACATTTGCCAACAACTTCAAAATGAAAAATAGCATCGACCTTATAGGAAACAGATAGGTCGGTAGCATAAACCCTAAACCCTAAACATTTTAGGTTTATCAACTTAATCAGTTCAATCTTGACCGTAAATCATGCTACATTGAATACAATAGTCTCAAATAAATCTCAAGACATTCTCCAACGTTCATTCTTTGCTGCTTCAGGAAGTTAATAACACATCACGCGCTCTCCACCATTTATAAAGACTTCGCACATTCCCAAGGTAGATAGGATCAATCTCGATGCAAGATCCTCAAGGAAATCCTTCTCGTGCACAAGGCTGCCATGGCAACACTATCTGATTTTCATTATAATGCTAACTCATCATGAGATGTCATCGATTGAATCACACAGGCTTGGAATGCATCAACCGAAAACCCTGAAGTTGAGACCACCAATCGGTAGTCATGCCAAATGAAACCCAATACAAAACTTCCCATATAACAGTTCTCATTCCAACATACCGCTTCACTTTTTCACATATACCAGTTTTTACATATATCGATTTGCTTACTTCAATATACCGATTCATACTTCAGCATATTGACATCAATGACAACATACAATATCATCATGTCATCAAGTTCTGCACATATGCCAACAATCTTCCCCTTTGTCATTGATGGCAATATACAAAGATATCTCTCTGCTTCACATCTTCTCCCCATTACTATAGATATCTTCTCCACTTCACATCTTCTCCCCCTTTGACAACAATGCCAAAGTGAAGGCACAAACAGCTATGTTCCACTATGTTGCTCCCCCTAAGGAGTAGCATCCTTCTACACACTAGTCCTGAAAAAGATTTATCAATGCAATACCTGACTGATGTGGAGCACACACTTTTAGTTCACCTCTTGAATGGACAACACCCCTAATTCACCTCTTAAATAGGTAAATGCAGCCTTCGGTAGAGGCTTGGTGAATATGTCTGCTAACTGCTCCCTACTAGAAACATGTTCCAATACAACCTCTTTGTTCTGAACCTTCTCCCTCAAGAAATGATTCTTGAGCTTGAAGTGCTTGGTTCTAGCATGTAAAACCGGATTCTTGGAAATATTAATTGCACTTGTGTTGTCACAAAATATACTTACCGGTTGAGATACGGGAACTTTGAAGCCACTTAATACATGCTTCATCCAAATTGTCTGGGTGGAGTTCATAAATGCTGCAACATATTCTGCTTCTGTTGTAGACTAAGAGATACAACTATGCTTCTTACTCATCCATGAGACTAGTCTACCACCAATAAAGAATGCACCACCGATTGTGCTTTTCTAGTCATCCACATTACCAGCCCAATTAGCATCTGTAAACACTTTCAGGTTGAAATCATTACTATATGGATACCATAATCCATAGTCAATAGTTCCCTTCAGATATCAAAGAATCCGCTTGACTACTACCAAGTGGGATTCTCTTGGACTTTTCTGGAACTGTGCAGTAATGCCTACTGCATGTGCAATGTCCGGTCTGCTATGTACTACATAGTGCAGCTTACCAATCATTGATCGGTATTCCTTCTCATTCACCAACGCTAAGTCATCCTCTTTTGATAATTTATAACCGGTCACCATCAGTGTACCAACTGATTTTCTATCTTCCATGCCAAAGGTCTTCAACACCTCTTTGATATACTTGGACCGAGTGATAAAGATACCATCTTTCATTTGTTGAATCTATAGTCCAATGAAGAACTTAATCTCCCCTATAAGTGACATCTCAAATTCCTTCTTCATCTCATCTACAAAATCATGACTCATCTTTTCATCTCCACCAAAAATTATGTCATCAACAAATACCTCACAGATCAAAATCTGATCTCCTTCTGACTTTAGATAGATATTGCTATCTTCACTTGTTCTTTCAAATCCAATCTTCATAAGATGGGAGTGTAAGCATTCATACCATGCTCTAGGTGCCTACTTCAATCCATACAGGGCTTTATGTAGCCTACACACCATGTCACTGTCTTCTGATAGGGCAAACCCATCTGGTTGCTCTATATACACCTCCTCTTCAAGTATTCCATTCAGAAATGCAGATTTTACATCCATTTGATATACTTTGAATCCCTTGAAGGTTGCATATGCAAGAAGCATACGGACTCCTTCCAATCTAGCTACTGGAGTAAAGGCTTCTCCATAGTCTTCTCCTTCTTCTTGAGAATATCTCTTACACACCAGTCTGACTTTGTTTCTTACCACTATGCCATCTTCATTCAGCTTATTTCTAAAAACCCATTTGGTGTCAATGACATTTTTATGCTCAGGTTTGGGTACCAAAGACCATGTACCATTCTTTTCTATCTGGTCAAGTTCCTCTTCCATTGCCTTGATCCAGTCTTCATCTTTATGTGCCTCTTTAAATGTTTTAGGCTCAAATTCAAAGATCATGCAAGAATTTTCTCTGACCTTTCTTCTTGTAAGAATTCTTGCATCCTTATCTCCTATGATCTGCTTTGGATCATGATTCAGCTTTACATACCTAGGAATGATCTTAGTTGTTTCCTCTTTCTTTTCTTCTTCATCCTCATCTTCATCAACATCAACATCTACCGGTGTAGGACCACTGTTACTGGTACTAGGATGTTTTGCAACCGGTTCCCAGAAGGTTACAACTGGTTCATCTACTACTCGCTCACTGTCGGTTTCCTCAGGTTTCTCAGAGGTTTCATCAACTCTGACATTAATACTTTCAATAATTCTCTAAGTCTTATTGTTGAAACACTTGAGAGATTTACTCTTGGTGGAATATCCTAGGAATATTCCCTCATCACATTTTGCATCAAACTTGCTCTGATGTCAACTCCTCTTGATATAACATTTGCTGCCAAACACTCTAAAGTAGCTTACTACAGGAGTCTTACCGGTCCAATACTCATAAGGCGTTTTAATCTTACCTTTCTTGATGAGTACCTGGTTCATAGTGTAGACTGCAGTGCTCACCGCTTCTCTCTAGAAGGTGTGAGCAACCTTCCCTTGAATCAGCATCGTTCTGGGTGCTTCAACTACAGTCCAATTGTTCGTCTCTGCTAGGCCATTCTGTTGTGGAGTCCGGGGGATAGACAGTTGTCTCTTAATGTCATTCTCTTCAAGTACTTGTTGAATTCACCGGAAGTGAATTCTCCTCCTTGATCAGTTCTTAGGCACTTAATCCTCTTACCACTATCCTTTTTGACTAGTGCTCTGAAAGCTTTGAACTTTCCAAAAGCTTCAAACTTATCTTTTAAGAATGTGACCCACATCATTCTTGAGTAGTCATCAGTGAGAATCATAAAGTACATATCTCCCTGCACACTCCTAGTTTTCATAGGACCACACAAATTAGTATGCACAAGATCAAGTAAATTGTCTATAGTGAAAGGTTTACCTTTTAAGGTTGAGGAAGACATTTTCCCCAGTTGATACTCTCTATACAAAGGATTTTGTGGTTTGCTCACCATAGGCAATCCTCTAACTGCCTTGATCTTACTAGCCTTCACAATATTATCAAAGTTTACATGGCAGAGTCTCCTATGCCATATCCAGCTATCATCAAACTTAACCATTAGACATGTACTGATATTTGCATTCAGCTAAAATAAGTTACCTCTGGTCTGCATACCGATGGCCATTAGTTCACCACTGTTTCCTTTTATTTTGCACACTCCATCTTTGAATTCTAGAGTGAGTCCATTGTCATTCAGCTGGGCAACACTCAAAAGGTTGTGCCTGAGACCTTCTACCCAATACACATTATCAGCACTACTTTTTCCATTTAGAGAGATGGACCCTCTACCTTTTACCATACATGGTGCATCATTACCAAATCGGACCACACCACCATCATACTCTTCCAGAGATAGAAACTTACTCCGGTCACCAGTCATGTGGTGAGAACAACCACTGTCAATAATCCACTCATTGGAATTATCAAAGCGAGAGACAAGAGCCATCTTGTCTGACACATCTTCCTTAACTGCTACAAACACAATGTCTTCACTTTCTTCATCTTTTGATTCCTCATCAGTGACACCTTCATCAACTGCCACAAAATAGTTTCTCCTATTTCCTCTTTTGAACTTCTTGAACTTCTCTGATTTGTCCTTATTATCACCATTAGGACAGTTTACAGCAATGTGTCCTATCCTATTGCAAGAAAAGAATTTCAAAGGAAGCTTACCTCTATATTTACCAGTTCCCTTAGGAAGTCTCTTGGCAAGATGAGCTTCAAATTCCATTAGGATCTCCTCATCATCCATTTCTCTGCTTTGTCTTGGTTCACAACTGGTACTAGCTTCTTTTCCCTTTCTAAATGGTACAACAGATGCTCTAAAGGCTGATTCAGTTTTCTGAATACTACCATCATAATTATTTAGCTCATATGCGGTCAACTTAGCAATGATGGAGTCTAGGGATACCTTTGTCTTATCTATAGACCTCAACTCCTGAATAGCAGCAACCCTTATTGCATAGACCGGTAATAAGGATCTCAAGACTTTGCTAACAATAATGGAATCATCTATTTTACCTCTTGCACTCTTGATGTCTCCAACAATAGTTTTGATTCTTATTCCATATTGTTGAATGGTCTCTCCTTCAACCATCTTCATGTCTTCAAACTTTCCCCTAAGGCTCTCTTCTTTAGCTTGTTTCACATGCTCATCACCGCCATAGATATTCTCCAAAGCATCCCCTACTTCTTTGGGATTATCCTTATCCTGAATATCAATAAACTCAATGTCAGATACACTGCTGATTAGGGATTCCATGACTTGCCCATTCTCCTAAATCTCTCTTTTTTGATCATCGGTGAGAGTACCGGTAGGAATAATATAAGCATTCTCAACATAGCTCCAGTGTTGAGCACCCATGCTTCTGATTTAGATCTTCATTTTGTCCTTCCATATCTTAAAGTTATCTTTGTTGAACTTTGGACCTTCCTTCTTCATCATTGGAGTAGGATATTTTGCTCAAGCGGTTAAGCTTACAACACAGAGGACCTGGAAGATGCTTTGATACCAATTGATGAATAATGATGAATCAGTTAGTACCAAACCAGTACTGAGAGGGGGGGTGAATCAGTACAGACAAAAACTTTCCCAGAACCAATTTGACTACAAAAACTGCACTTAACTGGTAAACAGTAACACCGGTCTAAATCTAGGCACTATCGGTAAAACACAGTGAGAGTATGAAAGACATAAACTAGTAAACACTTAGATCTCTACACAATCTAATATCTCATTTCCACTTCACCCATATGCATAAACAAGTAATATATCATCAGAAATATAATGACTGCCGGTTCAACATGCTTTACCACTTGATAGAAAATATTAAAGCATCACATGAAAAGCATCACACATGACACACTAATTTTTCACGTGGAAACCCAAATGGGAAAAACCACAGTGGGGATGAATACCCACAAGATGTTCTTTGATCTCTTTTGAAGTCCACTCTGTTAGGAGCCTAGTCCAGTTAAAGACTTTTACAATAGGTTCTGCTAGGAATCGATCCTTCTAGGGATCACCCGGTTAAGGGATGGCTAAATACCCAGTTAAAGGTTAGAACCATGTTAAAGGTTACCTTGCAAGAGGATTTGAAGAACTCGTTGAATTGAGTCACCTTATTAAAGGATTTACACAAAAGCCTGTTAAAGCTACCCAGTTAAGGGATTTTCCAACTACTGAAATGGTTAGAATTCAACAGGTAATACACTAATCTGATAACAAAACTCAATGCCAAGGCAAATCCAATTTAGCTCCTTTGCTTCTGCAATCACACTCTGCAAGTATCAACACACTTCTCTGGTCTGGCAAGAATCAAGTATCTCTTCACTTGGATACACACATAACATTTGCCAACAACTTCAAAATGAAAAATGTCATCGACCTTATAGGAAACAAATAGGTCAGTAGCATAAACCTTAAACCCTAAACATTTTAGGTTTATCAATTCAATCGGTTCAATCCTAACCGTTAATCATACTACATTGAATACAATAGTCTTGAATAGATCTCAAGACATTCTCTAACATTCATTCTTTGCCACTTGAGAAAGTTGATAACACATCACGCGCTCTCCACCATTTATAGAGACTTCACACATTCCTGAGGTAGATAGGATCAATCTCCATGCAAGATCCTCAAGGAAATCCTTCACGAAAACAAGGCTGATGTGGCAACACTATCTGATTTTCATTATAATGCTAACTCATCATAAGATGTCATCAGTTAAATCACACAGACTTGGAATGCATCAACCAGAAACCCTGAAGTTGAGACTACCAACCGGTAGTCATGCCAAATGAAACCTCGATACAAAACTTCCCATATACCGGTTCTCATTCCAACATACCGCTTCACTTTTTCACATATACCGGTTCACAATATCATACCGATTCTCACATATACCGGTTTGCTTACTTCAATATACTAGTTCATACTTCAGCATTTTGACATCAATGACAACATACAATATCATCATGTCATCAAGTTCTACACATATGCCAACATAGGTTACTCCTAATAGGGTACTACCTTTAACAGGGTCTAAGCTTCTAATCAAGCTTTCAGATCTCTAACAAGATTTGCTCCTAGTAGAGCACTTTGTAGACCTTAACCGGTCAGTTATCTATTGCTGCAGATAGTTAACTTGTGAGTTCCATCTCACCGTGATTTTTACCTATTTGGGTTTTCCATGTACAAACACTTGTGTTATGGTGGATGCTTTAATTTTTGTGGATGTTGTTATATAATTTTGGATTGCATGCTTTGTGTTTAAAATCTTTATTAAGTTCATCTATTGGTTAGTGTTTGAAGTAGTTTTATTTTTGGTGTCACTGATTCACCCCCCCCCCCTCAGTGCTTTTCAAGTCCATCAATTGGTATCAGAGCCTAACTTCTTTGAATCCTAATTTCTTAGAAGGGAGCCTTAAAACCACCATGGGGGACATGAGCTACTTTGACATGGCTAGAGAGCTAGAAGCTAGCATAAATGAACTTCAAACCCTTAGGGTCAAACTGAAAGCTTCACAAGTCTAAAGAAGAGAGCTAACTGAACAACTATTAGAGATATCTGATAATAGCTCTTCAGATGAAGCCAATATTGATGCTTTAGTAGAGAAAGTTGAAAAGTTAAATGGTGAGAAACTAAATCTGAGGAGAGAGCTCGAAGGTCTCACTATTTGCATGAGTCAGGAACTGGAAGCCATAAGAGCTGCTAAAGATCTTATCAAGGAAAGAGATCAAGAGATTACAAAGATCAAATGGGAAAGTGTCACTATGCATGAGCATTTGGTTGTTGAAAGAGAAGAAAAGGAGAACTTACAGCTAGATCTTGAACTGGCATCATCTTTGAGAGAGAACCTGTCAAAGCATAATGAAGATCTAACCAAATAGCTTACTAAAGCCAATGAGAAATTGGAGAAGTTCAGCAGAAGTTCTACCATACTAAAAGAACAAAATCAATCACAAAGAATGAAGGGTGATATCTCTGGACTTGGTTTTCACACAACTGAAAAAGGTGAATCCTCGGGTACAAAGAGCAACAATCCTAAGAACAAATCTGCTCCTAAGATCAATAAGCCTATCAGTAAGAAGGTCTTTAAACCTGTTTGTTTTGTTTTCCATTAACCTGGTCATGCTGCAAATATTTGTAGAGACAAACCTAATAGAAATGCAAGTTACAATACTAATGCTAGGTATGTGTCTAGTAAATTTGAAGGTCGTTGCTTCACATGTGGAATGTATGGACATAGATCTATTGAGTGCAGATATGGAGCAAACAATCCTATACCACACATGCATCCAAGACCAATTGGTGATCGGATAAGGAACTTTGACAATTGGGTAAACCTAAACTGGCAAAGACCCTACGACAATCGGTTTAGTCCATTTGAGATGGAAAAGCTAACAAATATTATTTGCATCATCTATAATAACTTTGGTCATGTGGCTATGAAATGCAGAAGAAGAACAGGAAGAGGAAATGCAGGAGCTTGGAGATCATCTGGTATGACATGTTATCATTGTAACAAACCTAGGCACTTAGCAAAATTCTATAGATCCAGAAATAGCAAACCGGTCAATTCTTCTAAGGATCAAAAAGGAAAGCAGAAAATTAATGTTGAAGAAACCAGAGAGGAAATGAATCGGATTTGAAATAAGAAAAGTGATGACTCACCTAGAGAAGAAATTGCTCCTTCACCCAGTGAAGAGAACCCTGCACTAGTGACTTAAGCCTTTTTAATATGTCTAAGGGGAGCTGAACAGTCTAATTACCTCCGGACCCCTTCAGAAAAATGAGCGGGAAAAGCTTTTTAAAACATGAAATTTTGGTAACTCTTTGTCCATATGTTATCAACCAGTTTTCCCCTTGAGCGGTGAAATTAGGGTTTGTAACCCTAACGGGTGAGCATTTAATGCAGTAGGTAAAAAGGATAAAAGAGAGTTTTACTTTGTCATTTTTACCCTAACGCATTCGAGAAAGAAATTTGGACTGCTTGCTGAGCTGAGAAAGATTGTTTTGTTGTTAATTGCCGAATTGTTTTGTAATCTGTGAAATTAAGTTGAATTGAAGGTTGCAGAAGGTCAAACTGGTGTGTACTTGGCATTTCAACTGGTAAGCGGGGTAACATGCATGAAACAAGGTATTTCTTTGAACATACTACTTCGAATCTTGTTCATCTAAAATGGCATCAACTTCAAAGACTGTAGAGAGGTTAATGATTACTTCTGAGCCTATGGAAGTTATAAAGGCAGAATAGATTGTGTCATTTAATGCATTGTCACAAGTTCCAAGTGTAGTTTTGGTCAAAGATGATTTGTGTAGTTACATTGATTGCAAGTTAGAAGATTTAGGATATCTATACATTTACACACAGTTGAAATCACTTTGTGATGAGAATAGTAAGATTAAGACAAAGTATGCTAGCATTTTTGAAAAGGCTTTTATAATGCCGCTTATTTTCTTGAAGATTTTGAAGAACCGCATATTGGAATCATTTTGAGTCGATTTCATGGAGAAAACATGTATTTAGAAAGAACTCACACAATTACAAAGGAAGCCAATCAGGTTGTGACTAGTTATTTCTCAACCGGTGAAGTACTTGAGTTAAGGAGAATTTCTAAGGATATTGTCTTCAACTTAACCAGTTCTACATCTGATTGGTGTGCTTTTTCTGTTAACAACATTAAAGACCCTAAAATAAAACTAGCAGCAATGGTAATAGGCTACCAAGTATTTTACTCCAGTGGACTTAACAGTGTCCCTTCAGTACCAGTTCATATAACTCACAGAATGATTATTGATAATGCAAATTATGATCTTTGTGAAGCTATCAGGAGTCAATTGTTTTTGAATTTGCAATCTATCATGAAGGATAGCAGTTTGAAATTCAAGTTTGGTCAGCTATTAGTTGGACTATTCTTTTATTTTTTGAACTTTCTACCAAGAATTGGAGACATTAAGTGGTCAAAGGACACACCGGTATCAGCACAAATTAAGAACAGCATCAAGGTTGTAAAGAATACTTTCCCTGCTGCCATGAATAAGTATTTTAATGAGTTCCAAAAGAAAATTTTAATGAGAATGAGACTACAACAAGGAGTGGTAAAGCACTTTGAAAAGGATATAATCTTCATTGTTACCACTGATTTTTGCCTGATGCAAGCAATTTAGCCAAGAGAGTAAGAAATGGAAGACATAAGTTGTGAGGTAAACTATGATCTATTGGTTGGTTATGTTAATATCCTATTAGAATCACCTAAAGACAAAAAGAAGGCAAAATTGGACATTGTAGCAGTCCAAGATGCACCTGCACAAACCAGTACCGCACCTGTTAAAAGGGCAAGAGGAATGAATAAAAAATCTGATGAAGCATCTCGAGCAATAAAGAGTACTAGGGTTACCCAAAGTGTCCTAACCAAAAAGGAACTGAAACCCAGAGTATATATTAAGAAGGAGACAAAGAAGAGAGGTAGAAAATTAATTTTGCAACCAGAGTCTGAGGGAACGGATTCTGATGAAGAACCAAAGAAGGCAAAAACAACGAGCAGAATATCCAAGAAGGTTAAGGAAGTGCCAAAGGCAACTGTGCCTATTGATATAACATCTTTCAAGCCAGAAACCCATTTTGAAAGAACAATGAAGACACTAAGGAGGAATAGATTTGACAATGTAAAAGAGCATTTTGATTCCTTCACTAAAAAATGAGAAAGAGCAAATGATTTGACAAGTAATCACTCATCTGTGTCGTTAGAGTATATATCCACATGAACTAGAAAAGGATATCTCAAATTCTTTGTACACTATTCTTTTGAATAAATGGGAGGAAGCTATTAAATTAGAAAAAGAAAGCATTGATGAGGTATTTGTACAATATTTCTCTGAATTTTCTAAAGATGATATTAGTGCCTTAGTTGCTCAATACAAATCTCAGTTTACATTCAAAGCAAGAAGACTGAATTTACTCAGTGGAAAGAAGGCAATTGTTGAAACTGAGACCCATCAAAAAGCTTGTGAAATCAGAAAAATGGAAGAACTCATCCAATCCAATATGAATGAGGATAATGTTTCTGATGATGTTAATCGACCGAAAATGGATGAAGAAGAGATTATTCAACCTAATGAGGTATATCCTCTCAAGAAAAAGGATGACTCCATTATTCATGTTGTTGATGATTTTCATGACACAGTTGACCTATTAGGAGATAACACTGCACCAGATATGGAGCCTCCTGCAAATACTATTGTACAGGTTACCTTAGTTGAGCAACTGGCAAGTTAACTAATAGTGGACAATCCACTGGCAATAGAACAATTGGAGGAACCCCAATCTCCATTGGTCATTCTAGTTATTCAGAAGGAGCCTACTGAAATTGTTGTCACACAGTCCTCTAAAAAGGAAATGGAGAAAAATATAGAGAAATAAATCATTAAGGTTGTATCCTCTAAACCAGCAAAGCAGAAACAACTTGATGAAGATGATGATGATTCTCAAACTATTTCAGGACATATTGATACGAACAAAATGAGCACATCAGAAATGATGAAGATTTTAAATGTCATGCAATCTAGAGCGCATAAGAAGAGATTGAAAGAGCAAAGGGTTGAAGATGAAACAATTTAGATTGCAGTAGATATTTTATCTGGTCTGCTACCAGAAACATCTACAACACATCTATCTACACCTATTAGCAAACTTGGTCAATTAGTTGCAGATGCATCTAATCAAATGAAGTCACTAGAAGATGTTGCTCAACTGTATGCGAAAAAGAGTCACAAGAAGAAATATGGAGAAAAAATGGCAAAGGATATTGATAGTGGTAAAATGGCTCTATCACACAATAAAAGTCTATTTAGTAAAGTTATTGAAACAAGAGGAAAGTATCTTGCTTCTACCTCTAATGTTACTTTCTTTTATTCTGACATTTCAAAAAGTCAAATTGAAACAGAGCAAGAACTATAAAGGATATGCAAGGCATATGTCCCACTCCAAGACTCTATACTTGCCTTTAGCAAAGTTGTAGATGATTTGCATAACAAACTGGACATCTATGATAATGAGAAGGCAAAGAGACTCCGATCTCTTAAAGAACTCAAAAGTCAGCTCACATCATAGGTAGACATACTTCAAAGAACCCACTCCAATGCAGAAGCTATTCTTGCAACCCCTGAAACCTGCACATAGAACTCAATGGAAGAATTTCATTCACAGCTGATGTCTACATTTGAGTATACTAAGAACATATTGGAATCATGGGAAAATGCTTTGTCACCGATGAAGAAAAGCTACAATGATATTTTTATGAGATTAGCTAATACATGAACTTTTAAGTTATTGTTGTATATGCTGAACACTTCAATACAAATTTTATATATATATATATATATATATATATATATATATATATATATATATATATATATATATATATATATATATATATATTGTTTTTTCAATTTGGCATTGTTTTCAAAGGGGGAGAATAAATATGTATGTGTGTTTTTGAAAAATTTATATAATGTATGCATTATGGGGGAGCATGAGTAAATGTGTAAATTTGTTGTGTATGCACACTTAGCAGTATTACTATAAAATTTTCTAAGTGTTGCCATCAATGCCAAAGGGGGAAATTGTTGGCTTGATGATGATGGTAATGTATTCATCATTTGTTGTCATTGATGAAACACTCTCACACACACATATGATTATATTGACTACTGGTGTAACTTCAATTGTTTACTCTGTCAACCGGTATGTTAGAGGTTATACTAAGAGGTTTATCTCTAACCGGTACTTTGTGTGAACTGGTATGTGCATAAGATATAGTTTGTGATTTTACTAAGTCAGCATCAAGATGGAGATCAAGGGGAGATTCAAGGACAATGGCTCATGTGTTTTATTCAAACTGGTATTTGATAAATTTGTGATGAGTTACCACATTTCGTGATGAGTTACTTGCACCGACTGTTTGGCGGTAATTTTTGTGATGAGTTATGATCACTTGTCCAGATACACTGCACCTAGGAAATTGTTTTATGGTTTCTTAAGACCGACATGAAATCATAAGATCTATATATTGACATCGCAATGAATTATTTGGTATAGTGAAAAGTGTTATGTTATGTGTGAAAGAAAAAAGAGTTAAGTTGCAAAATATGCAGAAGAGCAGTGTTGAATATGTTTAGAAGGATCTGATTAAGCAAGTATTGTTCCACTCAGAATAGATCAAACCATTCTTGTTGTTTTCTAACCATTACACCATAATCAAATCCCTTAACCGGGTAAGCTCTAACAAGCTTCAATGTATAAATCCTTTAACAAGGTGATCCATTAGTTTTGATTCAGAAATCCTCCATCGAGGTTACTCCTAATAGGGTAATACCTTTAACAGGGTATAAGCTTCTAATCAAGCTTTGGGTTCTCTAACAAGATTTGCTCCTAGCAAAGCACTTTGTAGACCTTAACCGGTCAGTTATCTATTATTGCAAATAGTTAACTCGTGAGTTCCATCTCACCGTGGTTTTTACCTATTTGGGTTTTCCACATACAAACACTTGTGTTATGGTGGATTCTTTACTTTTTGTGGATGTTGTTATATCATTTTGGATTGCATGCATTGTGTGTAAAAGCTTTATTAAGTTCATCTACCGGTTAGTGTTTTAAGTAGTTTTATTTTTGGTGTCACTGATTCATGCGCCCCCCCCCTCTCAGTGCTTTTCAAGTCCATCAAATGCTTCATCTTTAGAGGAAAAATTATTTTAATGAATTGAAGGTGAGGTTTTATTAAGGAAATTGTCGATCATATCACCATTTTTTATCATAATCTCCTCTTCTATAACCAAGGTATTCTTATTGGGGAGGGACATAGTAAGAGAGTAATCAACATCATTCTCCAAAGTTTCATCCCAAAAAGGGAGATCATTGAGAGAGGTGTTAAAGATGTCTTTTTGCACCACTATGTCCCCATTGTGAAGGGCAATTTTGGGAGAGGGAATAACACTATTTATTAATGCTTCATCCTTAGAAGGGAGAGCATTAATACATGTGTTGTTGAAATCATCCTCTTGCCTCAAAATTTCTTTAATACAATCTTTAGGAGAGAGAGAATAAAGGAAATTACTTATAATTTCAACTTCTTTCTCCAAGGTATCTTTTTGGATAAGACAAGCTTTAGGAGAAGGGTCACAAGCATAACTCATTAATTCTTCATCTCTAGTGGGAAATTTATTGAAATCAAAAGAGGGTATGCTATCACTAGGAAAAGTAGGGGCAATATCGTCTACTTGCACCAAATGATCCTTGTGGGGGAATTACTTATTAGGATGAAAATGAACATCATTCTTCAAAGATTCATACTTAGGAAGGAGATCTTTAAAAGAAGTGTTCATAACCTCTTGTTGCACTAATGTGCCCTCATCTGTAAGACCAGATTTGGGAGAAGATAAATCAATGTCCATAAACACTTTGTATCTAAGAGAAGTAAAATGTATGGAAGGTAAGGTAACATTAAGAAAGGTGTTTATGATACCATCCTCTTCCTCTAATATAGTTTCATGGGAGAAGCACATTTTAGAAGAATTATCAACATCATTATTCAAATCTTCATCCTTAGAACATGGGATAGTTTTAAAGGAATTGTTAAAAACTCTTTTTTGCACTAAAATGTCATCTTGGGTAGAAGGATCTTTAAGAGAGGTAAATTGAAACAAGGGAGGCTAGCCCATTACCACATCTATGAAATGAATGCATTATGACAACAATTTTACTTTTTCAAATGTTAACATATGCAGAATAGAAAACAATGCTCAATTTTTATGATGTAACAATAATGATTGCAAGTATGAACTAATCAATTGCATCAAATATGAAAATGAAAATCAGAAGTAAGCATAGGACACATAGGGTTCACCAAAATGTGTAGGATGAAAGTAGAATCAAGTAAGCTAAGACCTAATACCACTCTCATGTACAAATTGGAATACGAAAGAGCCTAAGGAGATGATTCACTTTGAATACTTCTTGCAAGAGAGATTTAAGGAATATCTTTATAGTTTCTATTCCTTTGCTGCTATGAAGAGGAGATGTACAAAATGAAATGAAATGATCAACTAGGCTAGGGAGATGACCAAAGATGCAAATATAAACTAAAAACACTGAAACTTGTAGATCTGAAACTAAGAGATTAAGTACAGAGCAGGAATAAGAACTCAGATGTGCACCTGTCACTAAAATTTGAGGGTCAATAAGCAGGACCAGCATACCACACCCTGGTCTCTGATACTGCAAAGATTTGTTCTTCTAGAATCTGGATCTTGAATCTTTGCAATGCTGAATTGCCACAAAAAGCAAAAAAACATAGAGGACTAGGGTGCCACACCTTAGTCCTCGACTAGGGTACCAAACCCTGGTCTTAGAAAACTAAGATCTACCTTTGATATTGAGTCTACACCTATGTGCTATGTTGGTTCCAAAGATCATGCATTCGTCGGATTTATGTACTTGCACCTGCAACTTGGAAAATGGTGTCCAGGTGGCTATATGATGCAAAGTAGATAGCAAGAAATGTACTAACGGGCCTACTTCTTGGTTTATACTCCCAAAGACTGATTTCTCACTCCTAGGTGGTCCAATGGCTTCCTAGATGGAAGCACTGATCTCCTAAGTGTGTTTCACACCCCACACTTCTCCCATAGGTTCTAGGGACCTTACACAACTCCAACCAAAATTGGGTTTTACGGACACTTTCCCCAAATTTGACTAAAATATGGAAATCTGGCCTCTAGTCTACAAATCTTCAATCTGATGATTAGGATAGTTTATTTATGTCTAATATGAGGACAATCAACCACAAATTGGGTTCGTGGATCTCCACAAGGCTAAGAACCCTTATAGGGCTAGAGGATCCTAGTAGGTCTCTTTGACTGGTTTATGGGAAACAACTTGCAAACTTCCCAAGGAATAGACAAACAAAACACTATTTTCTATACCCTTTTTGGACTTACAAAAGATCCCAAAGTTGCAGGAATTGAGCCTACTCCAGCATACCCCAACCCTTACTATGTTCACAGACCTAATAGGCCTAATTAGGCTTGGTTAACAAAGTAATTATCAAGGAATAGGTTCATAGAACCAATGGAAAACTTTGGTTAGGTTCTCTTACCTCCAAATGAATAGGATACACTATCAAACCAGTCACCTTGCTTGTTTGGTTGATTGTCCACACAATGGTTTCATCGCTTGGATAAATACATAGAGATATTTAGCCTAGGACTTGGTGGTTGAGGAAACAAACAAACTCCTCCAGTCCTGAGCCTTTAGAGTCTTACTATACACTCCCCTAAATTTCATTTTCCAAGTGCTTGTGAGATTCCACTACATAAAAGACAAGTTAGGGCTCCATCTCTGCACTAACCCTGAAATTAAGGGTTTCTAGACCAATCTGGATAGAATGAAGACAAAATATCTATTTCAGGCACCAAGTGAACTCCAACCACATGAAAATAAGAATTAATTAAATTTAATAACATTCCATGCCTAGGGTTTTGGTCTGACAATTTGTACTGGACCGTACTACCTCAGAAAAAGGAAATTGCTCAGGAAATTCAGTGTTTTTCATTCAATTTTCCACCAAAAGTGTCATCCAATATCTCTAACTTTCACATGGAAGGCTTAAAATGCTTACATAGACAATTTCCAATTAATCTAACCACCTTTTTGAATGGTTATGGCCGTTGGAACCAAAATGCAACTTCTCAGAGAAATATTGCAAAAAGTTGTTGATAACATTTTGACAATTTTGCAACTTTTGGCAATTTGCATCTTCCAAGATTCAAACATGTTTAAGATCTATTCTAAAATAATTTATTTAATAAAAAAAAATCAAAACACCTATGACATCCTATTCTAAGGTCCTATTGGTCTAATGAGACCCAAGGCTATCTTAAGGTACCTTTGGGACTCTTAGCCTTACAAGGTTGACCAAAAAAAACATTATTAGGTGGATCCAAAGGATCAACACCATGATTACACCCTTTTAACCTCTTACACAACCTAGTGATCTTCAAGTTTCTAAGATATGTCTTGGGTGCCCTGCACCATACTCCCCATGTCAAAAAAACTCAAGTCCCTTGAGTTGGTATGTCAAAAAATGTAGCTCCATTCATCTTAATGGCCTCCTCGGTCATCCATGTGGAATCTTACAAAGGTTTGCCCTTCCATTTGACAAGGAACTCATAATATGTTTGTCTCCTTTTTTTTCTAACTCTTTTATCTGCAATGTATTCAATCTCAGGTGTAGGCTGAGAAAGGACATTTTCCATCATATCAGGAGGGGATGGATCAACAGGACCTGCATCACCAACATCGTTCACATCATTCTTGTAGGCATATATGTCAACAACATTAAAGATAGGAGATAAACCTATATAAGAGGGAAAGTCAATTTGATAGGCATTTTTTCCACATTTCTTGAGGATCTTGAAAGGACCAATTTTTTGCATCATAAGTTTAGTATACTTCTCCTTAGGTAATCTCTCTTTTTTAAGATGAATCATGACTGTATCTCCCACTTGATATTGCAACTCTCTTCTTTTCCTGTCTGCATTTATTTTGTAGTTCTCAAAAGTATGTTTCAATTTGGCTCTCACCTGCTCATGGATATCTTTCATGACCTCTACAAAGTCCTCTGCTTGGGCACTCCTCTTGTCTAGATCTCTAACTTCTCTTAATTCCAAGACACCCCTTGGGTGTGTTCCATAGACAATCTAAAAAGGAGTTAGACCAGTACTTCTGTTGACTGATTCATTATATGAAAACTCTGCTTGAGGAAAGATGACAACCCAAGTGGCTCCATGCTCTTTTTTCAAGCATCTTAAAAGATTACCAAGGGACCTATTAACTACCTCTATTTGACCATCTGACTAAGGATGGTAGGCGGATGAGAATGACAGGTTTGTACCTATCCTTTTCCACAGAGTTATCCAAAAATTCCCTATGAATTTAGAATCCCTATCTGAGATCATGGATAGTGGTAGCCCATGAAGTCTGACAATCTCCTTAAATAATATACCTACAATGTGAGAGGCAATATTTGTGGTTTTACAAGGCAAAAAATGTGCCATTTTGGAAAATATGTCTACAACAACATATATACTGTCATATCCTACTTTATTCTTTGGGAGTCCCATTAAAAAATCCATACTCACTGAATCCCATGGTTTAGTAGGTACTGGGAGAGGTGTATACAATCCTACATTAGATGTCTTTCCTTTAGCCTTTTGACAAATCAAACAACCCTCTACATACCTCTTGACATTTGTTTGCATCCTTGGCCAAAAGTAAAAACTCCTAACTAGATCAAGGGTCTTATCAACCCCAAAGTGCCCAGCCAAACTTCCACAATGCTTTTCCTTCATGATTTTTTCCCTTATAGATCCCTTTAGAACACAAAATTGACTCCCCTTAAATAACAGACCTTCTTGCAAAATAAATT
This sequence comes from Cryptomeria japonica, assembly GCF_030272615.1. Taxonomy (NCBI): domain Eukaryota; kingdom Viridiplantae; phylum Streptophyta; class Pinopsida; order Cupressales; family Cupressaceae; genus Cryptomeria; species Cryptomeria japonica. The sequence goes on from NC_081411.1 coordinate 542,136,677, forward strand.
TAGAAAACTCAGTGTGATACATGTTTCCCATTTCCCTCCAAACTTGATATGACTCTTTGAAATCTTCATCACCATCATACATGTCCTTCATGGAGTGAATCCTCATGCTATCCAATTGAACTTCTTGGATGATCAAGTTTCTCCTACTAAGAGCATCTGCAACTTTAATTGTCACTCCTTGCTTATGCTTGATAGTGAATGTGAAAGCTTGAAGGTTCTCCATCCACTTCATGTGCCTTTGATTTAGTTTCTCCTACCTATTCAAAAAGCTTAGAGCATGGTTGTTAGTATATAAAACTAATTCCATAGGCAATAGATAATGTCTCCACTTCCTAAGAGATTGTACCAAAGCATACATCTCGAGATCATAGGTTGAATATTTTTGTTTTTCCTCATTTAAATTTTCACTCAAAAAGTCCATAGGTCTACCCTTCTGACTCAAGACTCCTCCTATAGCCTTCTTAGATGCATCACACTCAATAGTGAAAACTTTATGAAAATCAGGGCAGATTAAGATGGGTTGCTCTGCAATTTTTGTTTTCAAGAACTCAAAAGACTCATTAGCTTCATTATTCCACGAAAATTGACACTTGCTTCCTCCTTTGATGGTATCTATCATAGGTGCACTAACCCCACTAAAATTCTTAATAAACTTTCTATAAAATCTTGTTAAGCCATGGAAACTTTTTACCTCACTTGCAGACCTAGGTGTTGGCAAATTGAGGATGGCCTCCACCTTAGATGGATCCATTCTCACATTACCTTTGGAAATAACAAATCCAAGAAACACTAGTTCTTCCTGAAAGAAAACACATTTGTCCAAGTTGATCTTCAGCTACTCCTCATGCAACCTCTTCAACACCAAATCCAAGTGCATTAGATGTTCATTAACCTCATAATGTACTAGGGGAATTAGAAAGATCAAATGGCATTACCATCCACTCAAATAAGTTTTCATTCATTTTAAATGATGTCTTCCATTGGTCTCCATCTATGATCCTAATTTGGTGATAACCACTTTTCAAGTCTATCTTGGAATAGTACTTGGCTCCTCCTACACAATCCATAAAATCCTCTATTCTTGGCATTGGGAATTTATATCTTATTGTTATCCTATTAATAGCTCTAGAATTTTTACACAACCTCCATGTTCCTTCTTTCTTAGGAGCTAGCACTATCGGGACTGCACATGGACTCATACTCCTCCTAATGAACCCTTTCTCTAGCAATTTTTGGATTTGTCTTGCAACTTCTGCATTTTGCTTAGGGGTCAGTTTGTAGGCTACCTTATTAGGCAATGTAGCACCTGGTATAAGATCAACACAATGACTGATTTCCCTTTGAGGAGGTAAAGTATATGTGGTACTATCTTCAACTATTCCCTTATACTTATCTAGCGGATCTTGAACCTCCTTAGGGCCTACTTTCCTCTTTGCCTCTTCACTCTTAGGTTGCTTGTTAGGTTCATCCTTAGGCTTGACAACTATGGCAAAGCAAGGGGTATCTTCCTCCTTCAAGACCTTCATGAACTCCTTCTCATATACTAGCATGACACTAGTCACAATATGCTTATCCTTACTATCATCCGGGAGAGGGGTCATGGTGAAGTTCTCTCCATTTTTGGTGATGGTATAGACATTCTTCCTACCTTCATGCCTAGCATTTACATCATATTGCCAAGGTCTACCAAGTAACAAATGACAAGCATCCATTTCTACCACATCACACAACACTCTATCCTTGTATTCACCTATTGAAAACTCTATCCAAACTTGTTTACTAATCAAGGCTTGTTGACCTTTGACACCTTATAGGGATGGGGATAGGTAATCTTTGCAAGTTAAGTTTAGTAACCATTTCAATAGAAGCTATGTTATCTATGGAACCTGAATCCATAATGACTTTACATACCTTGCTTTGTACCTTGCAAGAGGTTCTGAAAAGGGATTTCCTCTGAGGGGGTTCTTTGGTGGTTGGTATCTTCAAGAGGGTCCTCTTAATCATCAAGAGTTCTCCTTGTTCCAGGTCTATAGACTTTGAGGTACATGTGTGGTAGGAGGTCATACTTTGACTATCTTCTTCTTGTATTAGATGTGCTCTTCTATCACCTCCTTGGTTGCTATTGCTCAGCTTCTTTGGACACCTAAATGATTGATGCCCAACTTGGTTGCATGAAAAACACCTACCAGTGAAGACACTAGCTCCTATTTCACCAAATCTTCCTCTACCATTCCCCCTTCTTCCTCTAAAGTTACCTATGTTCCCTAATTCTCCTGCATGTTTCTGATGATTGGACTCTCCTTGGGGTTTAGGAGATGGTCTCCTACCATTGAGTCTACCCTTTCTTCTGAAATTTGCACCCCTTCCTCTATTATTGTGTTCTCCTCTCCTCTTTTTCTTCTCCTTAATTCTAAGTGCCATTTGATAACACTTGTGCAATGATTCAGGATTAAACAAACTTAGTTCATCTTGAATGTTGAACTTAAGGCCATTCATGTACCTTGCTAGCTTTTGTGTCTTACTTTCTGGTATCTTTTTCTTGAGTGACATCTGATGGAACTCCTTAGTGTAGGTACTGACATCCAAATCCCTTTGCCTTAGGTTTTGTAATCTCTTGTGTAAGATGATCTCATAGTCTTCGAGCACAAATTGTCTTTTGTTCTCTACCACCATCTTTTCCATGAAGTTATAGGCTTCTTTCCTTCTTCATCTCTTTCATTTTATAGGAAGTTCCACCAACTAAGAGTTGGACCCTTCAGTTTGGATTTAGCTACCTTCACCCTTTGGTTATCAGGTACCTCCTCACATTTAAAATAATTCACCATTGCTTCTATCCAATCCATACATTCTTCTAGATTCATTTTCCCAGAGAATGTAGGTAGTTCTGCTCTATTGTCTCTTCTTCCCACCCTATTAAGGGCTTCAAAAAACTGTCTTTGGTCTATTGGCATCTCTTGTCTCTCTACTTCCTCTTCTCCTTCTCCATCAAAGGCTGGTGCAACTTCTTTGCCTGCTTGTTCTCTCTTCAACTTCTCTATCTCTTCCTCCATCTTTTTATTCTTGGCCGCCTCCTCTCTCACTATCTTGGCCAACTCCATGTTTTTCATAGATCTAGTGGGGATCTCCTCACTATTCTCTATTGTGTCTTCCATTTATTTATCTTTCCCAAGGTTCTTATGAGGCTTTGATACCACCTGATGCAGAGTACACAACAAGAAATATACTAATGGGCCTACTTCTAGGTTTATACACCCAAAGATTGATTTCTCACTCCTAGGTGGTCTAGTGGCTTCCTAGATGGAAGGATTGATCTCCTAAATGTGTTTCACACCCCACACTTCTCCCATAGGTTCTAGGGACCTTACACAACTCCAACCAAAATTGGATTTTAGGGACACTTTCCCCAAATTTGACCAAAATATGGAAATATAGCCTCCGGTCTACAAATCTTCAATCTAATGATTGGGATGGTTTATTTATGTCTAATATGAGGACAATCAACCACAAATTGGGTTCTGGGACCTCCACAAGGCTAAGAACCCTTATAGGGCTAGAGGATCCTAGTAGGTCTCTTTGACCGATTTATGGGAAACAACTTGCAAAACTTCCAAAGGCCTAGACAAAAAAATTACTATTTTGGATACCCTTTTTGGACTTACAAAATATCCCAAATTTGCAGGAATTGAGCCTACTCCAGCATACCCCAACCCTTACTATGTTCACAGACCTAATAGGCCTAATTAGGCTTGGTTAACAAAGTAAGTATCAAGGAATGGGTGCATAGAACCAATGTAGAACTTTGGTTAGGTTCTCCTACCTCCAAATGGATAGGATCCACTATCAAACCAGTCACCTTGCTTGTTTGGTTGACTATCCACACGATAGTTTCATTGCTTGGATAAATACATAGAGATATTTAGCCTAGGACTTGGTGGTTGAGGAAACAACCAAACTCCTTCAGTCCTGAGCCTTTAGGGTCTTACTATACACTCCCCTAACTTTTATTTTCCAAGTGGCTATGAGATTCCACTTCAGAAAAGACAAGTTAGGGCTCCATCTCTGCACTAACCCTGAAATTAACGGTTTCTAGACCAGTCTGAACAGAATGAAGATAAAATCTCTATTATGGGCACCAAGTGAAATCCAACCATAGGAAAATAAGAATTAATTCAATTTTCTAACATTTCATGCCTAGGTTTTTGGTCTGGCAATCCGTACTGGACCGTACTACCTCAGAAAAAGGAAATTGCTCAGAAAATTCAGTGTTTTTCATTCAATTTTCCACCAAAAGTGTCATCCAATCTCTCTAACCTTCACATAGAAGGCTTCACATGCTTAAATATACCATTTCCAACAAACCTAACCACATTTTTGAATGGTTATGACCATTGGCACCAAAATGCAACTTCTCAGAGCAATATTGCAAAAAGTTGTTGACAACATTTTGAAAATTTTGCAACTTTTGGCAATTTGCATCCTCCAAGATTCAAACATGTTTAGGATCTATTCTAAAGTCATTTATTTACTAAAAAAACATAAAAACACCTATGACATCCTATTCTAAGGTCCTATTGGTCTATTGAGACCCAAGGTTGTATTAAGGTACCTTTGGGACTCTTAGCCTTCAAGTTGGACCAAAAAAAACATTATTAGGTGGATCCAAAGGATCAACACCATCATTACACCCTTTTAACCTCTTACTACAACCTAGTGATCTTCAAGGTTTTGAGATATGTCTTGGGTGCCCTGCACCACTATATAGGGTTTTTCCTTAGTCAAACCCCTTATTTTGGTGATTTCCACCTCCACAAATAGCCTATAATGTACTAAAAAATGTGTGTGCAAGAATCTTGTGTGTGTGCAAGATCCTAAATGAACAAGAAAGTAAATATAGAGTTCTACTCTATACTTGAGACTAAACCCTAAATGAATGTAAATGTAAATGTAGATTCTTCAAACCACAAATGCAATAATGGATCTAAAACATGAATATAAATCTAAAAATGATTTTTTATGAATCTCATTCAAATAAATGAAAATAACATGAAACCATACCAAACCCTAAGGGAGAGGTACAAGCCAATCAATAGCCGGTGATCTGCACTTATTCTTTAATGTATTCAAAGCTCTAATTGATAATGAAAATGGTTTATGAAGACTTGATAGATGCTTGATTTTCTGGTTGAAGACTCCACATAAATTGTACTTTCACTTCGTAAGAGGCTCATTTAAAATTGCTAGATGGATCCTTCAAATGAGGAAACAGAAGGCTATATGTATGAAACCCTAACTTTGTTTTTTATCATAGGCCAACCTAGAATCAATATAATTTTTCAATCCTTTGGATTTAAACATAAAAATACCGACAAAACATGCTCTCTAAATTCGGGGAGAAAAAGTAAGGACCAGGAGGCGTCATCATGATCCGACCAATTTTTTTCCAAATTTTTAGGGATGCAAGGTATCGTGATTCTAAAGTCAATTCCAGAAGGATGCGACAATTCAAGGTGTTTAGGTATGCAAAATCGAGCCTTGAAGGTTGAAATAGGACATAATTAGGGATTTTGATGAATTAATTAATTGAAAGAATAAAATAAAAAGGGGAACACTTAGGGTAAACAACACAATCTTATGATGTGTAGAGTGATAAAAGAGGAATTTAGATTTAATTTAATTAATTAATTAAATGCTTAAAGAGAATTTGAAATACAAGATGCAAACACACTAAGGCAAGTGCTACCCTAAGCGTGGAATTGTACCACCCAATTAAGGGTATACAATTTACAACTCTACATCTTCATATTTGTTAGAAGTAAACTCTTCACCTCAATTTGATCTCAAACATTTTATTGTTCTAATGGTTTCATTTTCAACTAAATCCTTAAAATCTTTAAACTTCGTAAAAGCATCTAATTTTTCTTTTAGAAAATAAATCCAATACATTTTTGAATAATCATCAATAAGCATAATGAAATACATATCACCTTATAGACTCTTTATCCTAATATGACCACAAAGATCAACATGAGTCAAGTCTAATGGCTTTGTGGTAGAATACTCCTTAGTAGGAAATCTGGCCTTCATCTTCTTTCCTTCATGACATGGTTTCCAATTAATAGATGGTGGATTCTTAATCTTAGGCATATCTCTCACCATTCCCTTCAAGATAATTCTCATAAGATCATCAAAATCAACATGTATCATCCCTTTGTGCCAAATCAAACTTTCTTCTCTATGTGTGATGAGACAATTATATCCATTTACCTCACTCAAATAATTTTTTTCCAATTTGGTGGATTACCAATAGATCTTCTTGTAGATCAGGAAATCGGCAATCATCAAAACAATAGCAATTAGGACAACCACAAAACCTAAAGCTGCTATGAAAGTAATCCCAATCCAATCAATGAAGACATAAAGACAAGATATTCAAATCAATTGAAATTGAAGCAAACCGACGCAGATATCTCCTTGATGTGGCTCCATTGTTCTTCTTTCACCTTCAAATTTGATGTTGATCTCACTTACAAGTGCAAAATGCAAGTAGAAAGCAAGTTGTTGAGAGATGAAATTTGCAGCATAAGGCTACTCAAAAATGTGATTGATTGATCCATTGATTGAAGAAAATCATCCAATTTATAGACAAATTGGAGAGACGACAAGATAAGCATGAAGAGATTTGAAAGGAAATTCAAATCAAGAATGGCAAAATTATGACAAATGTATGACAATTTGCTACGCAAGGTGTATGACAAATTATGACAAATTATGACAAGATTTAAATGCCATTCGCATGACAAAAGGGAAGAGAGAAAATAGCCTCCATGATTGCAACAAATGGAAGCATAAACATAGGAGAAAATGAGGGAATGAATTTAGAGGAAATATTAGAAAAGTTAAAGAAAATAGGAGAAATAGAAATTAGAAATTAGGAGAAATTAGCAAATTAGAAAATTGAGGAAAAAGATGAAATAGAAATTAGGTGAATTAATTAATAGGTTTTCATCCATTAATTAATTCATGAAAGAGACCTAGGACTAAATAAATACATTTATTTAACCCACAAAGAAGAAGAAAAGGATTAAATGAACAAATCATAAAACCCTAGAAATAAGAGGACAAGGAATTAGGTCAAGACAACAAGAAATTAATGTAGGTTTGATCATGATTATGATTGACAAAGGACCAATGTTGATAAATGATTGAGATTGGTTGACAAAAATCAATGACAAATTGACCAAGATTGACAAGGAGATCAAATTGATAGGCGCCAATTGACGAGGAACAATGACTAATTGATCCAAATTGACATGATTGAAAAGGACAAGGATCGATGATGAATCGATCGCAAAATGACAAGGCTGACAAGGACAAGGATCGATGACGAATCGATCGTAAAATGACAAGGTTGACAAGGACAAGGATCGATGATGAATCGATCGCAAAATGACAAGATTGACAAGTTGATAATCGCAAATGATTACTAACAAGCTAAAGATGATTGAAAGATTGACAAGAGGACAAAACCCTAATTCTATCATCGATTAGGATTGACGATGTCCAAAATGATGATAAATGAGCACGCACCATGATGCGACAGGATAAGATCAACCAAAATCATGACTGAAGATTGCTATCGACAAGACCTAATTCAAAAGCGATAAAAATGAGGAAAGTAGAAGAAGGACTCGATGCTCATAAATGATAAAGACCAAGTACGCAACATAGAAGAAATGTTAATGCGACGTAAGAACCCTAAAATAAGGCAATGCACAAATGTTAAAGTATGACTCCACAAGCATTGACCATTTTTAGACGTCTACATTTTGCCCCTCTTTGAGACAATGCAATTCTAAGCATTGTTTCAAAGAACAATAATGAAAATGCCCCAGACAATAACAATAACATATGCATGCCCCCTCGAGGAACTGGCTAAAAAAATCCAGAAAAGAGGTCAAGTGATTGATAAGAATGACAGAAGACGATAGGTTCGAACGGATCAAAAATTGAAGGTCGGATGCACAAAGGACAAGAAGTGGAAAGCGCAAAAAGCGCGACCAGACTGATGGAAGAAATGTTAGTAAGAAGAAATTAGATAGAGGACAGTTAGAGATGAAGGAAAACTTGCTTTCACAAATGCACATAAGTAGGTGAGAACCTTTATTTATTGTAGCAAAGCGGATGCAGAGCATCATGGCATTGAAGGCCAGAGCTGGAACGCAACCCCTTTTGCAAAAGACAGACACATCGCACACAAGGAATGAGTGAAGCATCCTAGGGTGCATACATCAAGGGTCGAGGTATGTGTGGCATTCACAAAGCGAATGTACTTATCACAGACACCCAATGATATAGTTGCCCCAGTTTGTGACAAACATTCCACAAACAGCAAACACAACAAAAAAGGAAAGGGACCATGAACCATCTCGGTCACTCTAAATCACTCAGTAACGTCATCGAGCAACATAGGAACATGGTCAAAGCCAAAGATAAATCAGTAAAAAGATAAGACACACAAATTCAACCAAGTCAAACAAACAGTCTGATTGTCATTGTCAAAAGTGGAAAACAAGAATGATCATGTTGTCTAGTTTCAGGGAATGTGGTACCCCGTCGAAGATAGGACACAGTCTGGTTTTGAGTATACCACACCCTGTATAAGACCCATGATAATGTTGACAAGGACCAATGGTAATGTTGATGCTATTTGGATTGATGTGACAACTGTGATCAAGTTGAATGCTCGCTTGGTTGAACAGTTCATCTGTTAATGTGTGATTTCATTAAAGCACAATGTTTGATTGATTGTTGTTGGATGTATGCTCAGCGATCTGTCTATGCACAAAGGGGACCATTTATTGACAAAAATGCAAAATGCTAGAGAAATTGTTGTTGGATTTTGATGTTTTTCACTTTGTAGGAATTTCGAGTTTTTTACATTTTTTTTGTTTTTTTGGTTCGTTTTTCAGGACTTTATTTGACTTTTTAGGGATTTTTTCAAGACATTATTTGATTTTTAGGGATTTTTTCAAGACATTATTTGATTTTTAGGGATTTTTTCAGGACATTATATGATTTTTTTGGATTTTGACATTTTAGCTGAAAATGAACACATGATTTTTTTTTATGTTTTGAATGTTTTCAGGATTTTTTCAATTTTTTTGATTATTTCAGGACATTTTTCAATTTTTATGATTTTGCCCCCAATGTCTAGCAAGGTAAGGAATATGACAGGTGAATAAATAAGCTTTCTGAAATGATGGTGGATAGAGGGAAGACAAAGACCTTTTATCATGGAGACAATACGAATGCAATTTTCAAGGGCTATTGCGTGATGGGACAAGAGACTGGATATGACAATGTAAAGAAGGAACATAGCATGAGGGACATGTCAAGAGGTTTTTGAAACCATGTTTAAATTTTGTGTCCTTATGTCAAATTAAGATCAAGGAATGAAAAAGAGTGTATGGATAGTGATAAGATATGGATAGGATAAGCAAGACCAAGAATGGATAAGGGACATGGACTGAAGGTCGGGGTTGGCTAAGGGATAGTGGCAGAAAGTTGCAATAAGCTAGGGAATATGGCTGAAAGGTTGTAATAAGCAAATGGATAAAGACCAAAAGCTATGATGGACTAAAAGCTACAAACAAGATGCATGATGCTCATGATGATCCTCAGCCTTGTCAAGATCAAAGGTGGAAAGGGAAACTCGACATGAGGGACAACAGGATATGAAGGGTAATGACAGGGGTTCGATAGGATAATGGAACAATGAAGGACAAAAGGATATGATAGGATAAAACCTATCCCCAAGTACGGTATGCAAGAAGTTAATAGATTACGCATGACGCCTATTTGCTAGGTTTTCATCATGGTACTTGCCCAAGGTGCCTGTTTGCCAGGTTTTCACCAATGGACGAATTATTTGTGCTTTACCTTTTTTTTTTTCTTTTTCCTTTTTTTTTTTTACTTTTTTTTTTCGGATTTTGACTTTTTCAATAGAAGATGGACACATGATAGGGGATGGAAGAAGGACTCAAGAATCTTTTTGTTTGGATAGTAGCCTTGAAAAAAAATGGACCATGACCTTTAAAAGTATTCTCAAAGATGTTGGTAGGATAAGGACATGGAAAAAGAGATGAAATTAAGGCAAGGATTTATGCAAAGGATGGGATCAAAGGGATTGAAGGATAGAAAATATGCATTGGATAATGGATAGGGTATTGGAAGAATTGGGCTTCACTGGATGGAAATGAAGGCAAGATCAACATTGGAACATACCTTGACGGGTGGTGGATTGATGGAGGAAAAATGGATCTCAGATTGTGAGATTTGGATGGAGGAATAGCTTGGGATTTTCGGACATAAGGTCCCAAAATGGATGAAGAAGGTGATGGAGGAAAAAATTTGAGAGGGTTGGATAGAGGAATAGCAACTTTGGATGCCAAGTTGGATGTTTCTTTAGGCCTTTGTGCTTCAAGGAGCCGCTTAGGGATCCACATGGTTTTTTATTTTTCATGCTTTTGTGGTTCCTTGGAGTGCATTGCCAACACAAGGGATTTAGGAACCCATATAGATTTTAACTTTTGTTTTTGAGTAATGGGCCTTTGTGACCTTTTGGATTTTTCATTTTCTTTATAGATCAAATTTTTCTTTGTTTTGACATGTTGATTATATTAGACATGTTGATCCTTGAATACATGTCGATTTTTAGACTTATGACTTTTATGCTCGGCATCCAAATTGATTGGAGGGGGAAAGGAATGCATGGATGGATATGAATGAAATGGACTTCTTTTGGATGGATGAAATTTACTCAAGGATTTGTGCCTTTTCTGACCTTGCATACAGGATGCAGGGATACTATAAGGACCTAAGATGGATGGAAGGGATATGTTTGGATTTTGAAGGGATGTTGGATTTAGTAGGGGTACCCACGTCTTGAGGAATTTCACTGAGGCCATGACCCTTAATATTTTCTTTAACATGAAGGGATTCTTGCTTATGGAGATCTACTCCTTTGCCTTTATGAATATCTTGACTTGTAGGATACTCTTTTCTTTGGGAAGAAGACGCGAGTCCATTATGAGGTGGATATGAAATGAGAGAAATAATGAGATCTTGAAGTGGATCAGATTGCACCAAAGTGGAAGAACCCATTATGCATGTTGAGGGTTCATGAACATCTTGCACTGCCACGTTAGAATCATGGGGCAAATTAGGATCATGAGAGGGACTAGGATTGTGTAGTGGATATGGTTCAATGACAGTCTCTTCAAGAGATGGAATGGGAGAAATAATGGGATCATCAAAAGAAATGTGATCTTGGAGTGTATATGGAGCATTAAGACAAGGAGATGGAGGAACAAAAGGATCTTGTGGAGGATTTAAAGGAATAATTTGACCTTGACAAGGAGGAAGATCATTGGAATCCTCTTTAAATGTGCTTTTCTCTTGACTTTTAATGGGATCATCAACAAGGATGGAAGGGATATCTTGATCTTTCTTAGGAAGTGGAATGTCAATGGGATTTGAAAGGATGTTGTGTTCTTGGATAGAATGGACAGGAATAATGGAATCATTGCGTGTCTAGGGAAATGGGATCTTGGTCAACAATTGGATGGGATGATAAGGTTTCAGGATCTTGATCTTGATTTTCTTTAGGACTCATTTCTTCATGCTCTAAATTATCCTCTTGAAATGAGGTTGGACTTTGGATATGCATGGGGGATTCTGACAAGGGATCAATGTTTTGGCATGAAGGAAATGCAGTTTGAACATTTGTGATGGATTCTAGCAAGGAATCAATGCTTGAACATGAGGAAGAGGGACTTCAAATGGGATCCTCTAAAACAGATAATGGCAATAAAGTGCATGGTGACATTGGGTCTTGTATTTCTGAAACATGACAAGGATGTGCATCATGAATTGGATTATCTTGGCAATCAATTATGGATAGCCCTTGGATAATTTCATCTTTGGGTGTATTGTTTGATGAGGACAATATAGAAGGTTCTTGTGAAACTTCTAAAGGTGTAGGGATAGATGCCATTGGAGAGTCAATTTGTTTGTGGGGGGATGAGGCATTGCTAGACATAAGTGTATTATCTTGATCTTCCTCAAAGAACTCACTTGGTAATTTCCTTAAGATCCTTGCAATAAAGCCACCTTTCTTTCGAGGTTTTGACATAGTTGTATCTAGAATTTGAACTTGTTTGGCAAGGAGTTGGTTCTGGTCTGATGTCATGTTTTGATTTCGAACTAGATGTTGATCAAATTGGTTTGACATGTTCAAAATTTGGCTTGGTGTGTGCTGCAACCTTTGTTTTTGAATGTTTGGTTGTGGTTGTTGATACTGAGTTTGTTGTCGATTATTAACAGTTGGTTGGACATATTGTTGAAATTGGACCATTGGTTGTGTCTGTTGGAAGTGTTCGAACTGTTGAACAATTGATTGTGATGGTTGAAAATGTGATTGATAGTAAACACCTTCTTGTTCTTGTTGTGGAGGCACATAATGTTGTTGTCTCTTTTCTTGAAATTGTTTCATCATCTCTATTTGTGAGAGGAGATCTGGTATGTTTGATTGTTTGATAAGAGATCTTACATCAATTGGCTCAATATTTGGATTACGACCTGGAAATTTTTGAAACATTTTGGACATTTGTGATCTATTCTTCTCAATGTTTTTCACTTTTTGTTCCAAAATCTCCTTTTCTTGAGCTAGTTTCTCCTCTAGTTTTTGTATTTGGACATTTACATCATCATGATAAGCTTGATCCAAGTTTTGAGACATGTAGAGATTGGATTGACATGATTGATTTTTCAATTGTGATGACATGGCTTCATAAGAAGGTTGACACCTCATTTCAACAAACATGTCACTATGCAATGCAACTAATGGGATTGACAAATGCAACCAAAAAGGATGACAATGCAACTTAATGTTTTTGTACCTTTTGAATTTTTGGAGACAAACTTTTGAAATGCAAAGCTAAAGACACAACCTTGGGAAGTTGAAATGAAGCCAAGACCTTAAAGGACAAAGGACCAAATGACAATAGGACAAATTGACAATGTCTCACCTATATGCTTGGATACTAAGCTAGGTTTGACAAAAATGATATTAATGAAAAGACAAATTTTAGACACGGTCAAGACTCCTTAACAACAACTTAGGGTATCAACCAAAGTTTTGATTTTTCAAGTTTGACAAACCAAATTTTTGAGACTAAATGCAAGAAGGAAATGATTATGACAATGACTTAGGATATGACATGAAAATGATCTAAGGATATGATATGACAAGATGAAGCCAGGACAAAATGACAATACAATGATAAGGATATGCAAAGACCGGTGACTTGGAATATGCAAAATGCAACCTAGGCAAGACCTAATTTTAGCATGACAAGGATAATGCACGAATGTCACCTAAATGGAAATCTAGCTTAGATATGACAATGAAATGCAAACTTAAGGAAATGATTTTGAACCTAACTGCAAAATGAGGACGCTTGCAATGAAAAGGACTAAAATGAAGGGAGATGACAATATGTCCTAGGACCTAAGTTAGACTATGCAAAACCTAGCCTAAAGTGACATGAATTTTGAAACAAAAACATTCAATGTTTTGACAAGTCATGTTCAAATGTTGGATGAATACTTGGACAAATTTGGACTTTTGTTTGGATTTTGTTTTGAATTGAAGGTTGTTGATTTTGAAAAACCCACGTTGATTATGAGCACTTTTGAAAGTTTGTTTTTGATTTAACTTTTGACAATCACGGAAGACAAAAATGTTTGTTTTACTTTGACTCAAGACAATCAAACACATTCACAACAAATCCTATGGCTAGCAAGGGCAATATCTATTGAATCCTCTAACCATAAAATACAACACTCAATTGGATAGCTAGACGCTTGGTAGCACTTGCTCCCCCTTACAGTGCACTCACTTCTCGGGCATACCAAGCTTCAAGTTCAAGGGGCATCACTTCCCAAGAACTTGCTATCTCTAACTGAGGAGTACATGAGAGGTGTCTTTGGCATGCACGTATCACAATGCCTAAGCCAACAAATAGAAGGATTTTGGCATCTAAGAACAAGAGATTCTAGTAAGGGCATTCGTTCGGGTGGGTATTGATCTAGCAAATAAATCATCACAATACCATTCCAGCACCCATTGTCTACAACTTTCATTGCATCCACAGTTATTTAGAGTGGTTCAAAAGAGCTTGGCTTTGGCTCATCACCACTTTGGGTCATTCCCTCTCACCAATGCCTGTGCAAAGTGCTAGGCAAATCAAGAGGTAGGCCCAGTTCTAAGGGTTAAAACATGCAATCAAATTAAAAATAGACAAAGCATGTATGGTGTTCATTAACCTTTAAGAAATGAAATGTGTAACTACTTTAAAAATTGCAAGCAAGATGTTTTAATGAGAGTCTTTGACCGCGTCCTACATAAGATTTGTTAGTAGTTGCATTTTAGTCTTTGTCACACGTAATGCCAAGATGCTGCATAGAGAATTAGCACCAAAGAAAAACTAGAATGCAGAAAATAGAATGAAAACAAACAAATTTGCAAGTAAAAACAATTGATTTCACCTCTGTTTCTGGCCTTGCACAGGCGCAGAATGCCTCAACATAGGCCCAGAACCCATCAACATAGGCGCAGAAGTATTAACACAGGCACAGAATGCCTCAACATAGGCGCAGAACCCATCAACACAGGCACAGAAGTGCCCAGAGAGCTCCGAGTCGCCCTGTTTCTTAAGTTTTTCACCTACAAACAGCTCAAAAGCACTCAAAACATGGTTAAGGGGTTAGTTCACATCGGGTTCACCAAAAATGTAGATCAGGAAATCTACAATCATCAAAACAATAGCAATTAGGACAACCACAAAACCTAAAGTTGTTATGAAAGTAATCCCAATCCAATCAATAAAGACATAAAGACAAGATATTCAAATCAATTGAAATTGAAGCAAACCGACGCAGATATCTCCTTCATGTGGCTCCATTGTTCTTCTTTCACCTTCAAATTTGATGTTGATCTCACCTACAAGTGCAAAATGCAAGTAGAAAGCAAGTTGTTGAGAGATGAAATTCGCAGCATAAGGCTACTCGAAAATGTGATTGATTGATCCATTGATTGAAGAAAATCATCCAATTTATAGACAAATTGGAGAGAGGACAAGATTAGCATGAAGGGATTTGAAAGGAAATTCAAATCAAGAATGGCAAAATTATGACAAATGTATGACAATTTTCTATGCAAGGTGTATGAAAAATTATGACAAATTATGACAAGATTTAAATGCCATTCGCATGACAAAAGGGAAGAGAGAAAATAGCCTCCATGATTGCAACAAATGGAAGCATAAACATAGGAGAAAATGAGGGAATGAATTTAGAGGAAATATTAGAAAAGTTAAAGAAAATAGGAGAAATAGAAATTAGAAATTAGGAGAAATTAGCAAATTAGAAAATTGAGGAAAAAGATGAAATAGAAATTAGGTGAATTAATTAATAGGTTTTCATCCATTAATTAATTCATGAAAGAGACCTAGGACTAAATAAATACATTTATTTAACCCACAAAGAAGAAGAAAAGGATTAAATGAACAAATCATAAAACCCTAGAAATAAGAGGACAAGGAATTAGGTCAAGACAACAAGAAATTAATGTAGGTTTGATCATGATTATGATTGACAAAGGACCAATGTTGATAAATGATTGAGATTGGTTGACAAAAATCAATGACAAATTGACCAAGATTGACAAGGAGATCAAATTGATAGGCGCCAATTGACGAGGAACAATGACTAATTGATCCAAATTGACATGATTGAAAAGGAAAAGGATTGATGATGAATCGATCACAAAATGACTGACAAGCACAAGGATCGATGACGAATCGATCGCAAAATGACAAGGCTGACAAGGACAAGGATCGATGATGAATCGATCGCAAAATGACAAGATTGACAAGTTGATAATCGTAAATGATTACTAACAAGCTAAAGATGATTGAAAGATTGACAAGAGGACAAAACCCTAATTCTATCATCAATTAGGATTGACGATGTCCAAAATGATGATAAATGAGCACGCACCATGATGCGACAGGATAAGATCAACCAAAATCATGACTAAAGATTGCTATCGACAAGACCTAATTCGAAAGCGATAAAAATGAGGAAAGTAGAAGAAGGACTCAATGCTCGTAAATGATAAAGACCAAGTGCGCAACATAGAAGAAATGTTAATGCGACACAAGAACCCTAAAATAAGGCAATGTGCAAATGTTAAAGTATGACTCCACAAGTGTTGACCATTTTTAGATGTCTACACTTCCCTATTCATGGCTACCTCGAGTTTTGAATCAAGGGATGTTAATCTTCTCACTAATGTTTATACTCCGACCAATCTCTTGGGTAAGTTTCTATTATGGTCCCATATAAAGAAAATTAGGTCCCTTTCTCATTTTCTCTCTTGGATTCTAGTAGGATATTTCAATGTTGTTTTTGGTATGAAGAAGAGGAGATGTTGTCAATCTTGATCAATCTTATAGGTTCCTAAGGGACAATTATTTTTTGAACCTAGTTGACTTCAAGCCATCTAATAGTATGTTAAATTGGAGTAATAGGATACAGGGTGCATATTATATCTCTACAAGGTTAGACAGGTTCCTTGTATCTAATTTTTGGGTTAGAGATAATTGGACCACAAGCTCAAAGATTCTAGATTGGAAAGGCTTTGATCATTGGTCGATCGAGCTTTCAAATTTTTTCTATCGACCTTTGAAATGTCCTTCCTTCAAATTCCAACTTATGTGACTATTACTCTTCTTTACAATATTTTATCTCAGAGTGGTGGAATAAAGCGAAGCCTGCATGTGGCACAACAATGTACTCTTCTGGTAAAAGGCTTTAATTTGTTAAGTGCATGTTAAAAAAATGAAATAGTCAATGTTATGGCAACATTTCCATCTCTAGAGAGGAAACCCAATCTCTCCTGGATAACATTACTTGGTAGATCTGGGCTCGTGGTTTAATAGAGGATTCCTTCAGACTAGAACAAGCGGTTGTAAAAGACCTAGAGTAATGGGAGTTCTTGAAGAGATCTTTTGAAGGAAAAAGTCTTAGATAGGCTGGTTATAAGAGGGAGATACAAACACTTCTTTTATCCATAATAATGTTAAGGATAAAAGACAAGGGAATCTTATTACCTTTTTTAGATCTTCTTAATGGAGCCAACTATCTTGGACATGAGGATGATTTTTTGGGATATTTCTCAATACTACACTTTTTCTACTTAGAGTTCCTCTCTAGAAAGGGAGGAAGAGGAGCTTATTTTAGAGAGCATTCCTTCACTAGTTTCTAATGAGATGAATTCTTCATTGGTCAAACTTTTTGCATAGGATTAATTAGAGAGGATTGTGTTTCAAATGAAGAAAGGGAAAGCTCTTAGACCTGATCATTTCTCGATAGAGTTTCATCAGGAGTTTTGGGATATACTCAAATTAGACCTTTTGGAGGTGGTCTTTGAATCTCATAGGAATAAATAGATTCTTAGAGCCATGAATTTTGCATTCCTTTCTCTTATTCTAAAAAGATAAGGAGCCAATCCGTTGGGTATTTTTAGACCTATAGCTCCATGTAATGTTGTGTTGAGTGAAAATTTTGTAAGCTGATGAAGGTTCACAAAATGTGTGTTTCACGACAGCACACAGAATGATATCTCTCAGAAGGAAAAATATAATTCCTCCTAATTATAAGGTAAGGTTCCCCCTTGCTACTAAAACTATTTTCTATTTTTCCTACTTTCTAACTTTGCACTAATCTAGGGTACAATAACAACTTGGTTCTCTTCTTTCAAAACCAGTTGTATCCAATTCTCTTATAAGAATAGACTTTTCCTTAACTTAAATAAGTTTGAAAACTTGCAGCAATATTATACTTAACTAACTTGGAAACTAAAGTCTTCGTGAAACAACAAAGTCTTACGTTACTTCCCTTTTTATGAAAATGACCTAGGGACGAGAATTTACACACTTAAGAAATGAAAGATTATTCTTTATGTACTAAGATTCCTATCAACCACTGTGACCTAAATATATTGTCAGCTCAAAGACTCACAAATATATTAAAAGACATTCCTCTCTAGCTAGATAGTTTATATATCACAAAGACTCTACTTTCTATCCTTTAAATACAACTTTCAGAGATGATTTGTATAATCTCAAAGACTTAAAGCAATTACTTCTCAGCTAATTCCCAATTTTTGAATTTCCAAAGTAAATCAAAGATTACTTGTAAAACACTCAAAGTTCTTCAATATTCAACACTAATAAATATAACCAACTTAAATCATTCAAGAACATATGAGAAAAATGACATAAGAACATTCATACCACATAAAAGATTGAACTCAAAACAAAGTTTGAATGCCAAGCTCTTCTCTTTCTTGATTAAATTATAAACTTACAAATGAACGCCAAGTCTCAATTTGCTCTTCACTTTGGTAGACTTTTGTTGCATAAACAAAGATGGAAAAAAAGATCCTTATTACAATAATAACCCTCATATATATAGGAGAGTGGTGTAGCATGAAAATAGGAAATTATAACTAATTATATGATTAAGTCAAAAGAAGAGTTTTATTTGACTTAGGACTTGTGCACTCAATAGGTGCACATGCGCAGTTAAAAAATGATACCCAAGGTGTCGATAGATATAATAAAATGCCACTTGAAAAACATAGAAATGACTAAGTGTCATTCCCTTGAGCTAAATCTTGCTTCTAGAACTCCTCGATCTTCTCCAAACCATTCTTCATTTGAATTCTATGAGGTCCCTAGGTGTTTCTAGTAATGACTTTGACCCTTGTGATAGAATCTTCTAACTCAATACAACACTTCTTATGTTTCTTTAAAAGTGAATCAAGAAAATCCACAATTAATTGAAGATCAAGTAATTTATCAATGGAGGACAAAGAGAAGTCTTTCCTATCAACCTCAGCAGCCAAGAGTAAGCTAAACTCTTTGATGATTTCATCTTCATTGAGCACCTTTTCATTTTCATCAAGGAAAGCACATGGGATTTCAGAGATTTTGGCAACGATCTTTGTTTTCTTATCAGGACATTGTTTTTGCGCCTTCCTCATACCCTTAACTAGATGCTCAAGAATATCCATCTAGTGCTCCAAAGCTTCTCCCTTCTCAATTTACATGCACCATGAAGGAATGACACCATTTTGGATGAGATCATTAGGATCATAATCTTCAAACTTCAACCAGGCTTCAAAATCCTTTTCTTGTGTTTCAAGTTCTTGGGAGAAAATTCCTATGGTATTATCCACCTCTGTCCTTATAGCATCAAGGTTGTTTACAATGGTGCAATTTGAACTCAAGAGTCGTGTGCCTTGGCTTAGAATTTGATCCATACATTCTCCTATGGCTCTGCTCCTTGATGTGGCCTGCTTAACTCTCTTAACAACTTGGTCACCCAAAGAAGTTGTCACTGGTTCAACAAATTCTGAAGACTTGGTCACTTTGATAAGAATTGTGGTGAGTTGCTCAATTTGTGCCCTAAGCTAATCTTTCTTGACCTTATCCTCATCATACCTCTAAACTAAAGCCTACAAGGAAAATTAAGCATCTTGTGCCATAGAATCATGAGTTTTCTTACCTAGATCAATCCTTTGAATGGTATAATCTCAGTCTTGGACCTGTCCAATGATAGAAGCTTGAGGAGGAATAGAATAGAAATCTCAACATACGTATTCCTATTCTTATGAACTTTTAACCTCGACAAAGTTTTGGCTTTCCTGACCATCTTGGATTTCATAGGAACAAGTTGATTGAAATCAAATTCTTTAGGTGAAATGACTTGTTTCTTTCTTTTAGGCACATTTGACATCAACCAAGGAGGTAAAGTTGTAACATCATCCTCACCTACTACATCTCCTAAGAAGGATTGATAGAATCCTAAATGCTTTTGGTTACTATAGGAGAGGTCATGGTAATAACATAGGAAGGATTCTCAAGGGATGATTCATTGGATCTAGGGACTGCTTCATTTATGAATTTATCAAAATCATCCATCATGGTTGTAGATACTTCAAACAACGTGGGAAAATTAGAAAATACATTCTCAGTATTGTCATGTGGTGTGTCTAAAATAGACTCACTAGCACTAGTGGAAGATACATGAATAACAATCGAAGAGGAAATACATGTGACCCCTGGAGGCTCAAGCTTAGAAGTAGAAATAGGAACTTGTAATATAGATGAAGGAAAAGATACCTGAAGTAAGGATTCATCTACTCATGGCATCTCTTCTACATCCTATTCATTTTTTTCTTGTTCATCCTCATGTTCGTGAATTAACTCTTCATCAAGATTATTTCCCTCCTCTTGTTCATTTGATACCTCTTACTTTGATATTTCTTGAACATTAGAACTTGAAGGCTCTCCTTGAGTTTTACCTTTCTTAGACCCAACTGTGAATTTCAACTTTATCAGAAAATGCATTATCAATATTGTCATGTGGTGTGTCTAAAGTGGTTTCACTAGCACTAGTGGAAGATACATGAATAACACTTGAAGGGGAAATACATGTGACCCCTAGAGGCTCGAACTTAGAAGTAGAAATAGGAACTTGTAATATAGATGAAGGAGAAGATACCTAAAGTAAGGATTCGTCTGCTCATGGCATCTCTTCTACATCCAATTCATTTTGTTCTTGTTCATCCTCCTATCCATGAATTAAATCTTCATCAAGATGATTGCCCTCCTCTTGCTCATTTGATACCTCTAACTCTGATATTCCTTGAACATTAGAACTCAAAGGCTCTCCTTGAGTTTTACCTTTCTTAGACCCAACTGTGAATTTCAACTTAGGAGCCTTTTCTGGAGTAGTACGGTCATGTTTGTTATTGTTTCTAATCTTTGATGTCCTTCCCATTGGGTCAGTAGTGTCATCATCAAAAGCAAAAGAGAAAGGTTTCAAAGGAACACCATGCAAAGATAACCAAACATTAGTATTCGTATGAATACTCTGAAAATGTGCCTTGATGGAAGTGCATTCCTTTTGCAACCACTAGATGAGAGGCAAAGAAGTAGAAGAAACCTTGTTCTTCTCATACATTATATCCAAGATATCATCATCTTCCTCCTGATCTTCGGGAACATCGGCGAGACCAAAGTCCTCAATTTCTTCAACTGTCAGTTTGTAATAATCAAGTTTCCTCACATAATGCTCAAAACTACAGTCAACCCAAACAACTTCAATCCGATGCACATGTACATACACCTTTCTCAGTTTGTTTCTCATTCCTTTGTAATCAAAATCATTTCTAGCCTTAAAGAATTGTTGGCATTGTGTTGTCATTGATGTAAACTGGTACTATATGGTTACTAGTATGGGAGTTTTAAATGTATTGTTATCCTTGATGTCAACTAGTATTGCAGATCACCGGAACACAATTTAGTGCTAGCTTGTGTTGATGACAAGGATTGAAGACTGGTATGGTATGATGACCAGTAAAGTAATGTTTTGGCGAATAGTAAGCATGTGCCTAACAAGTTAGTAAGGTAGACAAAGGGGATGTCTACCAGATTATGTGTAGGAGATGTATTTGCTCACACAAGGAGGTCATATTTGTGCAACACTAGAAGCAGAAGTGCAGAATATGTTGAAATCTAATTCTCTCTTGTCATTGGCCTACAGGAGACAAGGATTCACTTCTACCGGTAAGTGGTAATTAATTGGCTTCTCTCCTAAAAAGCATGGAATGCATTATGACTCTCCGAGATAAGATAGAGTAGGCTAAGGCATGTAATTGGATGCATAGACCTGATGAGTAATGTAGAAGATAAGGAAGCCCCCTGAGGTTAAGATCAGAGATGTGCACCAGATCAGCATGTGAAGACATGATGTGCTACTGGGGTAGAGAAGGAAGAGTTAAGATGGTGAGTTTTCCACCTTGGCAAATCGGTTGAGAAGAGAACTAGTCAAATAAAGATGAGGCTCTGCAGTTGCACACATGGAGTTACCGATATGCAGATGGAAAGTGGTGTTTCCATAGATGCATAATGGTTGGAGATGGACGGCATGAAGATATCATGCACACTACCGGTATGAAGGCAGAAACATGCCATTTGGTAAATAAGGAGGATACTGACATACTGCCAAGAGGACAGAGAGAAAAAAGTGAAGTTCTCTTAGTCTGATGAAGATGCACATGTTGTGTCATCTAAGATTTCTATTGAGGACCAACAAGATTGATGACCGGGCTGACATGATCCACTAGCACAAGGAAGGTGAAGTTATGAAGGTTAACCAACAAGGCAAGATATACCAGTAGGGTTAGAGAACCAGTAAGCAAAGAGGGACTAGTAGTATGAAATTGGTCGATGACCATGTTGGATCGACATGGTGAGCTAAGGTGGACATTGACAAAGGTGCCACATGGAGTCGAGGTAGCAGACATGCATGAAGTAGTAGATGGAGTGTGCACCGACGAGGTTGTTGCAGAGTTGGTCGATATTAAATGAAGATCTTGTAAATCATGGGATGTGTTGCAGAGGCATGCGGTTCAAGGAAGGTTGAACCAAGGTGATCGAAGGGAGGCATCGATCAATGAAAAATGTCCAGGTGTAGAACAAGGTTGGTGATGCAATTTGCTGAACCATTTATGGTGATTGACCAAGTGCCTTTGCGATAGACTATCTATGTTTGATAAACTTAGAAAACATGTTTTGGAAGCCATGAGATTGGCGAAGCTTGATTGATTTGTTGCAAGTGGTCAATCTCTAGAAGGAGATCTGATTGGACTTAGTTTTCCTCAAGGTCAATGAAGAAAACCTGACCACTTGAAATTTGAATTGGTTTTTGGCAGGAAGAATTGCTTATAAAGATAAAAGTCAAAATTGATGCTAGGGCATTGTTGGAGGGTGTTGCCAGAAGGTGTGATGCTAGTTGAAAGAAAAGAGTTGATCTAATTGTGAGAGTTAAGCAATTGAGCATTTGGAGGTGCAATTGGTAAGAAGTCTTAGCAAGGGTCTAACTGGTAAAGGTCTGAGATACCGGTAAGCTGCAAGAAGTACATAAGTCAAGACAACCAATAGTGTTAGA
Source organism: Cryptomeria japonica (assembly GCF_030272615.1). Classification (NCBI taxonomy): domain Eukaryota; kingdom Viridiplantae; phylum Streptophyta; class Pinopsida; order Cupressales; family Cupressaceae; genus Cryptomeria; species Cryptomeria japonica. The sequence continues at coordinate 542,159,825 of NC_081411.1, forward strand.
ATCGACAGGAAAGAAGTAGCAATGGGAAAGAAGTGGCAGCTACAGGCCAGGATTTAGCACGGTTTAATGGGTACTATGGAAGTAACTGGTAGAGCTTGAACTAGTAAGGGAGCAGCAGTGAGCAGAGGTGAGTAGAGGAAGAGAATGAGAAGACAGAAGACAAGGCAGAGGCCAAAAAGAATAAAAGTTAGAAAAGGTGAGAAGAGAACCGACAGATAGTAGAGCAGAGGTGGATCAGTGAAGAGACATATATGGGAGGTTATAGAATTCATTTGTAACCAAATTATAATCATTGTATTAATTTTATCTTTTGTATCTCACTGAGTTGGAGCTCGGTGTAGGGGTTGTAGCTCCTTTGGTTTGTGCCCTAAATCAGGGGTTGGTGTTCCTTGGGTTGGTGCCCTAAATTAGGGGTTGGTACTCCTTAGGTTGGTTCCCTAAATATTGTATTCAAATTCCCATTGTGAGGTTGGATTGGAGTAGTAGTCTCAAGTAGCTTTTCTCACTGAGGTTTTTCTCCTCTTGGGTTTTCCTCATATATACCAGTGTCATGTGATGTGCCTTTGTGTGATTGCATTGTGAAGTCTTGCATTATCTCATCGGTAGGTTTACTTGAGTTTGCTTAGCCAACTGGTACTCACTCTTAGGATCAAAAGGTGAAAGAGTTTTGGAAACCACGGATTCACCCCCCTCTCAGTGGTACATTGTGTCGCACAATTGGTATTAGAGCCTAGGCTCCCTGTTAAAGAAGCTTTCTCCACTTGGGTAGATTCTGGTATTAGGACACAATGGTTAAGGTTGAGTCAATTCCAGCTCCAGTGTTTAATGGGTCTAATTATTCCATTTGGGTTATAGAATGGAAGTCAATCTATCCTCTTTAGGTTATGATGTTTGGATGTGAGTTGTTAATGGTCTCCCTAGTCGTGGCAGTCCTCCCACCGATTCAAAAGCAGAGAGAAGATACTAGTATATATAATGATGAGGCAATGAAGTCTATACTCTATGGGCTCTCAGATGATGTTTCCTCATAGGTGGACAGATGTAAATCAGCAAAGAGTTTGTGGGACTGGTCGAAGAAGCTTTATGGCAATGAACCCAGCACTGCAGAACCGGTTTATGGAAGCAAGAAGATCAATGAAACAAACACATGTGTAGATGATGAAGATAGATCAACTAGTTGTTGCAGCAAAAATGATGAAGAAGGAACCCACCTATTCATGGCTCAAAAGATAGAATGTGAGGAGCACAAATCAGAAGGTTATAGTGCAAGTAAATCCCACCAGCTAGATGTGTTTAGGAGTGATGATGAAGATGAAGTCAAACTTGATCTTGAATGTGAACTGGTAAGTGCACTAGAAGAGCTGCAAAATGTTAGAAAGGAATTTAAGAGGTACAAAGATTCATTTCATGAAGAATGCAGTCAGTTGAGAATATGCCTTGAAGAATCAAATAATAATATTTGCATATTGACATCTCAACTAGAAGAGGCAAAAGGATTGATTGGTGAATTGAAATCAGGTTTTGATGCAAAGGAGAGAATATGTGAAGAACTCCAGCTAGAAGTGGAGACAAAGGACAAATAATGTCAGGACCTAAAAGGAGAAATGGAGAACATCAGGAAAGACCTTGAAAAGTGTCAAAATGAGCTCAAGGTAAGGATCCAGTATGATGGCAGCACTAGGCCTTGGACAAAATGTTGAGTAAACAAAAACACACCAAGGATACTAGAGGATTAGGATATGTTGCCGGTGAATGCTCCACAAGTGAGGATTTCTCTCACAAGGACATTCAGTTTGTCTCCTCTAATGGAGATAACAAGGGTCAGAACTTCACAGTCTGAAGTGCACCAAGAAATAAGGTTGACCTAGCTACAACTGGTGAGGACTTGAGGCTAAAAATAAAGATCGGTGTAGCAAGAAGAAATAATGTAGATCCTAAAGGAAAAAGAGAGCTAAGAGAAGATAGATTCACCGGAAACAAGAATACAAGAAGGCAGCCTAAGAGAATTCCCACTGGTGGAAGACAAAGAGATGCAACATCTCAGAGAAGTAGGAGTGGAGAAGCCAAACTGGTTAGATCATCTCATATTTGGCAGAATGAATTTGTAAGTAATAAGTCTCCATTCTTTGGTTACTATTTTGCTTGTAAAGGATATGGCCATAGGGTAGAGAAATAAAAAATGATGTCTAGGAATAGAAAAAGTGGTTTTCCTAGGAATAGAAATTCAGTTTGTAAAAGATGTAATGCATTTGGGCATAGAACATCAGAATGTAGAACCATGCATAAGCCCACTCCCGGTTATGCTAACCAGAGTCCATTTGCTTCTTCAAGAAATATAAATTATATATGTTATAACTACAATGGATCTGGACATAGATGTAATGAGTGCAAGAAGAAGATGATTCATGCATATGGAAGTCAACATAACAGCTATTCCCAAAGGAGAACTTCTCATGCAAGATCAAGAAGTCAGTTGAAACCATTAATGGGCCACAATGGCATGATCCTGAGAAGAAGATCAAACCGGTCTGATAGAAGGTCTTCCAATCATCTAGTTGGGATGAGTGCAGTAAGCTTCTATGGAAATGTATCTTGTCATACTGTAGAGTCTGGTATTGTAAAGACCTATCAACAGAAGAAGATGAGACCTGCTCTAAAGGCTATAAATGAGAAGAGGGGGGAGTCCAAATAGGTATGGAGGAAGAAGGAAGATAACGTGACCATGGACCGACACTGTGCATTCAATGCATACATGATATCTCCTAAAGTTTAGAGGAGATATGGATCCTTAGGGGGGAGATACATGTTCATCAAATCATTCATCCCCAATGTTGAGAAGGACAAAGATTAAGAGTGGGTTTTTACTGGCATGAGGGAGTAGTTGAGATAAAAGAATGTGTGCAATTGATATCTTGGCTACACATTCACATGGGTGAGATGGATCATTGCTGCAAGTGTCAAAGTGGTATGTGACACCAGAAGGAGGGATAGTGGACAAAGCATACTAGCAGAGATATTTAATTGGTACAAGTAAACTAGTAGGTGGAGTATGTTACCGATAGGGACAATTACTAGTATTGAAGAATATGTGGGTCAATATATTTCAGTTGTGTTGTAGTGGCTCCCATGGCCTTGACAGATGAATTTATGTCTCTGATTATATCAGAAGTTCTCCTAAATGACAATGTGTTGGACTAGTAGCCAATCCCATGTGTATGAGACATCATGATGTCAACTGTTATTGCAGGTTACCAATAGAGTGTGTCAACCAATATGAAGAAGATTGAATTGGCATAAAGAAGAGAAGTATGTTCTGAGTTGACATGGAATCAATGTGACTTGGCATTATGGTCAGTTTAGGGTACTAGTTTAGGACCTTAAAAAAAAAAAAAGACCAGAGGGCTGTGATTCAAGGGGAGTTCATGGTCATATTTTATGATTGGTATCTAATACACTTGACTCAGGAGGAGATCAAGTGTCATTGTTGCTGAATTGTCGACCGGTATATAGGGAGATGTGAACAAGATGTGAGTTACCTGCACAGGGGGAGAATATGTCAAACAGATTGGTGTCAGCACTCTGGTTCAAGTGTTGCTAGTTGAGAAGTTGTAGAGAATAGTGGTAAAAAGGGAACAAACAACCAATACAAAAAGGGAAGAGAGAACTTGCATTTTACCAAATGTCAAGACCCTTTGCCATTATTGTCAAAGGGGGAGAAATAATCAGTAGTATACCGGTACTACAAATGTTTACATCAATGCCAAAGGGGGAGATTGTTGCAATTGTGTTGTCATTGATGTCAACTGGTACTGTATGGTAACTGGTATGGGAGTTTGAAGTGTATTGTTATCCTTGATGTCAACTAGTATTGTAGATCACCGGTACACAAGTTAGTGTTGGCTTGTGTTGATGACAAGTATTGAAGACTGGTATGGTATGATGACCAGTAAAGTAATGTGTTGGCATTGAGATGTTGTCAACCGGTAAGCATGTGTCTAGCAAGTTAGTAAGGTAGACAAAGGGGATGTCTACCAGATTATTTGTAGGAGATGTCTATCAGATTATATGTAGGAGATGTATCTACTCACACAAGGAGGTCATATTTGTGCAACACTGGAAGAAAAAGTGCACAATATGTTGAAATCTAATTCTCTCCTATCATTGGCCCACAGGAGACAAGGATTCACTTCTATCGGTAAGTGGTAATTACTTGGCTTCTCTCCTAACATGCATGGAATGCATTATGACTCTTTGAGATAAGATAGAGTAAGCTAAGGAAAGTAATTAGATGCATAGACCTAATGAGTAATGTAGAAGATAAGCCCTCTGAGGTTGAGATCAGAGATGTGCATCGGATCAGCATGTGAAGACATGATGTGCTACTAGGGTAGAGATGGAAGAGTAAAGATGGTGAGTTTGCCAGCTTGGAAAACTGGTTGAGAAAAGAACCAGTCAAATAAAGATGAGGCTCTACAGTTGCACACATGGAGTTACTGATATGTAGATGGAAAGTGGTGTTGCCACATATACAAGATGGTTAGAGATGGATGGCATGAAGATATCATGCACACTACCGGTATGAAGGCAGAAACATGCCAATTGGTAAATAAGGAGGATACCGACATACTGCCAAGTGGACAGAGAGAAAAAAGTGAAGTGCTCTTAGTCTGATGAAGATGCACATGTTGTGTCATCCAAGATTATTGTTGAGGACCGACATGATTGATGATCGGGCTGACATGATCCACCAGCATAAGGAAGGTGAAGGTATGAAGGTTAACCAGCAAGGCAAGATATACCAACAGGGTTAAAGAACCAGTAAGAAAAGAGGGACCGATAGTATGAAGCATACACCGTTTGTATGAAATTGGTCAATGACCATGTTCGATTGACATAGTGAGCTAAGGTGGATGTCGATAAAGGTGCCACATGGATTCAAGGTAGAAGACATGCAAGAAGTAGTAGATGTAGTGTGCACCGACAAGGTTGTTGCAGAGTTTCTCGACATTAAATGAAGACCCCGTAAATTATGGGATGTGTTGCAGAGGCGTGTGGCTCAAGGAAGGTCGAACCGAGATGATCGAAAGGAGGCATTGATTGATGTGAAATGTCCAAGTGCAGAATGAGGTTGGTAATGCAATCCGTTGAACCATTTATGGTGATTAACCAAGTGTCTTTTCGACAGATTGTCTATGTTTGCTAAACTTAGCAAATGTGTTTTGGAAGCCACGTGATTGGTGAAGCTTGATTGATTTGTTGTAGGTGGTCGATCTCTTGAAGGAGATTTGATTGGATTTAGTTTGCCTCAAGGTCAATGAAGAAACCCTATCCGCTTAAAGTTTGAATTGTTTTTTGGTAGGAAGACTTTCTTATAAAGATGCAAGTCAAAATCGATGGTAGGGCGTTGTTGGAGGATTTTGCCAGAAGGTGTGATGCTAGTTGAAAGAAAAGATTTGATCTAACTATGAGAGTTAAGCAACTGAGCATTTGGAGGTGCAATCGATAAGAAGGCTTAGCAAGGCTCTAACCGGTAAAGGTCTAAGATACTGGTAAGCTGCAAGAAATACATCAGTCAAGACAACTGGTAGTGTTAGAACTAGTAGGAAAGAAGTAGCAATAGGAAAGGAGCGACAACTATAGACAAGGATTGAGTAGGGTTTAACTAGTACTATGGAAGTAACCGATAATCAGATAGAAAGGCAAAAAATTGGTAGAGCTTGAACAGATAAGGGAGCAGCAGTGAGCAGAGGTGAGAAGAGGAAGAGAGTGAGAACACAGCAGACAAGGCAGAGGCCGAATAGAAGAAAATTTAGAAAAGGTGAGAAGAGAACCGAGAGAGAATAGAGCAGAGATGAACCGGTGAAGAGACATATCCATGAGGTTACATAATTCATTTGTAACCAGATTATAATCATTGTATTGATTTTATCTTTTGTATCTCATTGAGTTAGAGATCAGTGCAGGGATTGTAGCTCCTTGGGTTGGTGCCCTAAATCAAGGGTTGGTGTGCCTTGGGTTGGTGCCCTAAATATTGTAATCAGATTCTCATTGTGAGGTTGGATTGGAGCAGTAGTCTCCAGCATCTTTTCTCACCGAGGTTTTTCCCATCTTTGGTTTTCCTTGTATATACTGATGTCATGTGATGTGCCTTGTATGATTGCATTTTGAAGTCTTGCATTATCTCACCAGTAGGTTTACTTGAGTTTTCTTAGCTAACCGATACTCACTCTTGGGATCAAAAGGTGAAATAGTTTTGGAAACCATTGATTCACCCCCCTCTTACTCTTAGGATCAAAAGGTGAAAAAGAGTTATCAAATTATTGACTTCTTCAATGAAGTCACATCTAAGAAGAGTCTCCAACAATCTTGTAATAGTAGGTCTTGGGGTTTTAAGCCAATTATCATTCAAATTTCACCCACACTTATATGAATTTCTATCAAAGTAGGCTATAGTTGACTACATTGTAATATCATTATACTTCTCAATACTAGGACACTTGAAGACTAAATCAAAGAACTCTTCATCAAGCCTGATCAATTTCTTTCTGGATTCATCCTTCACACTTCTACTATCTTGATCAAAATGATTTTCCACTATCATTATAAATTGACGATCCTAAGATGACAAGGGAAACATGCTACTAAGTGGATGCCACTATTAATGATAATAGCTTCCATGTCATGATATGAAGGTGGCTTCTCAATCCTTTTCTAAAATTCAACTAGGTCAAACATGACCTATCTTCATATCTCCAATATGATTAATATTAGAAGTAACTAAAGAAGGTGGAAAAACCAGGTGTGGGTCCTGCTTCTTGAATTTCATCCCTCTTTTGTTTGGAGAAGCCTCTGTCATTGATATAATAATAACACTGAGAGAAAAAGGCATTCATCAGCATTATAATGATATATTTAATCAACTGCTCTTGTTCATATGACTTGAACAAATCTTCATAAAATAATACAAATTGGCCATCAAGGTTTCCAAAACCCTATTGAAATCTTTGAAATCACTAAGATTGATCAATCACAAAAACACTACTTTCATGTGTGATAAGTAAAATATTAAGATTACAATCTTAAAAATTTGCATAAAAGGTGTAATTTGGGTCCATAAACCTAAATTACACTTTGGAAAAACCAAAAAGTAGATGTAATTTGGGTTTATGGACCCTAATTACACTTAAAACAAAGTGCAAATGCTAAGTGTTGAGCGAGGTTGAAGACCCACATAAGACCAAAGAAAAACAATAGGAAAGACTACAGTGGCCAGCGGGGTTTCTAACTCGCCAAACATCGTAAATGATTTAAATTGATATAAAGGAGAATGATGGTGATCAGGGTCACAAACCCACCACACACTACCGTGTGGTGTGGGGTGGACCTACGGCCCCACCCAGCACCATCATTGGTACTAAGTGAATAGCTATGAAAAAGGGTGGTGATCAGCATCACCTGTTGGAGATTGTTGGACATTGTTGCTTCTAAGATATGTTGTTGTCATTGATTTTAACATATTCCTATGAAGTGCTCGGGTGTTTGCAGATTGATCATATCATATGATCCAGTTTTGCAGTTTTAGTGCTTTGTCGAGCTTGGTATTTCCTCTGGTATATTCCAGTGTGATCAGATCTTGAGCTGAGATTTTGGGAAATTATTTAGAATGGTCTTGTGTATCTTCATTTCAAATGGTTCATGATTTGGCACTCCATAAATTATCTTTCTTTGTGACAATTGCTGATTGGTTGTGTTCTTGAGCTTTCAGACATTGAGAGTTGAAGATTTGGTAAGTGGGGTTAGTGCAGCTATTTCTAATGATTCTAACATGATTGTTGGTGTTTCCTAGTTGTGTCCTATTTGTTTTTATGATCCGCATTGATCATTGTGCAATTTTTAGATGGTTTCTATCAACTAGTGATAATTTTCATGTTATGTGGTATTTCTGGTGGTGTAGCATGTTGTAGTTGTTCTTGGCATGATTTCTGATGGAGTTAAGCATTTGGGAATTTGAATTAGGTTCATGTTGTGTCATGTAAATCATTATATTGGTCTGGTGGTTGATCTTTGTATTGTGTAATGTAATTTTGTAATTGTGAGTTGAGGGTTTCGCCGACCTTGCTGTCAAGGTTGATGATTTGTATATATAGGTGATATTGTCATGTAATTTAGGTGTAGAGATTGGGTCTACATTATCAGAGAGTAGTGTATGTGCAATCAAGTGATTCATCTTTCAGTGTTGTGATTAAGGAGAGATTAGTGTTGCTAAGAAGACAAATGTGCTTAACCAAAATTATAATTAGGTATTTGGACAGACTATTCTTTCAGTTCATTTCTTTCAGATTGTAGTCTGAATCTTGTTGTAAGTCAGTGAGACTTCCCTAAGGGTTGTAGCCTTCTAGGTCATTATCTTTTGAGCAGTGATCTCTAGGAAGTTTGCTTGAATGCATGTGCATTCCCCATTGTAACATTTTCACATACTACTGCAGAGTATCATCTTAATGTGGGTAGGTTCCCACCATGGTTCTTCCCTTAACCAGGTTTTCCACATCAAAATATTGGTTTTGTATGTTGTACTTTCAATTTGCTTATCTTTACCATTTTTGCAGTTTATCATATCAGTATTTGTGGTTAAGTTTGTAGATCTGGTAAAGATTGTGTTAGATACTAGATTAGTCCCAACGACACTGAGAGGGGGTGTGAATCAGTGTCTAATCGGTAGATGAAAGATTTAAACTTATTTGCAACTTTACAACCCAGATTACTATATCAGGAAGAAAATAATAATGCAGTAAAGAGAAACAAAAGAGTAAGCATCAATGCACACCATAACACAGATATTTTTGGCGAGGAAACCCAGTAAGGGAAAAACCTCGGTGGGATTTGTGACCCACAATATTTACTCACTGGCCAATATGAATAAATATTACTCAGTACAATAGGAGCCTACACATGTAGGAAGGCCAACTTCCTAGAGCTCACTGCTCAACACAAAATGGAGTCTCGTTGACTACACAATTAGATGGTTAAATCCAATAACAATGTACTGCTCAAAATAGCATTTGTAATGCTGGATTCAGTACCGGTTTAAGCTTTATCTTATACCTCTGCCAAAACCTTTCTTCGCTCTGCTCTACTCTTATTTGCTCTGAAGATAAATACATCAAAATGCATATACAATTATTCTCTATCATAACATATCACATATTACCGCTTCCTTGCATTACATATCATATCCTATATTCAAATGACCTACAAGATCTCATACATATATGAGTCTTTAAAATACATCATGGTGGCCATACAAATATAATATTATATTACAATACATTTCACATAAACAATATTATTTCCAAGTCGGCTTGGACTGCCGGTATAATCTATTGCCGGTGTGAATAACCCTTGTAGTGACTGGCGGTGCCAGTAGGTGAAGTTTGTTGCCAGTAGAACCTTTGAACCCTATTACCAGTTTGTTGCCATCAATGACAACATCAACCATTCTCATCTAAGTGTATAATGCCAACAATCTCCCCCTTTGGCATTGATGGCAACATTCATGAGAAAAATCAAAACTGATATCCAAAATTTGAAGTCCAAAAACTGAGAGTGCTCCCCCTGAGAAAGTGATATCCTTCTATATATTTTTCTCATTACACCACTCCCCCTTTGATATCAATGACAAATGATTTCAAAACAATTCAAAAATTACTTAGATACTTGTAGCCGATTATGTACTAAAAAATTTCTGCCAAAACCAAGTTGACCTTGCAAAAACTTTGTACTGTCAAAAATTACAGTCTATGTCTGTCAGATCATCCCGATGAGATAATGCATCTGTTACTCTGGTGATCTTTCTCCTTGAATAGTTGGCTTAGATATCTCAATCTGGTGTGTTAACAAATTATCGAATCTAGGACTAGCTTTGTTCTTTAACCCTCGGGTTTTTATCTTTAACCTTGCTTTCTCTCTTTCCGATTTCTCAATATTCTCTTCATAAGTAGCCATCTCTTGATCCAAAACTGATGTTAGTTTTGAAGAACCAATCATATTGTCAGCAATGTCATCAATCTCTTTCTGTGTTTTCTTTATTTTCTCATCAATATCTTCTGTTAGATGGTGAGGTTTGCAGGCTTCCCTGTACAATTCCTTGTATTCTAGAATGGTGGAATGCAGTACTGGTTACAATGAATCAATTTGTCTTGTACAATCCTTTATTTTTTATCAAATAATTCATCCTTCTCTTTATTAAATTTTTCTTGAATGGTCTCCTCATTTATCTTATCTAGAGTTTGAATGTTAGAAGAAATGAATTTGGACAATGTGTCCAATTTACCTATATACCCAACATTGTGGTCAAACTTGCACGTCGATGCAATCATCTATTTTGTTAATGTAATCTAATAATACACAGTAACATTTGTTGGTCTATAATCCATAGTAGAAGTACTGGGAGGAGTGCTAGGTTTTGCAATAATTTTCTTCTCTTCTCCAGATACCTGTTTAGTTGCCTTAACCTCCTTTTTATCCACTTCCTCTTCCTTATTTTCACTCTTATTCTCATTCTTATTCTCATTTGGTTTAGATTGTGTCTATTCTGGTTCTTTTTCTTCTTCTGTCAGTATCTCAATATTCTGCTAAGTGTCAACAGTCTTGACCAGTGATTCAAGTTTCTAAACATTCATAGCTTAAGATTTCTTTTCTTCTGCAATTTCCTTGTCCAATTCAATATTGATGTCTTCTGACTCCGAATCAACATTATTTGTTTTCACTTCCTCCAACTTCTCTTCTTCAGGCTTATTTTGCATTTCTGTCGATGCCTCTGATACTACCAGTGGGGTGTCCTGTGTTGGTGGCGGTAATTTGTCCTTAATTGTGATATCAGGTACACTGCCAACCTTACTCTTACCCTTATCTGCTTTTTTTATATACTTTGGTAAATGATTTATCAACTTTCTGTCTATCTTTCTCTTCCCTTTTCTCTTTCTCAACAAAGAATATATCCCACTTATCAGTTTTTTCATCTATAATCTCTTTTACTCTATCGGTCATAAGACTAAATTGTCAGTGACCACTCACAAAAATAGACCCGTTAGCTTTAGATATTAAATCATCAATTTCTTGCTTAGAATTAACAAGATGAATGGTTAACAGTGCCTCAACCTTCAGTTTCTTATCTAACTCCATAATGGACATTCTCTTTGCTTCAAGTCTCAAGTATAGATCATTAGGAAGAACATCTATAACCTCAATAAGAACCTTCTTATATATATCTAGATACAAAATAATGCTCTCCTCAATGGTATCCTTATCTGAATCCTCTAAAGAATGATAAAATTTATTAACATTACCGAGATTTCCTTCCTCAGTTATTTCATTTATCATCTCTTCCGGTGAAAGAGTGTTAGGTTTCTCTTGTTCCAGTTGCTTCTTTGGTGTAACTTTCTTCTTCTAACCATTGGGCTCTCTCAAAGCCTGTTGTTTCTTTCTAAGTGTTCTTGATTTCTTTGGTGATGGAGCAGGTGTCGATGAGGGTTTTCTTTTCTTCCTTTCCACCCTTTTGAATTTTGTAGCCTTGTCATTGTCAGAAGTGGATGAGGTAGCCACAGGAGAAATATGTTCTACCGGTTGTTGTTCTAATTTTCTTTCTTGTTCAACAACACCTCTCATCGGATAAAGTTTCAACAATCCCTTCTTAACAGCTTCAACAAATTTTGAAGCATCTTTTATTACTTTGTCTCTTTTCTTCCTTTGCTTTCGCATGGTAACATCACTCTCTATAGTTTCAGCATTACCAAAGATCTTCTCAATGGGTTCTGGTGGAGCATCTAGGAGTATCTTGGCATAAGATTCCAAGATGTGTGAGTCCACTTCATAATCCATCTTTGTTATCCAGACAGTTCTAGATGTAACTGCTTCCATCCATACTTCATCTCTTTTAATCACAAAGCATATCTATTTGTCATATTTGTCAACAATGCTTTGAGGAATCCTTTCCCTTTGCCTCATTTTTGCTTGAAAGTCCTTGAAGTAATCTTTTACTTATTTGTCACCATCTGAACCTATGTCGATAATTGCCTCCTTAATCTGTATTCCAACAAAAATATCGTAGGCAAAATCCTTGTGTCCAATACCGAGAATCTCCTTTGAGAAATATAGCATTAAGCATACAATCAAATTCCCAAACTTGAAAGTTCCCTTCTTATCACCTTTGATCTTATCCAGATTTTCTAACAGTTCATCTTTCAGCCATTCATAGATGTTAATTTTAGCATTGTTCATAATCATCTCATAGGCACTATGAATGCATAAACTTGAAACAGAATTCAGCCTATTAGTATGAGCAACTTTGTATCCAATAACCATACTAGCATATTTAACATTGTTGATGGTTATATAACTAACCCTAAGTGATTTGTTATATGATGTTACATCGGTTAGGTTCATAACCTCTTTTTTTCGAATCTTATTTTTCTTATTAGGCCTAGTGTTGGTAGAAGGTAAACCTATAACAGCCAAAATTGCTTCCTTAGTGATTTTGAAAACTGAGTCTAACCACAAAAATTCACTGTGAACTCTGCTAAGAACATAACGGACAATCTCATCTAAAAATTCTAGCATGTGAAGGATGTTAGTGAACCCTAAATATTCAACAACCTTGTGTTTTGGTTTGACTATACCTTGTTTGTCAGTGATAATATTCACGAACATGTTTTTTAAATCCTCGGGCCCTAAATCTTCTATGTTACAGTGAATGTATGCCCTAGGGTCTTCAGCAAATGCGACTCCCTTCAGAATTTTTGAAAATGCACCAATGGAGTCATCCAACTTAGCTATCTTGGGGATTATCTTGAAGACTGGTCTAGGACACATGATATTATCCACAATAGTAGGGTTTAAATGAATTCAAGAATGGAGGATGAAGAAGCCATTTCGTAAGATAAATACCTTTTACTGTCGAATGTAAGTGAAAACCTTGGATGCCCTGAAAAAACCTTTTCTTCTTGAATGTTGGTGCTCAACTTCTGCGTTCTTTGAATGCTTGAATGCTTGGTGAGTAGAAATGAGAAATTCAAGTTCTTTATAACCAAAAAGTTAACTTACAACTGCATTAAATGCTTCATCGGTGAAGTGAATACTCAACATATGTGTCGGTAAAGAAGAAATATGACGTCTTGCCACCAACTAAGGGTAAATGCATGATCTTCAATTAGTTGCCTTACCCCTAAGGATTATTCCTTAGTTAGATGAAGAATCTCCTATCAGTGCAGGATTACTTTGTTCTATCGCTGCAGAGCCAGATTCATCATTTTTCTGATCTCTCTTCCTGATCCATTGTTTAGTGAATTCTTGCTTGATTTCATTCATCTTTTCTTTGCCTTTGTCATTAGATCCTTTTTTGTTCATCGGTACACTCTTGCTTCTACAAAATCTTGCAATATGCCCAATCTTGTTGCATGCATAACAAGTTAAATTGTTTCTTTGAATATTTTTTCCATAACCTTGACCGGTTTGAGTTCTGCATTGATTAGATATATGTCCAAATCTACCACAAACATATCATTTCACATTCATTCTACAATTGTCTGAGTTATGACCATTTTTATTGCATTTGAAACATTGACCGATGGGTAAGTTTGTATTCCAACTATTCCTAAATCTACACTGATTTGCTCTATGACCAAATTTGTTGCAATTAAAATATTTTCCATTGAATTTATAAGAATTAGGTTGCCTTACCAATTTGTTGTGATCATGATTGTTTGTAGTTCTGGAACTTTCTCCATGTTCAAATCCAAGTCCAACTATTTCTCCATCGGGTTTTTGACTTTTTAGCATATCATCAAGCTTGTTTGAACTCTTCTTGAATTTGTCTTTGTATTCATTTGCAGCAACCAAGTCACTTTTGAAAGTACTAACGTGTCTCATAAGTTCCTCTTTTTCATTTTGCATGTGAATCAAATCTGTTTTAAGCATATCATTTTCATAACTAAGGCTTAGAGATTAATCTGATCTTTCATTAAGTCTTCTGGCCAAATTTTCCTCATTCCTCTTTCTATCTTCAATATCCTTGCATAGTCTCATGGTTAAATCTTGCATCTCATTCCTCATGTTATTGTTCTCTTGTCTCAGTTTCTTTGCAATATCTCTAAGAGTTTCTTTTTCTTCATCATCTTGGTTTTGCAGTTGCACATGTAATTCTTTTATCTTATTCTTTGCTATAACCAGGTTATCTTGAAGTGCTTTGATGAATGCCAAAGTAGATCTGAGTTCATCTTCTAGTTTGATATTCTTCAATTTTTCTACATCAAAATCTTCAAGAGCTCCTTCCAACTGTTGTCTCGATATTTCCATCGGTACCGGTTTCAGAATCTTCCTCAAGTTGTTAGGCCTCTGTAAATAGAGGACTAGGCTCTAATACCAATTGTTAGATACTAGATTAGTCCCAAAGACACTGAGATGGGGGGGTGAATTAGTGTCTAACCGGTGGATGAAAGATTTAAACTTATTTGCAACTTTACAACCCAGATTAATATACCGGTAAGAAAATAATAATACAGTAAAGAGAAACAAAAGAGTAAGCATCAATGCACACCATAACACAGATATTTTTGGCAAGGAAACCCGGTCAGGGAAAAACCTCAGTGGGATTTGTGACCCACAATATTTACTCACTGTCCAATATGAATAAATATTACTCAGTACAATAGGGGCCTACACATGCAAGAAGGCCAACTGACTAGAGCTCACTGCTCAACACAAAATGGAGTCTCACTGACTACACAATTGGATGGTTAAATCCAATAACAATGTACTACTCAAAATAGCATCTATAATGTTGGATTCAGTACCGGTTTAAGCTATGTCTTATACCTCTACCAAAACCTTGCTTCGCTCTACTCTGCTCTTATTATCTCTCAAGATTAATACATAAAAATGCATATACAATTATTCGTTATCATAACCTATCACATATTACAGCTTCCTTACATTACATATCATATCCTATATTCAAATGACCTACAAGATCTCATACATATATGAGTCTTTACAATACATCATGTTGGCCATACAAATATAATATTACATTACAATACATTTCACATAAACAATATTATTTCCAAGTCGGCTTGGACTGCCAGTATAATCCGATGCCGATGTAGACTGGATGCCGGTGTGAATGACCCTTGTAGTGACTGTCAGTGCCGATGGGTGAAGTTTGTTGCCAGTAGAACCTTTGAACCTTGTTACCAATTGGTTGTCATCAATGACAACATCAACCATTCTCATATGAGTGTATAATGCCAACAAACTGATTCACCCCCTCCCCTCTCAGTCTTCCTTCATTGATGTTGCCAACATCGTCAACCCACCAAACATCACCATGTCTAGTATGGGGAAGCCCTACGGCCCTACCCACTACCATAATGATATTAATAGAAATAAAAATAAAAAGAGTGTGCTTCGGGGTCGTCAACCCATCGCACACCACAATGTGGTGTGTGATGGGCGTACAACCCCACTCAACACACAACATCTAATGGTAGTAAATGGAAAAGCAAGAAAGACTTTTGGTGCAAGGTGCAGGTCACAAACCCACCATGCCCATTGTGTGGTGTGTGGCGAGCCTATGGCCTCCATCCCACACCACCATATTTGAAAGTAAAAAAAATAGGAAAAAAGGGAAAAAAAACTATTTTTCCAAAAACTCCAAGAATCGAGAAAAGTTACATACCCGGATTCGATAAAACTCCTTCCCCAACTTCGAATAAGAATGAAATGAATGAAGATTAGAACAAAAAGGAGGTTTTAAAGAACTAAGTAAAAGACTCCTATTAGAATTACTGAAACAAGTAATTGAATAACTGAAGTGCAATAAATGAGTGCAAATCGGGTTTGTAAACCCAATTTGCACCTAGATGGGAAAAATATGGAAAATAAGACACCAAAAGGACACACTTGGTGTAAATGGGAAAAAAAGGGAAAAGACGCGCTAATAACAACAATAATGTCTCAAAAAACATGTAATTAGCATCAAAAACACAAATAAGTGTAAAATTTGTGGGGTACCCTCATATTTTTGAAAAACAAAAAAATCGAGGATAACATGTTGTCTATAAAATTATTACTAAATTGATTGCAAAGAGACTTAAGTCTTTGCTTAGTTCTTTAATCTCAAAGTATCAGGGAGGATTTGTTGTTGGTGGACAAATTTTTGATGGAGTTATTGTTCCAATAAAGATTATTCAATCCTTGGCATCATCTAAAGAGAAGGAAATGTTCATCAAGGTTAACATAACCAAGGCTTGTGACCATGTAAAATGGGATTTTATGCACAAGGTTTTGGAATATTTTGGATTTGACAATGAGTGGATCAGTTGGATCATGAGTTATGCCACCTTCTCCTAATTTCTTGATCTCATCAATAGAGAGTCTTCTAAGCTCTTTACATCTTCTCGAGATCTTCACCAAGGGAGCCCTTTATCTCTTTATTTATTTATTTGAATGGTTTAAGGATTGGAGAGATTAATCAAGTCTTTTGTAAGGAAAGAACTGAATGAAGGTTGGAATTGGGAGAATACATTACCCATCCACTCATACTTATAGTTTGTGGATGATACAATGTTGTTAGGCCTAGCAAGAGTTAATGATGCAGTCAATTCCAAAAGGGCCTTGGATATTTACTTGTCAGTTTTTAGATAAAGTATATATGAAGATGAATCTTTCATTTTCTTCTTCAATGCTCCCAAGCTTATTCAGTCTAAGATTGCTTGGATTGTTAGGTTCTAAATCGATACTCTTCCTTTTGTGTATCTTGGAATTCCTATTGCTAAGGGATCTTTGCCTAGTATATTTTCGTAGAAGATTCTTGATAAGTTTCAAAGGAAATTTTCCCATTGGACCAATAGTTGTCTCTCTATTGTTGGAAGAGTGACTCTTCTTAAGTTAGTGGTCTAGGATTTCCATATATATAGGTGTTTTATTTAGGTGGCTCCCTCAAGCTTCATTCAAGATTTTAATGCTCTCTCCAATAAATTTGTGTGGGTTCATAGTTTACACTTAAAGAAGTGGAGTCTGGTTAAGTGGGACTTTGTTTGTAGGCCAAAATAGGATGGGGGCCTTGGTCTTCGTCAAAGTAGTCTTAATAGCCAAGTCTTGGTATCTAAGCTTTACTAGAGATGGTGTTGTCATCAAAACATGATTGGGATAGAATTCTTACTTCAAAGTACCTAATAGGAGTGGAGAGTCTAGATATGCCTCATTGTAGTCTTGTGGGAAAAGGCTCTATGATCTAGAACACTCCTAAATGATGTGTTAATATAATCAAGCAATATCTCTTTTGGATCTGCAATAGAGGTGTTGAGGATTTTTTGGGGTTTGATTCTTGGGATGGGAATCCTCTTATAATAACAAATCTTTCACACTTTCGATCATTGTGCAAAAAATTTATTGAGGTAGGTTGGAGTAAGGTAGAGGATTATAAAACCTCTTAGGTTTTGGGTCAAGTTGAAGTATCTAGGTGGAAGGAAACTCATGAGTGGTCTCTTGGGAGTTTTGAGGAGGAACGGCTAGAGATTCAAATTTTGTTAGCTAGAAGAGCCTTTAAATCCTTGGAAGGGGGAGATACACTTTCTCAAGACCCTAACCTGAAGGGAAAATTCATAATTGCTTCAAGTTATCAGGAGCTAGATAGGATGACTCATTGAAGAATAGGGGTACCCTGATGGATGTAGGTCCCAAAGACAACTGAGAGGGGGGGGGGGGGGGGTGAATCAATTGTCTAATAAATTCAAACCAAAAACTTATTAACCAACTTAATGCTTGATACTGGTAAATTAGTTAAGTATGCCAATAAACAGTGTTAATAGAAAATTGTTGTACTAGTAAGAATTAATGCATGAAACATAAGCACAAAGTCATCCACAACACATGACACCAATATTTGTACGTGGAAACCCTGTAAGGGGAAAAACCATGGTGGGAAACCTTACCCACAATCAGATGATACTACTGCAGATAGTAAGTGTACAAAGAGGGGTCTGCACATGCAGAAAAGCCAACAGCCTAGAGCTCACTGCTCAATCACAAATGGGAGTCACACTGACTACAGTTGGATGGTTAAATCCAATGAGAATGTACTGCACAAAATAGCATCTTCATATGCTGGATTCAGTACCGGTGTAATGTTGATATGCTTCTACAAAAACCTAACTTCACCTTCAAATGATGTCTTCGTGTATATCCCTACTTGATCTCGCATACACCCTTCCTTAAATCTTTTTCGCATTCCACACTTGATCTTACAAATAAGATCTTACATTTATACCATACCCTAAGACCAATTTTAGTAGGTCAGCTCTACAAGATATTATAATAAAAACATTTTACAAATAATACAATATCCGATGCAATAACCGATTGAACATGTTGGCTTAGTGCATTTACAACAATAATAAATCATCTCCATAGCGTGCCATGTTGATCTGGAAAAGATAAACCTGCCGGTGTAACCCTAGATAACCTGGACCTATTTACCGGTAAAAGCAAATATGCAAATGAGAATATACCAATGATTATTACTTCAAAGTAAAGTGTCCACATGATGTCTTCAACATTACCAAGTGTCTTCCATGTCAATGCAGGTACCGGTGAACATTATATCCTGTCGGTTAACCATATACCGGTAACTGTTTGCACAGTTTACTGTTTGCTGGTGAATGTTGTTGGATCTCCAAAGCAAGTGTTGACATCAATGACAAAGCCATACCAAAATACCAACAATCTCCCCCTTTGGCATTGATGGCAACACAAGATGGAAAAACCATCAAAGTGCCAAAACAGAAATGCCAAGTACAAAAATCAACAATCTCCATTTCTCCCCCTGAGAGTAACATGTGTTTATTCAAAGATTTATTTTCAATACCAATCTCTCCTCAAAAAGATAATGCATTTTTCCATATATCTCTCCCTAATGTTTTTCCATATATCTCTCCCCCTTTGACATCAAATGCCAAAGTCATAGAAAAGTCAAGTTCATACAAGATACCAACCAATTCAATATACCAACTACTCCCCCTCAGAAGTAGCTTCCTCATCAGATATTGGAATAAAAGATTTTTCCATTTAATTCTACCAGTTGATGACAATCATCAACTGTCTAAGTCTCTACCGGTGGAGGTAAGACTCCGAGCTGATCTCTGAGATACTCAAAAGTTTCCTTAGGCAAAGGTTTTGTGAAAATATCTGCAAGTTGTTCTTTAGTATTCACATAAACTAGTTTTATCTCCTTTTCTTCAACTTTTTCCCTTAGAAAATTCAGTTTGATAGAAACATGTTTTGTTTTAGAATGTAATACTGGATTCTAAGATATATCAATTACTGCAGTGTTATCACAATATATAGTAATAGGTTCCTTGCATTTTACCTTTATGTCTTTCAACATTTGCTTAAGCCAAAGTACCTGAGTACAGTTTGTTGCTGTTGCAACATATTCTGATTCGGCTGTTGATAAAGATGTACAACTTTGTTTCTTACTTAACCAAGAAACTAATCTTTTTCCAAGAAAGAATGCTCCTCCAGTGGTTCTTTTTCTATCATCCACATCTCCTGCCCAATTTGCATCTGTGTATACATATAGATCAAAATTTTCATCTTTAGGATACCATAATCCAAGATTTGTTGTGCCTTGTAAGTACCGAAAAATCCTTTTTACTATTGATTCATGATTTTCCCTAGGATTACTCTGAAATCTAGAAACTATACATACTGCATTCATAATATCAAGTCTGGTTTGTGTCAAATACAGTAAACCTCCTATCATAGATTTGTATCTAGTTGGATTAATAGGTGTAGATTCATCCCTTTGAGATAATTGTCATTTGTAGTCATAGGTGTGCTTACCGGTTTAGAGTTCTCCATCCCAAATTTCTTAAGTAGTTCTTTCAAGTACTTAGATTGACTCAAAAATATGCCTTTATCAGTTTGTAAAATCTGCAATCCTAAAAAGAATTTTATTTCTCCAATCATAGACATTTCAAATTCATGTTGCATTTCAAGAGAAAATTCTTTGCATAATCCATCTTCTCCTCCAAAGATTATATCATCAACAAATACTTCCATAATTAAGATGTCACCATTGGTTACTTTGTAATATAGCTTGCTATCTGCATTTCCTTTAGTAAAACCAATCTTTAAAAGATACTTATGCAATCTTGCATACCAAGCTCTTGGAGCTTGTTTTAATCCATACAGAGCTTTTCTTAATCTGCAAACCATATCATTGTCATCTGTCAAGGAAAATCCATCAGGTTGTTCAATACAGACTTCCTCTTCAAGATCTCCATTCAAAAATGCACATTTAATATCCATTTGATAAACTTTGTAATCCTTGTGAGCTGCAAAGGCCAAGAATAATCTAACTGCCTCAATTATGGCTACCGGTGCAAAGGTTTCATTGTAATCAACTCCTTCTTTCTAAGAATATCCCTTACACACTAGTCTTGCTTTATTTCTGACAACCTTACCATCTTCATTGAGTTTGTTTCTAAATACCCATTTGGTTCCAATTACATTTTTATTTTTAGGCCGAGGAACTAATGTCCAAGTATTATTTTTCTCAATTTGTCCTAATTCTTCTTCCATAGCTTTAATCCAAAATTTATCTTCACATGCCTCATTGATAGATAATGGTTCAATTTGAGAAATAAGACATACCTCTTCATTTGCCAATTTTCCTCTTGTCATGACTCCTTTAAATTTGCTTCCAATTATCTGATCTTCAGAATGATTTAGTCTTACATACCGGGGTGTCTTAGTCTATTGTTGTTCTTCAATTACTGTGGAATCCTCTGATGATACCGGAGTAACTGGATCATCATTCTGTACAGGTGGATTTATTGTAGGTTCATTTGTCATAATTTCTATTACCGGTTCAGAGTCTATATACCTTGAAGTTCCTCTGAATTGTTCATCAATCTTTACATTTGTACTCTCAACAATTTTCCGTAATCTTTTATTAAAACATCTATAAGCTTTACTCTTAGATGAATAACCAAGAAATATTCCTTCATCACTTATAGGATCAAACTTGCTAATATACTCATCTCTTCTAATATAACATTTACTTCCAAAAATTCTGAAATACTTAAGGGTAGGAGTATTACCAAACCATAGTTCATGAGGGGTCTTACCGGTTTCGCCTATGATGTGAACTTTGTTGAATGTATAGACAACAGTGCTTACTACCTCTCTCTAGTACACGTGGTAGATTTGCTTCTGATAACATACTTCTTGCTGCATCCAAAATAGTTTTGTTTTTCCTTTCAACAACTCCATTTTGTTGTGGTATCCGAGGTGCTGATAACTGTCTTTTGATTCCATTTACTTCACAGAATGTATTAAAATCTCTAGATATGAATTCTCCTCCTTGATCTGATCTTAAACATTTAATTTTCTTACCAGTTTCATTTTCAACCATTGCTTTGAATAGCTTGAACTTCCCAAGTGCTTCTGATTTTTCTCTGAGAAAAGTAACCCAACACATTCTAGAATAATCATCAATAATTAGCATGAAATATCTATCACCTTGTAAGCTTTTAGTTCTAGCTGGACCACATAAATCAGTGTGAATTAAATCAAGAGCATTATTGGATTTTTCTGGAATTCTTTTGAAACTAGCTCTAACTTGTTTTCCAAATTGACATTGCTTGCAAATTGTATTATGAGGTTTCACAATTTTAGGTAGATCTCTAACTGCCTTAGAAGTACTGATTTTTACCATGCAATCAAAATTTACATGACATAGTCTTTTATGCCATAGCCAACTTTCATCTATATGTGCAATTAAGCATGCCTTTTCACTATTATTCAAATGAAAGATATTACCTCTAGTCTGATTACCGGTTGCAATTTCTAAACCAGTTCTATTCATGATTTTGCATTTTCCATTTTTAAATTGGAACTGAAAACCTTTCTCAACTAATTGACCAACACTTAAAAGATTATGTTTTAATCCTTCAACGTAGTAGACATTGTCAGTGTTATGTTTACCATCAAGAGATATTGAACCCTTACCTTTGATTGAATAGGCTTTGTCATCTCCGAATCTCACTAAACCTCCATTGTATTCTTGAAAGTTCAAGAATTTACCTTTGTCTCCAGTCATGTGATGTGAGCATCCTGAGTCAATAATCCATTCATCCTTTGATTCAACTTTAGCTGCTAGGGCTTGTTCTACCGGTTGAGCAATAGGTATCGGTTGATCTTCTGTTATAGCAACAAAGACCCATCCATTGTCTATTGGATCCTCATCAGAATCATCAGTCACAACTTCATCAGCAATGTAACAAGATTTATCTTTGTTTTTCCTAAATTTGTATCTCTGATATTCAGGATTAGGTTTGTATGTCCTTCTAGCTTCTTCTCTTAGTCTAGCATGTCTATCAGGGCATCTTGAAGCCATATGACCAATCTTATTGCAATTGAAACATTTAAAGGGTGCTTTACCTTCATACTTACTTCCAATTGGACCTTTTGGCATTTTTCTTGCAAATAGTGCTTCAAGTTCTTCAAGCTCTTCATTCTCCTTCCTGGTTTCTTCAAGTTCTCTTGCATAAAAGGCTCTCCAGTCTAATTTGTCAAAGGATGGAGTAGATGATGTTGATGCTTTGAAGGCCAAATCAGTTTTTATAGTAGCAATGGGACCAAATTCCTCAATTCAAAAGTTGAAAGTTTTCCAATCAGTGTATCCCTAGTTACTGATGTATTAGGCATTGTTCTCAACTCATTTATAGTAGTAACTTTCATTTTATATGCCAGTGGCAAACCTCTTAAGATTTTTGAAACAATCTCATCTTCACTCAAGGTTCCTCCACAACATTTGATACCCAAAACAATTTCATTTACTCTTTCCATAAAAGCAGAAATCCTTTCATCTTCTTCCATTTTCAGATGTTCATACCTGACTCGGAAGCTTTCAAGTTTTGCAATTTTGACTGTGGAATCCCCTTCATTCAGTGTTTCCAAATGATCCCAAATAGCTTTTGCAGTGGATCTATCTAATAATCCCATGATTTGTTGATCTGATAATGCACTCAAAAGTGCTTATCTTGCTTTGCAATCATTTTCTTCATCTTTAGCTAAAGTAATGGGAGCAGTCTGACTAGCTACAGCAGCAATATAACCATTCTTAGTAACTTCCCAGATGTCTTTACCAATGCAATTTAGATGTGTCTCCATTCTGATTTTCCATATCCCATAGTTGGTTCCATCAAGTTTAGGACTATCCTTTCTGAAATAATTAGTAGACATTGGATCTCCTCAAGTTGTTAAACTTCTGCAAAAAGAGGACTAGGCTCTGATACCAATTGTAGGTCCCAGAGACAACTGAGAGGGGGGGGGCGAATCAGTTGTCTAATAAATTCAAACCAAAAACTTATTAACCAACTTAATGCTTGATACCGGTAAATTAGTTAACTATGTCGGTAAATAGTGTTAAGAGAAAATTGTTGTACTAGTAAGAATTAATGCATGAAACATAAGCACAAAGTCATCCACAACACATGACACCAATATTTGTACGTGGAAACCCTGTAAGGGGAAAAACCATGGTGGGAAACCTTACCCACAATCAAATGATACTACTGCAGATAGTAAGTGTACAAAGAGGGGTCTGCACATGCAGAAAGGCCAACAGCCTAGAGCTCACTGCTCAATCACAAATGGGAGTCACACTGACTACAGTTGGATGGTTAAATCCAATGAGAATGTATTGCACAAAATAGCATCTTCATATGCTAGATTCAGTACCCGTGTAATGCTGATATGCTTCTACAAAAACCTAACTTCACCTTCAAATGGTGTCTTCATGTATATCCCTGCTTGATCTCGCATATACCCTTCCTTAAATCTTTTTTTCATTCCACACTTGATCTTACAAATAAGATCTTACATTTATACCATACCCTAAGACCAATTTTAGTAGGTCGGCTCTACAAGATATTATAATAAAAACATTTTACAAATAATACAATATCCGATGCAATAACCGATTGAACATGTTAGCTTAATGCATTTACAACAATAATAAATCATCTCCATAGCGTGCCATGCTGATCTGGAAAAGAAAAACTTGCCGGTGTAACCCTAGATAACCTAGACCTATATGTTGGTAAAAGCAAATATGCAAATGAGAATATACCAATGATTATTACTTCAAAGTAAAGTGTCCACATGATGTCTTCGACATTACCAAGTGTCTTCCATGTCAATGCAAGTATCAGTGAACATTATATCCTATCGGTTAACCATATACCAGTAACTATTTGCATAGTTTACTGTTTGCCAGTGAATGTTGTTGGATCTCCAAAGTAGGTGTATTTAGTAGATGTTGACATCAATGACAAAACCATACCAAAATACCAACAATGGAAGCATCTATGGAGTAAGTTCTCCTGGCCTAAATGTAATTTCTTCATGTGACTAGCTATGCAAGGTAGATGCCTCATTTGGGAGAACTTGAAAAAGAGAGACTTTCAAGGTCCTTCTAAGTGTGTCTTGTGAAATCTCAGTGAATAATGATATACACATATCTTTTTCTTGTGTCCCTTCTCTAGGGAAATTTGGAATTGTTGGTGGGGATTTTGTAATAAGGCATTTATTCATGCCTGTTCTTTGGTTGAGTTATAGAATATTTGAGGGAACTCTCCAGCTAAGACCTAAGTTCTCAATGTTTCCTAGAATACAGGTCCTTCTTTTATTCTATGGGAAATATATCTAGAGAGGAATAGGAGGGTATTTTAGGATAAGAAAATGATGACTCATTAAGTTTGGATGAGAATTTTTAACTCTCTTAAGGAGACCTTATTTGCAAAATGTGATATATTTGTTCTTGTGAATCTAAGTGATGTAGCTACGATTCATAGGTCAGGTTTGGTTGGTTGTAGTGGGAAGCCACCCTCTTCCATGAAATTTTGATAGGGTGCTTGAGGAAGAATCATTGTGAGGTATGATGGTTTCCCCCTCCATTGAGTGTCCTAAAGATAAACATTGATGGTTCTTCTAGGGGTAATTTGGAGCATGCTTGGTTTGGTGGAGTTGGTAGAGATAGCTCAAAGCATGTCCTCTTTTTCTTTCCTATGTACAAAGGGCATCATACTAACTACTTTATGGAAGCTCTAGCTATCCTTTATGTGTTTGAGAATAGTTGTTCTCTTTCTTGGAGAAATGTTATCTATGAATCTGATTCACAGATTGTAGTTGATATGTTATATAGGAGGTAGGTGTAAGGAGTGATTTGGCATATGGCATTGGTGGTTAATCAAATTGCGATACTTTGTAGTTATATGGATTTGGTTACCTTTTTCCTCATTCCTTGGAAATGGAATAAGGTAGTAGATTGTCTAGTAGAATGGGCCTCTAATTAGATGGGGATATGGAATATGGGGGAGTGGGAACATTTAGCCACATAGTATTCTCTAGTTTTAGAGGATCTATTTCTTGATGATAGGAGAGATTATTTGAGGGTCTTAAGGGTACCATGATTTGTTGGTTGTACTTTTCTCATGTTTCCTATCAATGAGCCTATCAAATCCTGGTGCTTTATAATGATCTTCTTTGGCTAATAAATTTTTACCCCCTTTTTTCCAAAACAAAAAAATTATCATCGTGAAGTAAATCACTAATATGAAAATTCTAGAGTTATTAATAAGATATATTTGGAGATCATTCAAGGAAGATAAAACCAAGAGGAAAAGTGGTATCAAACAAGAGATCTAATTTTCCACCATCTGTTGAATGTGCAACATCCAAGAAGGTGGAACCTAGTATTGTTTTGGAAGTTGGTGCTTCTTAAAGGACAGATTGGTGTCTCTCACTAAGTTGGTGCTTATCTGTGGGGGTGGTGCCTCTAATATGTTGGTGCCTATGAATTGAGGGTTTGGTGTCTCCTATGAGTTGGTCTAATACCCTCAAAATGGTCACCTAAACCATGGGCCCCTAATCTTGACTACATCACCAAGGTCCTAACCAAAGGCAACTAAATCAATCTTGAACACCTAATTAATTAATTCCTCAATCATCAATGTCACATGGAAAATAAATCATTCTAGATTTTTTTAATTATTTATTTAAATATATTAATCATTCCAAGTAAATCATTTTAATCAATTATCCTATTTATTTAATTAAATATCCTAGTATATTTAATTAATAAATAAATTTTCCATTAAATCATCAAAAAAGAGTTAATTTACAAAAAGGAATTAATTTGAGAAAAGAAATCAACTTGGGATATTTATTTTTTAAAATTTTAGATAACTTGAAAAATCTTAGAAAAGAAAGAAAAGCAATTAAATCGAATAAATCATTTTCTCGAAAATTAAAAATTAAAGCAAATCTTAAGGAAAGAGGTTTAGTTGCATTGAACAGGATTTTTCTAATAAAAATCTTGAGCAAATAAGAGTAATGTGCATGGCATCAACTAATTTTATCTCAAGTGCATGGAATCAGCTAAATTTACCTCCAATGCAAACTCAGACTTATAATCTCAATGCATTCAATCAAGCTTTAATTGGAATTTATCTCAAAAATAACAATCTTCTATGAAACTGAATCAAAGTATCCAATTATTTCAATTCACGTGGATTGTGATTTTTCTTGGGGAATCTCAATCACTCATCATTAATTAATCTTGACCATTGGTCTCTCTTGGGATTCTCTATAAATTCAGCCTTTCATCTCTCATTCAAGACACCCTGGAGATTTATTTTTATTATCCAGTATTTTCTCTAGAGTCATTGAAAATATTGTGCTTTGATATTATTGCATCTTAGCTTTTTGCATATTTAGTTTAATCATATCTAGCTTAATCTTGCATATTGTAACTTAATCTTGCATCAATTTAGCTTAATTTTGTGCTCATATAGATTAAATCCTTCATCTTGGTGTAGTCTAGTCACTTATATTTTCTTAGACCAATCTGAGAGCAAGTCTATACTCGCATCTTTTAGAAGGCAATAGGTCAATTTTTTATGATTTTTGCATTCATTGATTATATTTGTCTAACCATGCATGCAAAGAATTATTGAAGTGTTTGTGCCTTACAACTTACAGATTACCACTTTTCACACTCACATTTTTGGCACCCACCATGGGGTAGAAGACTACAATTTTTGGTCTTGCAGATCAGCCCATTTTTATTTTTGAATTTTTGTTTGTACAATTGCTACTAAAACTCGTATGAGTTTTTACAAGGGGTAGCATGATAATCTTTAGGTTCTAGTACGGTCTGTGGAGAAATATCGTATGACTAGGTGACAATACTCGTACGATTTTTTGGTTTCTCGTATCAAAAGGTAGGTTAATTTTTAGTTTTTTTCTCATTGAATTTTGATGGTACTAATGCTAACCCTGGCTTTTTTTCTAACTGCCTAACATATTTTTCACAGCCTAACCAGTTTTTGTAGAACGTTCGTCGAAGAACACGTTTGTCACTCAAAAATAATATGACTACTGATTTGTTGTTTTTGCAGGTTTCCTGAGGAGATTCAAGTAAACATTGTGTATTATTTAATTTATTTCTAGGCACTTAAATTGTGATATGGTAAATGAATAAATTTGTCTTTCGTGTTTGAGAAGAGTCTAAAAGGTAGGCGAGTATTCTTTTGTCTGCACAGACAATCAGAAATCTAGACTCTTGAAGCTTTTCTAGTTTTGAGATTTGTGTTCCTTTAGTGGACCTATCACAGTGGGAAAAAGTAATCACCCTATGAGAATGACCCAAGTGAGTACAGCTAGACCCAAGCATTTTGACTCACTATAATAAATAGGCCTTTCAGGATTAAAGTCTCGGAGGATGGGATTATTTGATTTTTCTATTTGAGATCTCTCATATTGGGCATTTTGTAGGGCCTCACGGTCTCAATCATGCTTGCATGACTACATCTTGTTGGGCTATAGGACTCAATCGTGCTTGCACAACTTCAAGGGGTAATTGTGAATGGAAATCCTTACTAATAACTTTAAGATAGAAGTTACCTAGTTCACATCTGAAAGGGGGATAATCTTTGTACAAGAGATATAGTAACTCTCCCAAGATACTTGTCATATCATTCCCCCATTAGCATTTGGAGTCGGGTAATACGGTATTGAGAATCCATTGCATGAGACTCAACGGTCATATTCTGATTAGCTATTAGGTGTGTACCTAAGTCTACAAGTAAAGGTTTTCTCTCTCATTAAACTTCCTTAGGGTTAGCGTGTTGTGCTTGAAGTAACTTTACATCCTCTATGTTTTTTATGTCTTTGTCCTAGAAACTGAAACTAGAAAACAATCAAAATCATCAAAAACTCAGTGGTCAAAACAATGTCCTTGACAGAAACCCATCCTTGTCTAGTCCTATGTCGTACGAGTCTTCTACTTTGTCGTATAGCCCTCTAAGAATTGTTGTCCTTTCATATACATACTGTCGTATGAGTCAGGTTCAGCATTTCTAATTTGTTAAAAGTCTAAACTGTCGTACATGTCACTATTACCACTGTCATTTTTTTGTCTGAGCAAGTCTAAACTGTTGTGTAGGTTTAAAAAGCAACTCGTACGAGATTCTAAGTTTGTCGTCTAGCAATATTAAGATTGTCATCTGGGTCATATTATTCTATCATATGAACTTCTGATTATGTCAGTCTAGAAACCTGTCTTTTTGTGTGCTTTTCCAAATCTGTCATACTTGCCTAATCAGTCTACAATGAGCGTATTTCTAGTCTTTTTCATCCTAAGTATAAACAATCTTGATAGTGTACCCCTATCATTGTGTTACACGATTTTCTTTGATTATATCTCAACTAGTTCAATCAATCCTACATCAATCTGATCAATCTAATCCACTTAGATCACATCTTATATAGAATAGATCAATCTTGAAACTAGACTTGGTCTTAATCACTTTACTCAATCATTACCTCAAACATACAACTAGCTCTGATTTGAT